>NC_044037.1:174814819-175155176 GCF_901765095.1 Microcaecilia unicolor | reverse complement strand
TTTAAATATAGCGCTGATCAGCGGGACGGAGCGGCAGCATCGAGTCGCACCCCGCGCAAGGCGCGAGACAAAATGGCGGACGCGGACTCGGGCTCAGATACGGAGGGGCTGATGGAGCAGCAAGAGAGCGATACTGAACTCACGAAGCAGGAGGTAACGCGCTGGTTTAAAGCGCTTAAAGCTGAAATGGCGGCAGTGAGGAAAACAATCAAGGATGCAGTGGTGGACATTCAGAAAGAGGTGAGGGAAATTGGCACCAGGGTGGAGCAAGCTGAGGAAGCACTGGAGCACGTGGAGGGAGACATCTTGGAGTTGAAAAACGAGATTGGCTCCCTGCGTGCAGAGAAAGATAAAATGCAGTTGGATCTTGAGGACTTAGAAAATAGATCCAGAAGAAATAATTTAAGATTCAAGGGGGTCCTAGAAACGGATCAAAATATGGACTGCACTAAGGTGGTGAAGGGGATTTGTGCCTTTATCCTGGCATCTGAAGGAGACGAACACATGCTTGGAGATGGGACTGAGATACAATTTGATAGGGTACACAGAAGCCTGGGACCCCGAAGAGATAAGCAGCCCAGAGATATAGTGGCATGCTTTAAGGATTATAAGACTAAAGATCTGGTCTGGCGTAAGGCACGATTGATGGGTGAAATTCCCTGGGACAATCAAACAGTGCTAGTATTTCAAGACCTAGCCCTGGGCACGCTGCAACGAAGACGAGAGTTTCGGGATTTGACCAAGTTTCTTCAACAGGCCAATTACAGGTACAGATGGGTCTTCCCGTTTGGATTGCAGCTTACAGTAGAGGGCCACATGAGGCGGGTGACCTCACTGGTTGAAGCGTGGAAAGTGCTGAAGGAGTTAGGCTGTAAAAATTTGCCTCCTGAAGGAGATACAGGAAAACCAGGAAAAGCAGCAATCGAGAAGAGAGGATCGTCGTGGCAAAAGGCGGGTTCTCGCAAAGGACCGGGCTCCCACAGGCCGGAAATGGACAGAGTACCCTGATGGAAAGTATGAGAAACTACTGGTTTCAGTTCACCACAGTTATAGGTGGTTGAGTAGCCCTGGAGGGTTGCCGGACAGGGTTTGCAATAGTTTTCTTCTGTTATGAGTTCAGAGAATGGATGTCTATTACACTGTTATAATGTAATGAGTTTGGGAAAGGTGGAGCGGAGGGAGAGGGAATACGAATTTGGGGGGAGGGGGGGAAAAACAGAGGGGGAGAGGGGGGAGCCAGCTCTGGCGAGGGGTTATTTCCTTACAGTATTAGGCTGGCGGCAAATGGTACCGCTCAGCAACAGGGGGGCGGGAGGGGGGTACAGGGAGGGAAAGGGTTGAGGGTGGGAACTTGGAATGTGAATGGGTTAAATTCGCAGAGGAAGAGAAATTTGGTATATCGGGAGTTACAGAGGAGTAGATGGGATATAGTCTTGCTGCAGGAGACACACATTAGACGCCGAGAGGCACATTTATTACATCAGAGGGCCTACAGTGAATGTATTGTACACTTTGATAAAAGAGGGGGAAAGGTGGGCGGTTTGGCCATTTATATTCGGAAAGGGATTCCATTTGTAACTGATGACATTTATAGAGATGAATTGGGGCGCTGTTTAGCGGTCAGAGAGCTCTTATATGGGAAATCTGTGACAATTGTGAATATCTATGCACCTAATTCAGGTCAGGGAGAGTTTTTTGAGCATATAAGGGAGGAGCTTTTTCAATTTCAAAGAGGTGGGATGATTATGGGGGGAGATTTTAATTTATGGAATACATCTATGGATCATTCTAAGGGACACATTACAGTACACAAGCCTTATACTCGGAGTTTGAGGGCACTGGCCTCAAGATTAGATCTCCTAGAGGTTTGGAGACTTAAACATCCGACCCAGAAGGCATATACATTTTTTTTCTCACTCTCAGAACTCATATACACGTATTGATATGTTTTGGTGTAGCCGGGTCTTATGGGAACACGTTGTGGATGCAGATGTGGGGTCTATCTCAGTCTCTGACCATGCCCCAGTAGAACTTGACTTGAAGGGGTTGGGAGAAGAGGATAAACAGAGATTTTGGAGGCTTAATGAGGGAATCTTGGGCGATAAACAGGTATGTGAGGACTTACGCAAGGTAATTCAAGATTACTGTAGTATGAATGACATAGGGGTGGTATCGGAGGGCACACTCTGGGATGCTTTAAAGGCGGTGGTACGGGGTCACCTAATTAAATGGGGCGCCAGGAAAAAATGGGAACGGGAGGCAAAAGAACTGGAAGCCAGGGAGAGGTTGGCCTACTGGGAGCGTAAGCATCAGGAAGGGGGGTTAGGAGAGGAGCTGCGGGAGGTACGTAAATGGAGGGCGGCCTTGGATCAAATACAGGTTGAACGAGTGGAGTTCCTGAGGAAACGTCTCCAGCATAAGTTTTTTGAATTTGGCAATAAGTCAGGGAGGATGCTGGCTAACTGTTTGAGACACCGTCAACGGGACTCGCTGATTACCAAAATTAAAGGGCAGGGGGATCAGATCCTTTATAAGGATAGAGATATTAGGGATCAATTTTTGAGATTTATAGTACACTATATACTAGCACTATTGGGGTGGAGGAAGGTGAAATTAGAAAGGAATTGTGCTCTCTTAGGTTGCCCAAGTTATCTCGTGAGGATTGTGAAAAGCTAGAGGCCCCCTTTCATTTGGAGGAAATTAGGCAGGTCATAAAAGGACTTAAAGGAGGGAAGGCCCCAGGAGTAGATGGCTACTCTGCAAAGTTTTATAAAATCTTTGCTGGGGAGGTAGGGCCGTTATTGGTAAGGGTGGGCAATGCTTGTTTTCAGGGCAGTTCCCTCCCATCTAGTATGCATGAAGCTGGTATATCGCTCATACTGAAACCAGGCAAAGACCCTTCCGCATGTGGGTCCTATAGACCAATTTCCCTAATTAATTTGGATGTTAAGATTCTCTCCAAGGTCCTTGCGAACAGATTAGGGGGGATATTGCCCAAATTAATCCACCCAGATCAATCAGGGTTTGTGGCGGGGAGACAAGTAGCCGATAATATACGTCGTACACTGCATATTATTTGGGAGGCTCAACAGAAGGGTCGACATATGGCTTTGCTAAGCACAGATGCTGAAAAAGCTTTTGACAGGGTGGAGTGGTCCTATCTATGGGAGGTTTTGAGGCATCTAGGTATTGGAGAGGGGTTGATAGGATGGTTGCAAAGGTTATATGAAGGACCCTCGGCGAGGATCAAGGTAAACGGGGGGTATTCTAATGCATTTAAGATAGGGAGAGGTACTAGGCAAGGTTGCCCACTATCTCCCTTGTTGTTTGCGATATCAATTGAACCGCTGGCGCAGAGGATAAGGGAGATGGGTGACATAAAAGGGATGGTAGTAGCGGGCAGGGAACACAAGCTGGCATTATTTGCTGACGATATTCTGTTTTTTGTCACGAGTCCCCTGACGACTTTGCCAAACTTGGTGAAAGAGCTCAATCAATTTGGTAGAATTTCAGGGTTTAAGATAAACTATGACAAGTCTGAAGTTCTGGAGGTGTCTATCCCACAGGGTCGACTGGTAGAAATGCTCCAGGGGTTCTCATTTCGACTAAAGAAGGGCAATATCAAATACTTAGGGGTCCAGATACCCTCTGAGTTGAATCAGCTATATTCACTAAATTATGGCCCGTTGTTTCAACAAGTACATAGAGACATGGCGGGATGGCAGGGTAAATGGCTATCCTGGTGGGGGAGAATAGCCACAGTACGAATGAATATCTTACCCCGGATTTTGTTCCTGTTCCAGACTTTGCCTGTGCAGGTACCTAAAAGGGAAATAAATAAGCTTCAGGGGGAGATTATGAAATTTATATGGGGGGGTAAAGCTCCAAGAATACATAGGAAATTGATGTGGAAGTCGGTAGACCTGGGGGGAAGGGGGGTGCCCAATTTGGAATGGTACTTTTGGGCTGCACAGGTAAAGTTTGTGGTGGCATGGAGTCAGGAGGCTCCATCGGTGGTGGCTAGTTTAGACCAAGAGATGGTGCAGGGTTATAAGTTGAAGTCGGTTATATGGGCTTCAATAGAACCGAGGGTATACGGTCAAATGACAACAAATCCATTTGTGAACCATCTGTTGACCTTGTGGGCCTTTTTCAGAACCAGGTTCTGGCTAAAGAGGAAAACTTCCACAATGGCAGGTATAGGTTGGGAACCGGCTTTTCAAGTGGGAATGGGTCACCAGGTTGCAGGGTGGTGGGAAGAGGAGGGGTTGACTTGTTTCAGGGATCTCCTGGATGATGGGGAGTTAAGACCTTTAGAGGAGATCCAGGAACAGTGTGGGGGAGGTGCGGGAGATACTTATTTTTATATACAAGTCAAGCATTATATGAGCAAACAAGGATGGTTGAAGAGGGGCCCGGAAGAATATGAGGAACTTGAAAATTTGTGGGGATCATTGGGGAAAATGAGAAGAGTTATATCTATGTTGTACAAATTGATTAGAGGTAGATCTTTTGAGAAATGTGCTTATATGATAAAATGGGAACAGGATCTGCAACGGGAGTTTACAGTAAATGAGTGGAAGGCTATAGTAGTAGAAGTCAAAAAAGCTTCGAATTGTGTGTTGTTAAAAGAAAATGCCTTTAAGATATTGTCGCGGTGGTATTATACCCCGCATCGATTACATGCTATGTTCTCCTCGGCATCCTCACTGTGTTGGAGGTGTGGAGATGAGGAGGGGACTTTCTTGCATATTTGGTGGTCGTGCCGGACTTTACAACCATTTTGGAAGACAGTAACAACAAAAACTTCAGAAAGTACGAATAAGCCGTTTCAATGTATGCCGCACTGGTGTCTTTTGGTCTCGGTAACAGAAGAGGAACTAAATGGCAGAGGCGCCTTAAGAGGATTTGTTTAACAGCGGCTAAGAGTGTCATTGCAATGCACTGGAAGAAACAGATGGCTCCCTCAGAGCTGGACTGGACTCTGAAACTTTCCCTGGTCGGGGAATTGGAGCAACTAACGGACAAAAGAATGGGAAGGTACAACCCATCTTCTGAACTGTGGTCTCGATTTAAGCGATTAACCCAATAAGGACAGTTGAAATAGAGCTGGGAGGGGGAGGAGGGGGGAGGGGGGGAAATGTGGGGGAAAAATGAATACGTTTACATTGTTGTATTGTAATGATGCTCAATAAAATATTCAAACATTAAAAAAAAAAGAAGGAGAAGCTTGAACTGTATGCGATATCTGATTGGAAGCCAGTGAAATGACCTGAGGAGAGGGGTGATATGAGTATATCGGTTCAGGCAGAATATAAGACGTGCAGCAGAGTTCTGAACGGATTGAAGGGGGGATAGATGGCTAAGTGGGAGGCCAGTGAGGAGTAGGTTGCAGTAGTCAAGGCGAGAGGTAATGAGAGCGTGGACGAGAGTATGGGTGGTGTGCTCAGAGAGGAAAGGGCAAATTTTGCTGATGTTAAAGAGAAAGAAGCCTTCAGTACTTCATAGTACTTTCCACTAACCATAGTGTTGATTTGATTTACAATAATAATAGAATGATTGTACAAGGCCCCAAAGACTTTGTAATGCTTAATTAAAGTCAGCACTTTCCCTACAAAACTAGTTAGAGAAGTTAAAAGACTATTTACAACCATGTATTTTACCTAAAAGTAGATGAAGCAATAAAGGCAAGATGGGATACATCCGGTTATTAAGCAAATTAGTTGAGTTTTGGCAGCAACACTGTTTGACTTTTTCAACTTTTTCTTGGAGTCAGAAGTGGTTCCATTGTGCAGAAGACATGCAAATGTGGTTCCTCTTCACAAAGTGGAAGAAAGGAGGCTTGTTAGTTTAACCTTGGTGGCTAGTAAATTAAAGGAATTGAAGCTAAAAAAAAAGAGGATAGTGCAGTTTCTGGAATCAGTATGGTTCGTCTGAGAGCTGCAGGATGTCATAAGTAGGTGACATCATCAAACAGAACCCAAGGAAAAAAATCTTTCCTATCTTCAACCAATTTCTGGAAGCTTTTAGTTTCTCAACTGCAGATGTGTTATATTTCTCATGTTATGTAGTCATGTGGGGTGTCCTTGTTTTTCTGTGAAGCTGATAAGATGTATTTTCCATTGTAGTCTCTCAAATTAAATTTGTCATACATTTTATATGAGGGCCTTTAGTTCTCTTAGGTTTTTTATCCATTTGGAAGTTTTATTTATTTTTTTTAGCTCTTGGTGATCAGTTTGACTTCCTGTTTTAAAAATCAAGTTGTTTGATTTCACTGCAGCAATTTTTTCAGTGGAATGTAACAGAAAACAATCTCCATCATCTTTATGAAACGCAGGCTATGTGGCAAGACTGTATCTGGAGTGGATACTCACAACTTGCAGTGGTGCTTGTGCCTGGTCATGAACCATAAAGTCTCATGTTTTCAGATGAGTAAGAGAAGGATTTGTGGTTGTAAAAACAAAGGCTAAGGATATTTAGTACTTCTGATACAGCATCATTGGCATCAGAGGCATATGTCCCTAAGGGTCCAGGAGTTCTATACTGTATGTTGGGAATGCATCAACAGGAATAAACATTGATCTCCCTCAATGCCAATCATAGAGCACAACAAGATGACGAATATCCCCACTACACCACCAGGATAATCAAAAAGCAAACTATATGAGGAATCTATACTTATGTTTCAACGTTTTTTTATTCAGCATGTTATACATTAACATACAATTCAAGATTTGATTGTTTAAACAACATAACATGCTTATATGCATAATTCCTCAACTTCTACTATGTTCCCCCCCCATTCTCCCCCCCCCCTTCAAACCTGTGTTATTATGAACATAGTGTTTATTTCTTTGTTATTAAATGAACTTCTAATTAAAATATGCAATTTAAATGTTCTCTCTTGTTCATTACTTGCTTTTATCCTAACCTAATCTACTTCCCCCTTTCCATTGCTTGAACTTTAACAGTTGTTATCAATGTCTTTTCCAATTACATAAATCCAACACTGTAAGTAATATGTACATACAAGCTTCCTATCTAAGATAGCAGTATCTTTGTGAGGAAAAATCATCATCTACGTGTGGTTACTTCAACTAGATTACCCCCCTCTATCCCTGCCCATCTGTAGTTTAAATGATTTTTATAAATACTACAGCTGAATAGGGATCAGTTCAGTTGTTTGAATCAGTGGAGGAGTCGAGGGTGTTTGTGGCACAAATAGAGGAGAGTGGAAGAGTAGCAACACCCTAGTGTGGGAACTTGGACTTTACAGTTTTACTTGTTGGGCGTACAGGAAGGCATCGGCCCGGTTGGTCTGTGTATATGCCTCAGCAGAGTGAACTTGGCATTGTGAACAACAAGAGATCATAGAAGTCAGAAGAAGAAGCATTTGTACATATTTGTTTACTTTGAAGGAAATGTCAAAAGGAACAGAGAACGAGGCCGGTTGGAGCTCACTAGTTTGTGTGGGTATTGGGGCAACAGTGTGACTGGGATTTTGAGGACAGATGCTGCAGGTTTGTTTGTTTTTTTTGAAACTAGATGTATAATGTTATGAATGAATCAAGTTTGCCCTGTGTTGTTTTATTTATGCTTGATGGAATGTGGAATCCGTTTGGGAAACAGCATCTCTTAAGTATAAGGGGTAGCTGCAGGGGTGGCGTTAAGACATGATAGTTCCCAAGAGGGGAACTTCAAATATGGGGTTTCAAGGAGGGAGAGGGGGGAAGCTTTTTGGTTTTTCAGTTTTGTAATGGAATGGTAGCAGATCTGTATGAGGAGCATTGGGAAGTAGGCTGGGAGAGGAAGCTGTAGAGTGTGGGGAGTGATGGCCCTGGATTGTTAAATGCTCCGTGGGGGGGGGGGGGGGGGGGGGGGGGGGGGGGGGGGGGGCGCTGGCTGGGACACCACCCTGGGATTTTGTATTTGAGTTTTTCCATTAACTGTATCATTATGTCTCACTGTTTATGGTGAAATTGGTAACATGGAATGTAGGAGGAATTAACTCACCGATAAAAAGTTAAAAAAAAAAAAAAAAATACTGCAACAGCTACAGAGACATAAAATTGATATTGTGCTACCAGTGGCGTAGCTAGGGTAGTTGACACCCGGGGCCGGTCATTTTTTAACACCCCCCCCCCCCCCCCCCCGAAATCCAGTACTAGGCATACCGAGAATACAAAACACTCAGGACCTATAGAGCAATTCTACCATACCATAAGCAGTAATTTGTACGAGTCACACAAGGAAAAGGAATGCATCTTAAACACTACAGTGAGCATTAGAACATCAATTCACCTATTGTAAAACGAAAACAGACAGATTAGTACAGATCGTCGATCCTGCACAGTCAATGCCAACCGAAAGCCATGTCTTTTTCACAAATAGATACACCCTAATCCACTATAGAATAAGTAATCATAAACTTTCTATTTAGACAAAAATTAAACTGAACCCCCGATGCCAGACTCTGCATACAATGCAACACCACAGAAACAGAAAATGTCCTCTAGTACTGTGCAAAATATAAAGACAGCAGATGTAAATTTGAAAAAACTAACAAATACCAATCACCACTTTACAAATTAACAAATAGAAATAAACAAATAATATCATTTATTGGACTAATACATTTAGCTTTCAGAGGCCAAAACCTCCTTCCTCAGGTCAATTCAGTATAGTACTGTTAGTGTCCTATCCTGACCTGAGGAAGGGGGTTTTGTTCTCTGAAAGTAAAATGTATTAAAATTAGTCCAATAAAAAGATTACCTTATTTACATGCATCCCCCCCTTTCAGCCCCAGACCCATTCTCCCACCTGCCCCAGGCATGGACCCATTTTCCCTCCTGCCCCCTTGTCAGACCCCAGTTCCAGCTTCAGACCCCTTCTCCCATCTGAGCACTCCCCTCCCCCCAATCCCCTTCTCCCCTCTCTGAGCTCCCCACCCTCCCTAATCCCCTTTAAGCACCCCTCTGAGCTCCCCCACCCCTCCCCAATCCCCTTCTCCCCTCTCTGAGTACCCCACCCTCCCTAATCCCCTTTAAGCACCCCTCTGAGATCCCCCACCCTTCCCCAATCCCCTTCTCCCCTCTCTGAGCTCCCCACCCTCCCTAATCCCCTATAAGCACCCCTCTGAGATTTCCCACCCTCCCTAATCCCCTTTAAGCACCCCTCTGAGCTCCCCCACCCTTCTCCAATCCCTTTCTCCCCTCTCTGAGCTCCCCCACCCTCCCTAATCCCCTTTAAGCACCCCTCTGAGCGCCCCCACCCCTCCCCAATCCCCTTCTCCCCTCTGAATCCCCCGACCCGACCCGACCGACCCGACCCGAGATCCGTTCTCCTACCCTGTCCTGCTTAAAAAAAAAAATTTTCGAAGCGCCGGACAAGCAGCGCGCCTCGCGTCTGCCCTGCTATTAAAGAAGATCTCGCTGACGTCGTCGCCCTTCCCACATTGTCCCGCCCCCCTCTGAGGCATCTTCCTATTACCGCGAGGGCGGGCGGGACTCAGTGTGGGAAGGATGATGACGTCAGCGAGATCTTCTTTACTAGCACGGCAGACGTGAGGCGCGCTGCCTGCCACTCTCCGGCGCTTCGAAAAAAAAAAATTTTAAGGCGGAGCAGCGGGAGCGGAGCACCCCTCACCCGATGACACCCGGGGCGGACCGCCCTCTGAGCTCCCCCACCCCTCCCCAATCCCCTTCTCCCCTCTCTGAGTACCCCACCCTCCCTAATCCCCTTTAAGCACCCCTCTGAGATCCCCCACCCTTCCCCAATCCCCTTCTCCCCTCTCTGAGCTCCCCACCCTCCCTAATCCCCTTTAAGCACCCCTCTGAGCTCCCCCACCCCTCCCCAATCCCCTTCTCCCCTCTCTGAGCTCCCCACCCTCCCTAATCCCCTTTAAGCACCCCTCTGAGCTCCCCCACCCTTCTCCAATCCCTTTCTCCCCTCTCTGAGCTCCCCCACCCTCCCTAATCCCCTTTAAGCACCCCCTCTGAGCGCCCCCACCCCTCCCCAATCCCCTCCCCTCTGAATCCCCCCGACCCGACCAGAGATCCGTTCTCCTACCCTGTCCTGCTTAAAAAAAAAATTTTTCGAAGCGCCGGACAAGCAGCGCGCCTCGCGTCTGCCCTGCTATTAAAGAAGATCTCGCTGACGTCGTCGCCCTTCCCACATTGAGTCCCGCCCCCCCTCTGAGGCATCTTCCTATTACCGCGAGGGCGGGCGGGACTCAGTGTGGGAAGGATGATGACGTCAGCGAGATCTTCTTTACTAGCAGGGCAGACGCGAGGCGCGCTGCCTGCCACTCTCCGGCGCTTCGAAAAAAAAAAATTTTAAGGCGGAGCAGCGGGAGCGGAGCACCCCTCACCCGATGACACCCGGGGCGGACCGCCCCCACCGCCCCGCCCTTGCTACGCCACTGTGTGCTACTACAGGAGACACAGCTTAGTCAAGCAAAGTATGCCAAATTAAAATCGTGGTGGGTGGGAGAATGTGTGGCTGCTGCAGCTCAGGGGAAGAAAGGTGGAGTAGCAGTTTTAATTAGAAGGGGGATGGCAGCAGCGGTAAGGCCCATTTCAATAGATCCAGGGGGTAGATATGTATTGGTAGAGATGGAAATCCATTGTCAAAAGATACTGCTTTGCAATGTATACGCCCCCAATCATTATGATAAAAAATTTTATCAAACTGTGATTAATCTTCTTCTCCGGTACCCCCGTGCCTCCCTGGTGGTGGTGGTGGTGGTGGAGATTACAATGCCTCTCAGGCAGGGGTTTGCACCATCTGAGCCAACTGCTAGATTTGGTGGACATCTGGCAAGCATTACAGCCCTCAGATAAGGATTACACACATCTCTCGCGTGCACATTCTTCTCAGGCATAGATTGATTATATTCTAGTCTCACGAGCATTGTTTGGTATGGTCCTCAAAGCAGAGAATAGGGCCTTATACAATTTTGGATCATGCGTGGGTGTGGTTGGACTGGACCTTAGGTCATAAGAACGAATTTCCAGCTGGAAATTTCAGCTGGAGTTGTATAGGGACCCGGCTTTTTGAGAGAGGATTTTAAGCTGCTGGCAAATTTATGTGTCCTAGAACAGAGCACATGTGGGGGACACAATATTATACTGGGAAGCGGCGAAAACAGTGTTCTCCGAGGACAAGCAGGCTGCTTGTTCTCACTGATGGGTGACGTCCACGGCAGCCCCTCCAATCGGAAACTTCACTAGCAAAGGCCTTTGCTAGTCCTCACGTGCCCATGCGCATGCGCGGCCGTCTTCCCGCCCGAACCGGCTCGTGTTCGTCAGTCTTCTTTTGTCCACGCTCGGTACGGTCGTGTTTGCGCCGTTCGCGCCCCTTAAGTTGACCCTCGCGCGTCTTTTGACTTTCGCTTAAAAAAAAAAAAAAGGGATTTCGGAGAAGGGCCTTTTGGTCTTTTTCCCCTTCCCATATTTCCAGTTTTTGGCCCCGTTAAGTTTTCTTTCGTTTTCGGGGTAGGCCCTTTTGAGGCCTCGGGTCGAATTTTTTCTCCCCCTCTTTTTGGTGCCTTACCGCAATTACGAGTTTTGATTTCGCCGGCGTGATTTTTCCGCCCATGTCATCGAAGTCTCCCAGCGGCTTCAAGAAGTGCACCCAGTGCGCCCAGGTAATCTCGCTCACTGATAGGCACGCGTCGTGTCTTCAGTGTCTGGGGCTGGGCACCGCCCGCAGGCCTGTTAGTCTTAGCGCCCTTTTACAGAAAAGGACTCAGGTAGCGAGATTGGCCAGTGGAACGTTTTGTTCTCGGGCTCTTCGTCGGCATCGGCACCGGGGAGTATCGAGTGCGTCGACGTCGACAGCGTCAAGACCTCCGCCCTCGGCCACAACTGTATCGATTGCATCGAGGCATCCGTCCCTCTGCATCGTCGGGCCCGAGACATCGGAAGGCTGTGTCGGCGTCGGTGGTACCGGGACCTCCACTAGTGCTGATGTCGTCGGACGGTGGTGCGTCGACTGGAGTGCAGGTGAGGGCTGTCCATTCCCCTGCTGGTGGCGGTGAGCCTTCGGGTGGGTCTCCCCCTACCCTGAGGGCTCCTGCGGTACAGCCCCCCCAAGACCGACCTTCTTCGCCTCGGCCCGAGGAAGCGACGGCTGGATTCTACGTCCTCCTCGTCGGTAACCGGGAAGCTCTGGTGACATGCTTCGTTTGAAAAAGTCAAAGAAGCATCGACACCGGTCTTCTTCCCGTGTCGGTACCGAGAGCTCCGGGTCGCCGAGGGAGTCGGCACCCAGTAGGCATCGGCACCGGGAGGACCGCTCACCCTCTGTTCAGGAGGTGTCGATGCGCTCCACCTTGGACAGCCCGGAACAGCCTCCACGCCCGGAACAGACTCTGACTTCGACGCTGCATCGGCTTCCATGTCTTTGGTCCACAGCCGCCCTGCACCGAGAGTCTCCGGGCCGTTCTCCCAGAGATCCTGGGAGAGCTGTTGCGCCCTTCCCCCTCCGGTACCGGGGGTGCTTGCGCCACCAGTACCGTCGAGTGAGGCGTGGCTGGGCCCCTTGCCTGGGGTGAGGTCTCCGACATCGGTGCCGCTTGCGGTACCGACTGCGGTCGCCTCCCAGGAAGGCTCCCCGACGACGCCGGCGGAGGGAGCTTCGCCGGTGCGGGCGAGGGAGTCTACCTCTCGACGCTCACACCGTGGCCGTATTTCCACGGAAGTCGAGCCGGGCACGGCCTTCAGACACAGGTTCATGAACTTGTGTCTGATACCAATGGTAAGGCTTTGTGGGAGGAGGAGGAGGACATCAGATATTTCTCTGACGAGGAGTCTGATGGCCTGCCTTCTGATCCCATCCCTCCCCTGAAAGGCAGCTTTCTCCTCCCGAGAGTCTGTCTTTTGCGGCCTTTGTCCGGGAGATGTCTACGGCCATCCCCTTCCCGGTGGTTGTGGAGGACGAGCCCAGGGCTGAAATGTTTGAGCTCCTGGACTATCCTTCTCCACCTAAGAAAGCATCCACAGTACCCATGCATCATGTCCTCAAAAAGACATTGCTGGCGAACTGGACCAAGCCTTTAAGTAATCCCCACATTCCCAAGAAGATCGAGTCCCAGTACCGGATCCATGGGGACCCAGAGCTGATGCGCACTCAGTTGCCTCACGACTCTGCGTGTGGATTGGCCCTAAAGAAGGCTAAGAGTTCTAGGGAGCCTGCTTCGGCGCCCCCGGGCAAGGACTCTAGAACCTTAGACTCCTTGGGAGGAAGGCCCTACCATTCTTCTATGCTCGTGGCCAAAATCCAGTCTTACCAGCTCTACACGAGCATACACATGCGGAATAATGTTGCGGGCAGTTGGCGGGCTTGGTGGACAAGCTCCCTCCTGAGCAAGCCAAACCATTTCAGGAGGTAGTCAGGCAGCTGAAGGTGTGCAGAAAATTCCTGGCCAGAGGGGTGTATGACTCCTTTGATGTTGCGTCCAGGGCCGCTGCTCAAGGTGTGGTGATGCGCAGGCTCTCATGGCTGCGTGCCTCCGACCTGGAGAATAGGATCCAGCAGCGGATTGCGGACTCGCCTTGCCGTGTGGACAATATTTTTGGAGAGAAGGTCGAACAGGTGGTAGAGCAGCTCCACCAGCGGGATACCGCTTTCAACAAGTTCTCCCGCCGGCAGCCTTCAGCTTCTACCTCCACAGGTAGACGTTTTTATGGGGGAAGGAAGACTGTTCCCTACTCTTCTGGCAAGCCTAGGTACAATCCTCCTTCTCGACAGCCTGCGGTCCAGGCTAAGCCCCAGCGCGCTCGCTCTCGTCAGCAGCGTGCGCCTCAGCAAGGCCCCTCGGCTCCCCAGCAAAAGCAAGGGACGAGCTTTTGACTGGCTCCAGCAGAGCATAGCCGACATCAATGTGTCAGTGCCGGGCGATCTACCGGTTGGGGAGAGGTTGAAAGCTTTTCACCAAAGGTGGCCTCTCATGACCTCCGACCAGTGGGTTCTCCAAATAGTCCGGCAAGGATACACCCTCAATTTGGTTTCCAAACCTCCAAATTGCCCACCGGGAGCTCAATCCTACAGCTTCCAGCACAAGCAGGTACTTGCAGAGGAACTCTCCGCCCTTCTCAGCGCCAATGCGGTCGAGCCCGTGCCATCCGGGCAGGAAGGGCTGGGATTCTATTCCAGGTACTTCCTTGTGGAAAAGAAGACAGGGGGGATGCGTCCCATCCTAGACCTAAGGGCCCTGAACAAATATCTGGTCAAAGAAAAGTTCAGGATGCTTTCCCTGGGCACCCTTCTTCCCATAATTCAGGAAAACGACTGGCTATGCTTTCTGGACTTGAAGGATGCCTACACGCACATCCCGATACTGCCAGCTCACAGACAGTATCTGCGATTTCAGCTGGGCACACGTCACTTCCAGTACTATGTGCTACCCTTTGGGCTCGCCTCTGTGCCCAGAGTGTTCATGAAGTGCTTGGCTGTAGTAGCAGCGGCGCTTCGCAGGCTGGGAGTGCACGTGTTCCCCTATCTCGACGATTGGCTGGTGAAGAACACATCCAAGGCAGGAACTCTACAGTCCATGCAGATGACTATTCGC
Source organism: Microcaecilia unicolor (assembly GCF_901765095.1). Classification (NCBI taxonomy): domain Eukaryota; kingdom Metazoa; phylum Chordata; class Amphibia; order Gymnophiona; family Siphonopidae; genus Microcaecilia; species Microcaecilia unicolor. The sequence continues at coordinate 175,140,604 of NC_044037.1, read as the reverse complement.
CTCCTGGAGCTACTGGGGTTTGTGATAAATTATCCAAAGTCCCATCTTCTCCCAGTACAGAGACTCAATTCATAGGAGCTCTGCTGGATTCTCGGACGGCTCGTGCCTATCTCCCAGAGACGAGAGCCAACTACTTGTTGTCCCTCGTCTCGCGGGTGCAAGCGTCCCAGCAGATAGATCACAGCTCGGCAGATGTTGAGATTGCTGGGCCACATGGCCTCCACAGTTCATGTGACTCCCATGGCCCGCCTTCACATGCGATCAGCTCAATGGACACTAGCTTCCCAGTGGTTTCAGGCTGCTGGGGATCTAGAAGACGTGATCCACCTGTCCACGAGTTTTCTCAAATCCCTGTATTGGTGGACGATTTGGTCCAATTTGACTCTGGGACGTCCTTTCCAAATTCCTCAGCCACAAAAAGTGCTGACTAAGGATGCGTCTCTCCTGGGGTGGAGAGCTCATGTCAATGGGCTTCACACCCAGGGAAGCTGGTCCCTCCAGGAACGCGATCTGCAGATCAATCTTCTGGAGTTACGAGCGGTCTGGAACGCTCTGAAGGCTTTCAGAGATCGGCTGTCCCACCAAATTATCCAAATTCAGACAGACAACCAGGTTGCCATGTATTACATCAACAAGCAGGGGGGCACCGGATCTCGCCCCCTGTGTCAGGAAGCCGTCAGCATGTGGCTCTGGGCTCGCCGTCACGGCATGGTGCTCCAAGCCACTTATATGACAGGCATAAACAACAGTCTGGCCGACAGACTGAGCAGGATTATGCAACCTCACGAGTGGTCGCTCAACTCCCGAGTAGTGCGACAGATCTTCCAGGTGTGGGGCACCCCCTTGGTAGATCTCTTTGCATCTCGAGCCAACCACAAGGTCCCTCAGTTCTGTTCCAGGCTTCAGGCCAACGGCAGACTGGCACCGGATGCCTTCCTCCTGGACTGGGGGGAGGGTCTCCTGTATGCTTATCCTCCTATACCTCTGGTCGGGAAGACTTTGTTGAAACTCAAGCAAGACCGAGGCACCATGATTCTGATTGCTCCCTGTTGGCCGTGTCAGATCTGGTTCCCTCTTCTTCTGGAGTTGTCCTCCGAAGAACCGTGGAGATTGGAGTGTTTTCCGACCCTCATCACACAGGACGAAGGGACGCTTCTGCATCCCAACCTCCGGTCTTTGGCTCTCACGGCCTGGATGTTTAGAGCGTAGACTTTGCCTCTTTGGGTCTGTCAGAGGGTGTCTCCCGCATCTTGCTTGCTTCCAGGAACGATTCCACTAAGAGGAGTTACTTCTTTCTATGGAGGAGGTTTGCCGTCTAGTGTGACAGCAAGGCCCTAGATCCTCGCTCTTGTCCTACACAGACCCTGCTTGACTACCTTTTGCACTTGTCTGAGTGCATACCATTACCGTGTGGAAGGTAAGCCGATCTCAGGACAGCCTTTAGTTGTTCGCTTCATGAGAGGTTTGCTTTTGTCAAAGCCCCCTGTCAAGCCTCCTACAGTGTCATGGGATCTCAATGTCGTTCTCACCCAGCTGATGAAACCTCCTTTTGAGCCACTGAACTCCTGCCATCTGAAGTACTTGACCTGGAAGGTCATTTTCTTGGTGGCAGTTACTTCAGCTCGTAGAGTCAGTGAGCTTCAGGCCCTGGTAGCCCAGGCCCCTTATACCAAATTTCATCATAATAGAGTAGTCCTCCGCACTCACCCTAAGTTCTTGCCAAAGGTTGTGTCGGAGTTCCATCTGAACCAGTCAATTGTCTTGCCAACATTCTTTCCCCGTCCTCATTCCTGCCCTGCTGAACGTCAGCTGCACACATTGGACTGCAAAAGAGAATTGGCCTTCTATCTGGAGCGGACACAGCCCAACAGACAGTCCGCCCAATTGTTTGTTTCTTTTGATCCCAACAGGAGGGGAGTGGCTGTGGGAAAACGCACCATATCCAATTGGCTAGCAGATTGCATTTCCTTCACTTACGCCCAGGCTGGGCTGGCTCTTGAGGGTCATGTCACGGCTCATAATGTTAGAGCCATGGCAGCTTCGGTAGCCCACTTGAAGTCAGCCACTATTGAAGAGATTTGCAAAGCTGCGACGTGGTCATCTGTCCACACATTCACATCCCATTACTGCCTGCAGCAGGATACCCGACGTGACAGTCGGTTCGGGCAGTCAGTACTTCAGAATCTGTTCGGGGTTTAGAATCCAACTCCACCCCCCTAGGCCCATGTTTTTTCTGTTCCAGGCTACACTCTCAGTTAGTTGGATAAATTGTTAGGTCAATCTCAGTTATGTCCTCGCCGTTGCGAGGCCCAATTGACCATGTTTGTTGTTTTGAGTGAGCCTGGAGGCTAGGGATACCCCATCAGTGAGAACAAGCAGCCTGCTTGTCCTCGGAGAAAGCGAATGCTACATACCTGTAGAAGGTATTCTCCGAGGACAGCAGGCTGATTGTTCTCACAAACCCGCCCGCCTCCCCTTTGGAGTTGTGTCTTCCCTTGTTTGTCTTGCTACATATGGGACTGATGAACACGAGCCGGTTCGGGCGGGAAGACGGCCGCGCATGCGCGGTGCGCATGGGCGCGCGAGGACTAGCAAAGGCCTTTGCTAGTGAAGTTTCCGATTGGAGGGGCTGCCGTGGACGTCACCCATCAGTGAGAACAATCAGCCTGCTGTCCTCGGAGAATACCTTCTACAGGTATGTAGCATTCGCTTTACGGGGTGAAGTTATAAGCTATTCGCACTTTGTCAAAGTTGTTAGAGATAGAGAGATTTTGAGGTTGGGCTCACAGGTGAGCAAAGCCCGTAGACTCTTTGGTCAGACACATGCCGAAGCCCACAAACGACAGCTGCTGTATTTGCAGGTGGCATTAAACGAGTTCATTCACCAGCACACTCTTAAATCTCAAACGTATTACCGCTATAGGTTGTACAAATATGGTAATAAATCCGGTCGATTGCTGGCTAGGCTAGCACATCCCAGAGGGATGATGCTATTTGCAATGTTTTTTTATAAATTTTATAGGCAGTTATATGATGCATCCCCTCAGCAGGGACTTCCGGGTTTGCTTTACTTGGACAATCTTAACCTACCTTCCCTTGGCCAGGCAGATCTGGAGTTTTTAAACAGTCCAATACAGGAGGATGAGGTCCCTTGCTTAAGGCCCTGGGACCAGATGGCTTTCGAATGGAGTTCTACAAGCTTATGGGGGCCGATATAGTAGCGCCGATAGCCAACTATTTAAATACTATAGTAGATACGGAGGAACTGCTGCCCACTCTGGCCTTGGCACACATTATAGTTTTGCCAAAGCCGGGCAAGGACCCTATCAGACTGGAGTCTTATCGCCCTATCTCCTTATTGAATGTGGAAGCCAAATTACTGGCAAAGATCATGGCTATCCGCATGGCCCGGTTCTTGCCAGACCTTTTGCATGAGGTGCAGGTGGGGTTTGTGGAAGGTAGATCGGTAGCAAAAAATCTACGGAGAATTCTAACCTCGTTGGAAGTCAGGAGACAGAGTGGTGTGCAGTCATTGCTCATAAGCTTCGACGCTGAGAAAGCTTTTGACAAGGTCCATTGGGACTTTTGTTTGATTCACTGGGAGCATACAGTTTTTCGGGGTGGTTTGTGTCAGCTATCCAAGCTCTCTATCATTCTCCATGCGCCAACGTGTTGGTTAATGGGGAGGCAGGGGTGCCCGCTGTCGCCCCTGCTATTTGTGCTCTCATTGGACCCCCTTGTTCGGGATATCATAGGGAATCCTTCTATAAAAGGAGTACAGATAGGCCAACACTGTTTTAAAATTGCAGCATTTGCTGATGACCTGCTGGTACTTCTTACAGACCCGTGAGATTCTTTTTTAGTGCTCATGGACACGCTGCGGGAATATGGTGACTACGCGGGTTTATGCTTAAATTTGACTAAGTCGGAGGCGCTGGCGTCTTCTGCTGAGGTGAGGCAGCTGTTGGGACTGGACTTCCCTTTGAGCTGGGCAGATCACTCTTAAGTGTTTGGGCATTAAGTTGGCTATGGACTTGGAGTCTTTATATGCTCTTAATATCACAACCCTTCTGAGAGATTCAAGGAGACAGTTGGAGATCTGGGGGAACCGCCCGATATCATTAAGGGGAAGGGTGAGTCTTTTGAAAATGGTCTTATTTCCCCGATGGCTCTGTGTGTTACAGACACTCCCCCTCCGGCTGTTACAGAAAAATTTGAAAAGTATTTATAGGATCTTTAGTAGGTTCTGTTGGGCCTGCAAGAAACCTAAGATCCAGTTGAATTTTATGTTGGGCGGTTGGACTCAGGGAGGACTTGGTCTCCCCGATTTGTATTATCAAGCATGCCTCTTGTGTCACTTGGGAGACTGGTTTTGCCAATCTCAGTTGTTTACCCCGACTGGTTTAGAACCGGAATATTTTGCCTCTTATGATTTTTTTCATTGCTACACCATCACCCCAGTCAACTCCCGCGACGTTTCAAACACAGTGTGTTGCTCCGTCCACCAAGGGAGGTATGGGGACTACTGGTGAAGACATTGGGGGGGAGTTTGTTAGTGTCTGATCAACTGACCATTAGGGGTAATGTTACCTTTGAACCAGGTATGGATAACCCTATGTTTCTTTCCTGGGAAAGGCAAGGAGTCACTAGATTGGAGCATTTGCTGGGGAGGGAGGGGGACTTAATAGAATATAGTACCTGTATAAAATAAGTACCTGTATACAATATGTAAGCCACATTGAGCCTGTCAAGAGTGGGAAAGCGTGGGGTACAAATGTAACAAAAAAAATATGGAGAGCTGCAGTCCAGGATTGGGACTTCCTGGGGGAATCGTTTTGCATATGTCCAAATTAAACATTATATTGCCGCATTGGATAAATCCCTTTTGGGAGATCACCTGGGGTCCAGAGTGAGACAGTTCTTTCAGGAAACAGTGGACATAGGGTTGTCAGTTTTGGCGCTTCACTAGTCGTTAGTTAAGAGGGAACCTCCCAAAAATTATACGGATTTAAAGGATAGGTGGGAAAAGGAATCGGGGTCCTCTTTGGCAGGGTGGGACGTTGTGGCTACGTTGCGGGGTATCCCGAGCCTGACGATAGACGAGAGGCTTCGGGAGTGTGGTTATAGGGTGGTTATGCAAGCTTATATGACTAGGCAGTGGTTGGCTCATGTGGAGCATTCTGGGGATAGTGCTTGCATCAAGTGAGGCCATCGACTTCACTCATTTTATCATGCTTTCTGGGCTTGCCCAGGTATACAGTCCTTTTGGGAGTGCATCAGGAGGTTTATGATTAAAATATTGGGATGGGATGTACAAGGGACTTGGGATCATTTTGTGCTGGATACACCCATGGCCAGTGGTGTGCTGGAGCCGGCTCGCTCCGGCTCGCAAGAGCCGCTTGTTAAATTTTGACCGCTCTTGCGAGCCGGTTGTTGTTCAGGGCGAGCCAGCTCCATTGCAGGAGGTAAGCATGGCAGGAGGCCTCCCCTCCCGCTCCCAAACATGCCCAGCGATTGCCCTTCGCCCCCACGTCCCCTCCCCTCCCCTTCCATCCACCTTTTTTAAATACCTCCTCGCCGTTGAAGCGCCGCATTAAAGCCCTGCTGCTGCTACCCAAGCTTTTCCTCCGTTTGCTGCAGTTCGCGTGAACTTCGTGCCCTTAGTCCCGCCTTCTGACGTATGACATCATACGTCAGAAGGCGGGACTAAGGGCACGAAGTTCACGCGAATTGCAGCAAACAGGGAGGGAAAGCTAGAGACGGGCAGCAGGACTTTAACGCGGCGCTTCAACGGCGAGGAGGTATTTAAAAAAGATGGATGGGAGCAGGAGGGGACGGTGGGGGCGAAGGGCAATCGCTGGGCGTGTTTGGGAGCTGGAGGGCAGGGGAGGGAGGAGAATCGCTGGACATGAGATGGGAGGGCAGGGGAGGGAGGAGAATCGCTGGACATGGATGGGAGCGGAAGGCAAGGGCAGGGGAGGGAGGAGAATCGCTGGGCATGGATGGGTAGAGGGGGGCAGGGGAGAGAAAACAATTGCTGGACATGGATGGATAGAGGGGGGCAGAGGAGAGAAGACAATTGCTGGGCATGGATGGGTAGGGGGGCAGGGGAGAGAATAGAATTGCTGGGTATGGATGGATAGAGGAGGACAGGGGAGAGAGGAGAGTTTCAGGACATGGATGGAGGGAAGGGAGAGAGAAGAAATGCTGGACATGGAGGGAAGATAGAGGAAGGAGATTAGATGAGGGAAAAGGAAGTGAGGAGAGAAACTGCACATGGATGGAGAAAATAGGCAGAAGCTGGATCCACTGTACAGTCAAGTCTGCGGAGGACCAGAAATGAAGAAGAAAGGAGGATAGAAAAGAAATAAATGGAAAGGAAGCCCTGGAAACGGAGTCAAGGGAACAGATAGAGAGCAGCAGAATCAGATACTGGGCCAGCATGATCAGAGAAACAAAGTCACCAGACAACAAAGGTAGAAAAAAGTAATTTTATTTTAATTATAGTGTTTGGAATATGTCCACTTTGAGAATCAGGTGCTGAACATTAAAAGTTTATATTTATTTACTTATTTATGGCATTTTATCCCATATTAAACATGAATTAGATTGGAACCTGGGATCATTTAATTTTTTTTTCCTGGAGAGAGTAATGCATTGCCCCCCCCCTCCCCCGGCTATAGCCAGCTCTGCAATTTTGGGGGGGGGGGGCGCAGAGGTGGATGGGGGGGCGCAGAGGTGGATTGGGGGGGTGCAATGGTGGACGGGGGGTGCCGAGGTGGACCGGGGAGAGAGCCTGTTGTTAAAATTTTACGAACACACCACTGGTAAATGGTGGACGGGGGGTGCCGAGGTGGACCGGGGAGAGAGCCTGTTGTTAAAATTTTACCAGCACACCACTGCTCATGGCCTTCCACTTTTTGTCTAGAGGTGCTCACCTCCTGTGTTGCAAATTAATCCTGGTGGCCCGGAAAAGCATATTGCAATATTGGACAGTGCCGGAGCCACCGACTTTTTGGCACTGGAGAAATCAGGTGCATATACTGGCATCTTGGGAGGCAAGAGAGGCGAAGGGGTCCCAGAAGCATATATTACACTTTACGCAGATGTGGATTCCCTATTTGCAATTGTTGAGTCCTCGGGGGCATAGTCTGCTTCTCAATACTATATAATATTTTGTTATACATTGGTCTGTTGAAGTCTTTAAACCATTTAACTTCCTTTGGGCGGGGTCCTCCTGGGGTATCAGAGTACAAGCCTAGTTGGACATTGGGGGGGGGGGGTGGGTAAGGGGTATGAGGAATCAGTTCTTGGGGGGGGTCTTGTTAATGGTGAGGTGGGGCCTCCTTTCATTTATTCAAAAATGATGTTATCTTGCCGAATTGTTTATATTGTTGGCTAAGTTGTATTGGAGCTAAAGATTTTGGTTGTCATTTGTGATTCGCAACTAATCGTCAATAAAAAATTGTTGAAAGATAAAATAAAATACTGTCTCAAAGTTAACTATTATCAATTTCCAATAGGGATATACTAATTATTGATATAATTCAAAAATGTTAATATATATATATAATATTAATAATATTAAAAAGCACAAACTCTCAACACTTATAAATTCAAAGGCACAAGATAAAAACAATGCACAAAGAACATGTTAATTAAATCATAGAGACCTGAACATTAAAATTCAAATGATATCTAAATAAAACTCAGTCAGTTTTGAAAGTTAAAACATTAAAAGGGACACATACCTATTAGGGTCCCAAAGGGCACAAACACCTAATAGTTGATGAATGTAACAATAAAAAAAGCTCAGCCTAAGAACAGTAAAAAAGGACATCAATGTACGAAATCAAGGGCTTCTTTTACAATGCCATGCTAGCGATTCCTGCACTGCAAATGAGAGGAAGCCTACAGGAATTGAATAGGCTTTCTCTCATTTGCCACACTGAGAATCGGTAGCGTGGTTTTGTAAAAGAAGCCCCAAGAGAGCCATGTCAAAAGACAAATGTGGGCGCACAAAATATTGTGGTGGACTCTGCTCTCAGAAGAGCCAAGAGTACTAGAGACTATGCCTTGGCGCCCCCAGGCAGAGAGTCTAGGACCTTGGATTCTTTTGGGAAGAAAACTTATCAGGCTGCTGTGCTCGCCGCCAAGATCCAAACTTACCAGCTCTACATGAGCATCCATTTGCGGAACTCAGTGTGGCAACTGTCGTCTAGTTTGGTTGAAGCACTTCCTCCGGAGCTCGCTGAACCTTTTCACCAGGTGGTCAGGCAGCAGAAGGCATGTCGCAAATTCCTGGCCAGGGGGACTTACGACACTTTTGATGTGGCATCCCGAGTAGCTACTCTATGTATAGTGATGCGTAGACTCTCATGGCTGCGTATCTGTGACCTGGATCATAAGACCCAGCAGCAGATGGCGGATGTTCCTTGCTGGGGGGGATAATCTTTTTGGAGAGAAAATAGAGGACATGGTCGATCAAATCAAAAAGCACCATGATGCTATGGATTCCGTCTCCCACTGGGCGTCTTCTGCTACCACCTCCTCATCCAGGAGGTTTTTTTGGAGGGAAGAGAAGTGCTCCCTATTCCTACAACAGGCGTAGGTACACTCCGGCTTCTCAGCAGCCTGTCCAGGCTCAGTCCCAGCACGCTCGTTCCCGTCAACGGCATGCACCTAAGACCCCTAGATCTCTCCAGCAAAAGCAAGGGACAGGTTTTTGACTGGCTCCAGTGCAGCATAGCCTGGCAAAAAGTGTCCGTGCCGGATGACTTGCCGGTTGTGGGGAGGTTGATATTTTTTCACCAAAGCTGGCCTCTTATAACCTCCGACGGGTGGGTTCTTCAAATAGTCCAGTTAGGATACACACTCAATCTGGAATCCAAACCTCCAAATTGCCCACCAGGAGCTCAGTCCTTCAGCTCCCAGCACAAGCAGGCACTCACAGAGGAACTCTCCGCCCTTCTAAAGGCCAATGCGGTTGAACTCGTTCCACCAGGGGAAGAAGGGCTGGGATTCTATTTCAGGTACTTCCTTGTGCAAAAGAAAACAGGGGGGATGCGTCCCATCCTAAACCTAAGGGCCTTGAACAAATTCCTTGTCCGAGAAAGGTTCAGGATGGTTTCCCTAGGCACCCTTCTTCCCATGATTCAGGAAAATGATTGGCTATGCTCTCTGGACTTAAAGGACGCCTATACCCACATCTTGATACTCCCAGCTCACAGGAAGTATCTTCGATTTCGGTTGGGAACTCGGCACTTTCAGTATTGTGTACTGCCCTTTGGTCTCGTGTCTGCGCCCAGGGTTTTCACAAAGTGCCTGGCAGTTGTCGCAGCATCGCTACGCAGACTGGGAGTGCATGTGTTCCCTTATCTCGATGATTGGCTGGTGAAGAGCACCTTGGAGGCAGGCGCTTTTCAGTCCATTCGGATGACTATTTGGGTGCTAGAACTTCTGGGCTTTGTGATCAATTATCCCAAGTCCCATCTTGTCCCGATTCAAAAATTTGAGTTCATTGGAGCTCTGTTGGACACACAGACGTCTCGAGCTTATCTTCCCCAGGCAAGGGCAGACAATCTCTTGGCCCTAGTGTCCTTGGCTCGAGGGTCTCAACAGATCACAGCTCGGCAGATGTTGAGACTCTTAGGACACGTGGCTTCCACAGTTCAAGAAACTCCCATGGCACGCCTACATATGAGATCAGCTCAATGGACTCTAGCTTCCCAGTGGTGCCAGGCCACAGGGGGTCTAGAGGATGTGATCCATCTCTCCACCGACTTTTGCAGTTCTCTTCAGTAGTGGACCATTCGATCCAGTTTGACCTTGGGACATCCATTCCAAATTCCTCAGCCACAAAACGTGCTGACGACAGATGCATCCCTCCTGGGGTGGGGAGCTCATGTAGATGGGCTTCACACTCAAGGAGCTTGGTCCTTTCAAGAAAAAGATCTTCAGATCAACTCCTGGAATTATGAGCGATCTGGAACGCTCTCAAGGCTTTCAGAGATTGGCTGTCCAACCAAATCATTCTAATTCAGACAATCAGGTTGCAATGTATTACACCAACAAGCAGGGGGGCACTGGATCTCACCATCTGTGTCAGGAAGCTGTCCGGATGTGGCTTTGGGCTTACCAACATGGCATGTTTCTCCAGGCCACGTATCTGGCAGGCGTAAACAACAGTCTTGCTGACAGGTTGAGCAGGATTATGCAACCTCACGAGTGGTCACTGAACATGGACATTGTCCGCAAGATCTTCCGAACTTGGGGCACCCCCTCGGTGGATCTTTTTGCCACTCAGTTCAATCACAGTCCCTCATTTCTGTTCCAGACTTCAGGCCCACGACAGACTAGCATCAGATGCCTCTCTCCTTCATTGGGGGACAGGCCTTCTGTATGCGTATCCTCCCATACCTCTAGTAGGGAAGACTTTGCTGAAACTCAAGCAAGACTGTGGAACCATGATTCTGATTGCGCCTTTTTGGCCCCGTCAGATCTGGTTCCCTCTTCTTCTGGAATTGTCCTCCGAAGAACCCTGGAGATTGGAGTGTTCTCCGACCCCTCATCACCCAGAACGAGGGGTCGCTTCTACATCCCAACCTCCAGTCTCTGGCTCTCACAGCCTGAATTTTGAGAGCTTACAGGTTGCCTCCTTAGGTCTTTTGGAGAGTGTCTCCCGAGTCTTGCATGCTTCCAGGAAAGATTCCACGAAAAGTGTTATTTTTTCAAATGGAGGAGGTTTGTCGTCTGGTGTGACAGCAAGGCCCTAGATCCTTTTTCTTGTCCTACACAGACCCTGCTTGAATACCTTCTACACTTGTCAGAGTCTGGACTCAAGACCAACTCCGTAAGGGTTCACCATAGTGCAATCAGTGCTTACCATCAACATGTAGAAGGTCAGCCTATCTCTGGACAGCCTTTAGTAGTTCATTTCATGAGAGGTTTGCTTTTGTCAAAGCACCCAGTCAAACCTCCACCAGTGTCATGGGATCTCAACGTCATTCTCACCCAGCTGATGAAAGCATGCACCCTATATGAAGTTTCATCATAACAGAGTAGTCCTCCGCACTCACCCTAAGTTCTTGCCGAAGGTGGTGTCGGAGTTCCATCTGAACCAGTCAATTGTCTTGCCAATGTTCTTTCCCCGTCCTCATACCCGCCCTAGTGAAGACAAGTTGCACACCTTGGACTGTAAGAGAGCATTGGCCTTTTACGTGGAATGGACTAAGCCCTATAGACAATCCGCCCAGTTGTTTGTTTCTTTTGATCCGAACAGGAGGGGAGTTGCCATCAGAAAACGCACAATCTCCAATTGACTAGCAGATTGCATTTCCTTCACTTACGCCCAAGCTGGGCTGACTCTGGAGGGCCATGTCACAGCTCATAATGTTAGAGCCATGGCTGCATCAGTGGCTCACTTAAAGTCAGCCTCCATTGAGATTTGCAAGGCTGCAACGTGGTCATCTGTCCACACATTCACATCTCACTACTGCCTTCAGCAGGATACCCAACGCGACAGTCGGTTTGGGCAGTTGGTGCTGCAGAATCTGTTCGGGGTTTAGAATCCAACTCCACCCTCCTAGGCCCATTTTTGTTCTGTTCCAGGCTGCACTCTGTTAGTTGATTTTGGTTTCAGGTCAATCTCTGTTATGTCCTCACTGTTGCGAGGCCCAATTGACCAATGTTCATTGTTTTGAGTGAGCCTGGGGGCTAGGGATACCTCATTGGTGAGAATTATCAGCCTGCTTGTCCTCGGAGAAAATGAAGATACATACCTGTAGCAGGTATTCTCCTAGGACAGCAGGCAGATTATTCTCACATACCCGCCCTCCTCCCCTTGGAGTTGTTCTTGTTTCTGGTTTGCTTTTTTATTAAGCTGAGGGACTCACACTTGCATCGCGGGTGGGAAGCTGTTTGCACATGTGCGGTGTGCTCAGGCCGCTTGACAGAGCGTTCCAGAGACTTCTTGTTTGCTCTCAAGTTTTTCCGGTGTCCTAGGCTGTCGCAGACGACGACCCTTTGGTGAGAATAATCAGCCTGCTGTCCTCAGAGAATACCTGCTACAAGAATGTATCTTCATTTTATTGTAGGTACAATAAGTGTGCCTTACTGCTCTTCGTAATCATTAAAATCTTCAGTCTAAAACAGAGTGCTCTGTCTTTTGTCATATCTTTGTCTTCAATAAATTTATTTCCATGGTTTCTTTGAGAATTCAACCTCATATCCAGCCTCTGCTCAATTGAACCATCTATACCATATTTTGTAGAATATATTTTGGCAGCCTCAGTGAAATAAAAGAAATGTTCTGTGCATAAAGTCATATTAACTTTATAACAATATCTTATGGTCATTGCTAAACATGTACTCTCTGTTTCAAGCATTTTTTATAACACAGTACTGCTTAAAATTAATAAAAGAGAGCAAGATTAATTCAGAGATTTTGCTTTGTTCTTAGTGGGCCAGTATTAGCACTAGCCTTGGTGAAAGATCATGCTGTGAAACACTGGAGGAGACTTCTAGGTCCTGCAAATCTTGCTGAGGCCATTAACGAAGCACCAAATAGGTTTGTGTCATTTTTAAAAATAGTTTTGGTGTGTCAGTATCTATACAATGATTTTGTGTTCACATGCCTAACATAGAAAGATGAGTGACATAACCCAAGCACAACAATTTACACAATATAATAAAGGAAAAGTACTTAAATACTCAGAGGTAGGTAAGGGTTAGGAGAGGACTAACTAGCAATCAAACTACTGTCTGACTTCCATGGTTCAATTTATAACCTGTTTGCTAGGAGCTTCTGATTTCTGATGCATCCTGCTAGCAGATTGCTTACTAATAATCAGGTTACTCTAGGCAAACCTTTGGCCTTGCACCCCCTCAATTAACGTTTAGACCCCTAGACTCCTCCTTGACCCAAGAATTTGATAAACTTAACAGTTCGTATCACCCTAATACTGTGCATACTAACGGGGGCAGCAGAATATATTTTTGGTGCCTTGGGAGGGTCAAACAAACTTATTTGTTTATTAAAGCCTACCCCGAGGTCAGCAATGTTGTTTAACCTCCTTTTTTCCCGTTTTGGTAGTTTACCTGCTCTTTACCCTCTGTCAGCGTCTCCTTGGTTGCTCCTGTTTTCCCATCCGTATTCTCTTATTTTAGCTCCTCTGTACTTATTTGTATCCTATTACTGGAACAATTTCTCCTGTTGTATTATGTAATTTTCTTGTAACTTTGTTAGCCACATTGAGCCCGCATAAGCTGGGAAAATGTGGGATACAAGTGGACCAAATAAATAAATAATAAATAATCCCTGTCCCTGCCCCCTCTTCCTGGTTGTTGCTGCTGTTTGGGACAGAAAATTGGAAGGGCCATGGCCTCATGGCTCACTCTGTTCTGCTGCTTATGCTTACCAAAATGATCTTGTAGAAATGCATAAAAGTGTAAAAGTGCACTTGATGTTTTTTTTTTCAGTCTATGGGGCTTTCAGAATCTATTGTTTTGACTGCAGCTGCTATTTGCCACCCCCCAGAAGATGCTGCCCTTACTAAGCCTCTGCCTGGTCGGGTTTATGGTGTAGCCAGCCCTACTAGTAATAAAACAGAAGGAAAGAAATGAAACAACGGCAAAATACCTGATAGAATAATTCCAATTTCTATTACTATTTGCAAAAATCAACTGATTTCTGTGTCAGTCTGTCATAAACTGATACAAATGGGGTGTCATTTTACACAATTCAGAAAATAGTATAGTGTAGCTCAATCATGAAGGACTTCAGCTCACAACATCACATTCAAACTTAAGAATAAGAAAAAAATATATATTACCTTTGTTGCAGGAATGGATGCATGAATTACCCCTATTGTTAGCAGAATCTGTGGTACTTCAGGAGTCAAACAGCACACACCAGAATGAGGGAGAAATCTTCTTTATTTGCCAGCAAACAGAGTAGGACATCAGTTCTAGCTCTCTTCTCTCTCTCTCAGCTCTCTGGATGTTATGGCTTCTGTCTCAGCTCCTTCTCTTCTTCTGCTGTCTGTCTTCCTTCAGCTCTCCTTCTTCTGTCTGTTCCTTCTGACGTAAACTGCTTCTACTCCCACTTAAATACAGTGCTATCCCCCTCTCTAGCCCCCCTTACTTTCCAGATGGTAAAGAATAGATTGGTTACCTTGCCTCAGCCAATCATTACTTTAAAAATATCAGTTACATAGGTTTGATATTTCTCAAACTGACCTATGACCTGGGGCCCTCAAACCAGACAATATGGCACCAGTCTCTTACATTTTCATTATGATTAATTTCTCATATTCCTAGTCAACTCCATACTAACTGCTAACTGAACTCTGGCATTCATTAAGGGGTCAAGGGCCAGTCTTACTTAATAGCATACAGCTATAGTTTATTATTACTTTCAAGACCATTCCTATACTTAGCTAATCAATCAAGGAGAAGAGAGCTGACTTCTCTGACCTCTTTCACTTATTAGCTCCATACATTAAACCAGCCAGAACTGCAGAAAATTCAAACCATATGCTGACCTTTTCACTGCAGCCCTACTCAGAACGTAAGGCAAAGAGTTGAACAAACATTAGATTTAAAAAGGTATTCTACATATTAACTACACAAAATACACATATTCTAAAAGAAGACATATTCTAAAATACACAGAATCAGTATTCCTTATAACAAATCTACATATCAAGAACTTCTAAACAGTATTTCAGCTTAATCTTTTAAACTACTGTATGTCTGGCTCATGCCTTGTTCATTCATAATAGTATACAGATGTGCCAGCATTTAGCAATCCATCACTCACAAAGGGTGAAAGAAGTTTCTGTCGCTGACCTTTCTAACCTTTAGCCTGGCAAACGTAAAATTTCTAAATAATCTAAACCAGATGACATTCCTCCATCACTTGCAGGATAAAAAGTTGAAATAAAATTTCTTATACAGTGGGGGAAATAAGTATTTGATCCCTTGCTGATTTTGTAAGTTTGCCCACTGACAAAGACATGAGCAGCCCATAATTGAAGGGTAGGTTATTGGTAACAGTGAGAGATAGCACATCACAAATTAAATCCGGAAAATCACATTGTGGAAAGTATATGAATTTATTTGCATTCTGCAGAGGGAAATAAGTATTTAATCCCTCTGGCAAACAAGACCTAATACTTGGTGGCAAAACCCTTGTTGGCAAGCACAGCGGTCAGACGTCTTCTGTAGTTGATGATGAGGTTTGCACACATGTCAGGAGGAATTTTGGTCCACTCCTCTTTGCAGATCATCTCTAAATCATTAAGAGTTCTGGGCTGTCGCTTGGCAACTCGCAGCTTCAGCTCCCTCCATAAGTTTTCAATGGGATTAAGGTCTGGTGACTGGCTAGGCCACTCCATGACCCTAATGTGCTTCTTTCCTGAGCCACTCCTTTGTTGCCTTGGCTGTATGTTTTGGGTCATTGTCGTGCTGGAAGACCCAGCCACGACCCATTTTTAAGGCCCTGGCGGAGGGAAGGAGGTTGTCACTCAGAATTGTACGGTACATGGCCCCATCCATTCTCCCATTGATGCTGTGAAGTAGTCCTGTGCCCTTAGCAGAGAAACACCCCCAAAACATAACATTTCCACCTCCATGCTTGACAGTGGGGACGGTGTTCTTTGGGTCATAGGCAGCATTTCTCTTCCTCCAAACACGGCGAGTTGAGTTCATGCCAAAGAGCTCAATTTTTTGTCTCATCTGACCACAGCACCTTCTCCAATCACTCTCGGCATCATCCAGGTGTTCACTGGCAAACTTCAGACGGGCCGTCACATGTGCCTTCCGGAGCAGGGGGACCTTGCGGGCACTGCAGGATTGCAATCCGTTATGTCGTAATGTGTTACCAATGGTTTTCGTGGTGACAGTGGTCCCAGCTGCCTTGAGATCATTGACAAGTTCCCCCCTTGTAGTTGTAGGCTGATTTCTAACCTTCCTCATGATCAAGGATACCCCACGAGGTGAGATTTTGCGTGGAGCCCCAGATCTTTGTCGATTGACAGTCATTTTGTACTTCTTCCATTTTCTTACTATGGCACCAACAGTTGTCTCCTTCTCGCCCAGCGTCTTACTGATGGTTTTGTAGCCCATTCCAGCCTTGTGCAGGTGTATGATCTTGTCCCTGACATCCTTAGACAGCTCCTTGCTCTTGGCCATTTTGTAGAGGTTAGAGTCTGACTGATTCACTGAGTCTGTGGACAGGTGTCTTTCATACAGGTGACCATTGCCGACAGCTGTCTGTCATGCAGGTAACGAGTTGATTTGGAGCATCTACCTGGTCTGTAGGGGCCAGATCTCTTACTGGTTGGTGGGGGATCAAATACTTATTTCCCTCTGCAGAATGCAAATAAATTCATATACTTTCCACAATGTGATTTTCCGGATTTAATTTGTGATGTGCTATCTCTCACTGTTACCAATAACCTACCCTTCAATTATGGGCTGCTCATGTCTTTGTCAGTGGGCAAACTTACAAAATCAGCAAGGGATCAAATACTTATTTCCCCCACTGTATATGTATAATTATGCCCATGCTGCCTCATTCCCCCCTTTGAGACTAAAATCAGCTTATGCAGAGATAAGTCTCACAACTCAAACTCTGGAGATTATAGTGATCCTAACTAGGAATAGGCTTGTGAATCACCATTACCCTACTTGTTAAGGTTCGACGGCATACTGCCGAAGCACATGAGGCCAGGAAACAAAACAACAACCCTGCTAAAACTAAGACTATTAGGGAAATGAACAAGGGACGTATCCAGGAGGTCAATGACCACCACCAGGAGGTAAGGTCTAATCCTCCTCGGTAATCCTCCACATTAAGGCTGGCCAACTGTAGGACTTTATCCATAGCATGCCTAACTACATGCGTCCTATTTATGACAATAGTACAGCACTCTGAAGAATTTAGCACTGTGCAGAGGCCACCCTGGGCTGCAAAGAGATAGTCAAGACCCATACGGTTATACCGAGAAACTATACTTAATTCATTAATTTGTTCCTGCAATGCATTGACTACCACGTTCAGCTCATGAACTAAAACATGGAGTAGAGACTGAAGTCTCCGGGTAGCCATGCCCAGTTCAGTAATACCCGCTACCGGACCCCCAATTGGAATCCAGGCCGTAGCAGAAAGGGCTACAAGTCTCTTTTTAGTCAAAGGATAAGTAGAGTTAATATACTGGAGGGCTAATTCAATCGCCTCATCCTCTGTGGCAACGGAGGAAGGTAAGGACAAGGCCTCTCGCTTAGAGCGGTGCGGGGATGATGGCTTGAGGAGAGGAATAACTTTAGGAAAATAATTCAAGGTTACCAATACACAAAAATCATATGTGGGGGGAAGAATCATGTGGAGGACATTATCACAGAGCCAGTAATGACCAAGGAGAGGGCGAGGAAAGTTCCCAATAAATGTTGGCACAGGATGGACATTAGGATGCCCATAATGCGAGCCCCTATCCCAGGGGGAACTAAGAAGAAATGGAGACTTTGTACACCATAGGTGCCAATCCCCAATTGTGACAGACTGCTCATATGTTGCAACCCTTTCATACCCCGGGGACTTATGAAAGTAGAAAATAGGCCGGGACACTATAGTCTTCTCAGTAGTAAGGTTAGGAGCCAGATAATCACCCTGGTCATAATCTGCAGGTATGGTAGTAGGGCACATAGGAGTACCTGGAGAGACTACCCACACAGATTCCCCTTTTTCTGGGAGAACATTAGTATAGTTACAGGGAATGGGAAGAACAGTTGAGATGCTTCTTGTTAAACAAAACACTCCAGAAGCTGGATAGGGAGACGTAAAGACTGGCCTTAGAGAAGATTCAGAGGGGGAGGTAGCATTATAAAAGGACCACCAAGTATAATCCTGGCTCTAAGGGCCTGAACTCGAAAAGTAGGGAGGTATAAGAGCTGGGAGCTGCACAGGGACAGGTACAGCTGGGACATCTGTAGTATAAGGAGAAAATCGGGAACACACAATACAAGGGGAAGTAATCTTTGCCTGGCTAATTAGTTCCTGGACTGAGTGTAACCAAAGGTTAGAGCGAGTTGGGGTATTAGGAAAAAGGAGGCAAGGAGTAGAAAACAACAAAAGCACCCAAACTACTAACATTTTCTTTCTTCCTAATCTAAAACAAATACAGCAAACTAATTAAGCAATAATATTTCAACAGTCTGTGCTAATCACAGATTATTCTAATATAATGTTCTCAGTCTTTGAGTTCTTATACCAGTTGGGATAGACCCTCAACTGACAAGGATCAAGCTCTCAAATTCCAAGAAAGCCAGAATCAGGGCAAGAAAGAGTCTCAGTGTGAAGCCGAAGTTCAGCAGCTTCTGCAGTATGCAGTTGACCCTTCTTTTCAGCTAGTAGATTCTTTGGTTCGGGTCAAGCGCAACTTCAATGGCTCCGCTGGATCACTTTCTGCTCTCCACTGTTTAGGCTCCGTCTGATCCATGCTGGGCTCAGTCTGGTCAGCAGACTTGATTCGAGACCAATGGACCCATGGAGTTATCCCTGCGACCTTCACAGCTGTAGGGGTAGAAAGCAAAACAGTAAAAGGTCCTTTCCATCGGGGCCCCAAAGGCTGGAGCCTCCAGTCTTTCACCCAAACTCTATCCCCTGGCAGGAAGGAATGTACCTGAGCCTGGAAGGGGACAGGGTTTATTTCTCTCACATAAGACTGAAGCTCAGAAATTATCCTGCCCAAGAGGGCTACCTGCTCCTGCACCTGAGCAGACCCTAAAATCCCTATGTCTCCCTTAATTCCCTGCAAAATGGCTGGGGGCTTCCCATACACAATTTCAAAGGGAGAGAGGGCTGTTCCTTTAGTTGGGGTGCATCGGAGGCGGAAGAGGGCTAGTGGCAGTGCCTGTGGCCATTTCAGTTGGGTTTCCTGACAAATCTTTGCTAGGCTATTTTTCAAAGTTCTGTTTGCCCGCTCAACCTGCCCTGAACTCTGGGGACGGTAGGCACAATGCAATTTCCAAGTAATGCGTAATGCGCGGGACAGGGCCTGAAGTGTGGCTTCAACAAAGGCGGGACCATTATCTGAACCTATGGCAAGGGGCAGTCCATACCTGGGGATGACATCCCTAAGGAGGGCTCGAGCTACTTCTGTGGCTTTCTCAGTGACTGTAGGATATGCTTCCACCCACCCAGAAAAGGTACAGACCATGACCAAGAGGTATCGGAGCCTACCGCTCCTGGGCATTTCTATGAAGTCTATAACTAGAGACTCAAAGGGTGTTAGTCCTCTAGACTGAACTCCTGGTGGAATACGGGGTCCCTGACGAGCATTATTCTGGGCACAGAGAGTACATCGGGCAGAGGCAGTGGCAACCAGACTATCCAATCCTTCCAGCACCACTACTCGACTGAGTAGGCGGGCTAGTGCTGTTTTCCCTAAGTGTGACAGATCATGAGCTTGAGACACTACAGGCCAAGCTAGGTGGCGTGGCACCAGAACTCTGGTATCAGGGAGATGTAACCAGCCATCAGGTCTCCTTACTGCACCTTCCTCTTGAGCCCATTTCTCTTCCATTTGGGTGTACATAGGCGTCCATTCTTGCAATCGAATTTGGAACAGGGGAGTCACAGTACTTGCTAAGGGTCCTCGAGCAGCTTCCTTGGCCACCCGATCAGCATGGCGATTCCCTCGGGCCACTGGAGTATCTATCCTTTGATGTCCCCTGCAGTGAATGACAGCTACCTTCTTAGGGGCCCAAACAGCCTCTAGCAGCTGAAGTATTTCAGGTCCATACTTAACAGGTTGGCCTGCGGCATTTATGAGTCCCTTTTCCTTATACAAAGCTCCATGAGCATGTAGAGTTGTGAAGGCATACTTGGAATCAGTATAAATATTGGTCACCAGTCCTGCTGCTAGCTCCAGAGCTCGTATGAGGGCCACAAGTTCTGCTTTCTGGGCTGAAGTTCCTTGGGGCAGGGCCCTTGCTTCTATCACCTTGTCCTCTGTCACCACAGCATAGCCTGCCAATCGCTTGGAGTTCTCCACGTAACTGCTTCCATCTGTGAAATAAATTACATCTGGGTCCCTCCAAGGAACATCTTTAAGATCTGGTCGACTGGAGTACACTTCATCCATGGTTTGGATACAGTCATGATCCGGTGGTCCCTCAGATGCTGGCAAAAGAGTGGCAGGATTGAATGTAGCCACTGTTTCCAGGTGTATCCGTGGATTCTCACACAAGCTGGCTTGGTACTTAACCATGCGGTTATTTGTAAACCAGTGATTGCCCTTATACTCCATGAGGGTGAGAACTGCGTGGGGGACTTTAACAACCAGTTCTTGCCCCAAGGTCAACTTATCAGCTTCCTGGACCAGTAAGGCTGTTGCTGCAATGGCCCTCATGCAGGCTGGCCATCCTTTAGCCACTCCATCCAGCTGTTTAGACAGATATGCAACAGGCCTCTGCCAGGATCCCATCATCTGGGTCAGCACACCCAGAGCAACCCCCTGTCGCTCGTGGACATACAGTGAGAAAGGTTTCTCCACATCAGGAAGGCCTAACGCAGGGGCTTGGAGTAGGGCTTTCTTTATGGCAATGAAAGATTGTTGAGCAGTAGGTCCCCATTCAAATGGTTCCTTTTCACCCCCCTTTGTGGCCTGGTAAAGGGGTTTCGCCATCAATGCAAAATTTGGAATCCAAATTCTGCAGAATCCGGCTGCTCCCAGAAATTCCCTAACTTCCCTTCTGGACTTGGGTTGGGGAATTGCAGCAACCACTTGCTTCCTACTAACATCCAGTCTCCGACTTCCCTGGGAAATGCAAAAGCCCAGATACTTCACTTCTGACTGACAAAGTTGGGCCTTTGAGCGTGAGACCTTATAGCCTGCATCCAAGAGTAGCTCCAGCAATTCTCTGGTAGCCTCAAAACACTCTTCCTGAGTCACTGCTGCAATCAGGAGGTCATCTACATACTGGAGTAAAACTCGCCTGGAAGGCTCAGATTTAAAAGTCTTAAGGTCTTGCCCTAGGGCTGTCCCAAAAATGGTGGGGGAGTTCTTGAACCCCTGTGGCAGGCGGGTCCATGTATACTGAAGCTTCCTGCCTGTTACTGGGTTTTCCCATTGAAAGGCAAAAAGCAGTTGACTGGCGGGGGCCACCCGAATACAAAAGAAGGCATCTTTTAAGTCTAGTGTCGTGAAATGGGTAGCTCCAGAAGGTATCAATCCCAGCAGGACATATGGATTAGGCACTACAGGGTGTAATGAAATAGTGGATTTGTTGACCACTCGTAAGTCTTGGACTGGCCGGTAGTCCTCAGTCCCTGGCTTCTGAACTGGCAACAGTGGCGTATTCCATGGAGACTGACAAGGTCGAATAATTCCATGGGATAACAAACGATTCAGATGTGCTTGAATCCCTTCCAGAGCCTTTCGGGGAATTGGGTATTGGCGAAGATGGATTGGCCGGGCACTTGGAAGTAAATCTACATGGACAGGAGAAATATTTCGGGCCAACCCTGGGGGATTATCTTCTGCCCATACCCCACTGACCTGGAAGCTGTCTGCCAGGGGTAGGTCAACTTGGCCATGCGACTGATGCAGCCACCATTCTTCTTCAAGGGGGCAGCAGAAACTCAATATACCCTTAGGGCTGGATGTCGGGGGCCGGAAGGAGACTGAAGTCTGGCCATCAGAGTCAAAGAAAATTTGGGCCCTAAGCTTGGACAGCAGGTCTCGACCTAACAAAGGGATTGGACAGTCTGGCATATAGAGGAATTCATGAGTGACTGTGTGTGAGCCTAATTGGCATCTACGGGTCATCAGAAAGGGCCTCCGGTTCTGCACCCCCGTGGCTCCCACCACTCGGACAGTTTTCCAGACACATGCGCTAATCGCTCCGTCACAACAGAATGTTCACCGCCTGTATCAATCATGAATGGAATTGAGCGGCTCCCTAGTTAGCTTGACCATAGGTGCCTGGGAGCCCAGTTTGTAGGAACCCGTCCTGTCCTATTCGTCCCATTCTGCCATCTCGGCTATCCCGATGATGTCAGATTCAGGAGGCTCATATCTTCCCTCTCGAACTCGGCCTCGGCTTCCTCGATCTCCTGGTCCCCTTCTCAGTCCCTGGCGCCTCTGGGGGCATTCATCTTTCCAGTGCCCTCTTTCCTTACAATAGGCACACTGGTCCCTCTCCAATCTTGGTCTGGGATTCTCCCCCCTTGGCCGGGATTGATTGAAGGAATCTCGGGGCCTGGCTGGTGTCCGGGGTCCCACTTTGGCTTCCCATTAGCTAGAGGTCGACCTCGGTTTAGGGTGGAATTAGTAATGGCTGCCGCTAAAAGGTCGGCCTTCTTCTGCATCTTCCGGTCTGCCTCTCGGCGCACCTCCTGATCCTATTAATGAAAACTTGGTTGTCGATCTCAATTAAGCTGGGTGGTATTCATCCCTGCGAATCCTCCTGACGCTGCAACTTCTTCCGGATATCTGGCATACTCTGGCCACCAATGCGCTATTCACCATTCTCTGGTTTTCTAGTGCCTACTACTACTACTACTATTTAGCATTTCTATAGCGCTACAAGGCATACGCAGCGCTGTACAAACATAGAAGAAAGACAGTCCCTGCTCAAAGAGCTTACAATCTAATAGACAAAAAATAAATAAAGTAAGCAAATCAAATCAATTAATGTGAACGGGAAGGAAGAGAGGAGGGTAGGTGGAGGCGAGTGGTTACAAGTGGTTACGAGTCAAAAGCAATGTTAAAGAGGTGGGTTTTCAGTCTAGATTTAAAGGTGGCCAAGGATGGGGCAAGACGTAGGGGCTCAGGAAGTTTATTCCAGGCGTAGGGTGCAGCGAGATAGAAGGCTGCGAAGTCTGGAGTGGCAGTAGTGGAGAAGGGAACAGATAGAAGGATTTATCCATGGAGCGGAGTGCACGGGAAGGGGTGTAGGAAGGACGAGTGTGGGAGATACTGGGGAGCAAGCAGAGTGAATACATTTATAGGTTAGTAGAAGAAGTTGAACAGGATGCGAAAACCGGATAGAGAGCCAGTGAAGGGTCTTGAGGAGAGGGTAGTATGAGTAAGCGACCCTGGTGGAAGATGAGACGGGCAGCAGAGTTTTGAACCGACTGGAGAGGGGAGAGGTGACTAAGTGGGAGGCCAGCAAGAAGCAGATTGCAGTAGTCTAAACGAGAGGTGACAGGGTGTGGATGAGGGTTTTGGTAGAGTGCTCGGAAAGAAAGGGGCGGATTTTACGGATGTTGTAAAGAAAGAAACGACAGGTCTTGGCGGTCTGCTGGATATGAGCAGAGAAGGAGAGAGAAGAGTCAAAGATGACCCCAAGGTTTCGAGCTGAGGAGACAGGGGAATGAGAGAGCCATCAACAGAAATAGAAAACGGGGGGAGCGGGGAGGTGGGTTGGGGGGGAAATGAGAAGCTCGGTTTTGGTCATATTTAATTTCAGGGTGGCGTTGAGACATCCAGGCAGCAATGTCAGACAAGCACGCTGAAACTTTGGTTTGGATGCAAGGTGAGATATCAGGGGTAGAAAGGTAGATTTGGGAGTCATCAGCATAGAGGTGGTAGGAAAAGCCATGGGATGAGATTAATGAACCAAGGGAAGAAGTGTAGATAGAAAAGAGGAGGGGACCAAGAACAGAACCCTGAGGTACACCGACAGGCAGAGGGATAGAAGTAGAAGAGGATCCACCAGAGTGAACACTAAAGGTGCGGAGGGAGAGGTAGGAAGAGAACCAGGAAAGGACAGAGCCCTGGAATCCAAGTGAGGACCGGATATCGAGAAGTATGCTGTGATCGACAGTGTCAAAGCAGCGGAAAGATCAAGAAGAATGAGGATGGAATATTGACCTCTGGATTTAGCCAGTAATAGGTCATTGGAGACTTTAGTAAGCGCAGTTTCAGTTGAGTGGAGAGGGCGAAAACCAGATTGTAATGGGTCAAGAATAGCATGTGAGGAGAGAAAATCAAGGCAGCGGCGGTGAACAGCACGCTCAAGTAATTTGGAGAGAAAAGGAAGGAGGGAGATGGGTCGGGTAATTAGAGGGACAAGTAGGGTCAAGTGAAGGCTTCTTAAGGAGAGGTGTGACCACAGCATGTTTAAAGGAAGCAGGGACAGTCGCAGTGGAAAGTGAGAGGTTGAGAATGTGACAGATAAAAGGAATAAGAGTAGGAGAGATGGCATTAAGAAGGTGGGTGGGAATGGGATCAGAGGAACAGGTGGTACATTTTGAGGGTCAAATGGGGTGTATGTTCTGTAGGCTTCAATTAGTCGCTCTAAAAAGGCCCCAGGGGATTCAGTTGCCCCTTGAAGAATTTCAGAGACCTTTGCCAGATTAATGGGCCTCTTTATGCCTTTCCTCATACCTTCCAGCAAGTCCCGGCAATAGCCAGACAACAGTTCATAGTGCTGCTCATTATTTGGATCCCAAGCTGGAGCTGCACGAGGGAACCGAGTTCTAACCCATTCCTCTAGGTCCGGTGTCCTCTCGGGAGCACGTGCTCGCGTGATGGCCTCAGCATTTTGCAAAATCTTCCGCCTCTCCTCAGTTGTGAAGAGGGTCAGGAGAAGTTGTTGACAATCAGTCCAGGTTGGGTTATGGGTGGCCATAATGCTAGCCACTAGGTCCACCACTGCCTGAGGCTTTTCAGTATAAGAGGGGTAATGCGTCTTCCAATTCAGGAGATCGGTGGTTGTGAAGGGTACATACTGGTAGGCCTGTGCCTGCATAACCTGACCCTCATTATTAGGATCCGGTCGAGTGGTGGTTACCTGACGCAGGGGCAGAACTCTCGAGGAGGTAGGAATGGAACCTGAGGTAGAGCTAGGAGCTACCCTCCTATCATGCTCAAAGGTGATTGCAGCAGGTCTAACCCATTCAGTGGAGGTGTGTTGAACCCCTGAGGGATGGGGAGGGATACTCATAGACTGAGAGGTGGTCACAGGTGATTCAGTCCATTGAAAAGGATGCCGGGCCCCTGATGAGTGGGGAGGGGTACTAGAGGGAAAGGCTGGGCTGTCGGGAGTTGAGGAGTCAGAGAGTGGAGCCCAAAGTGGGTCTTCGGAGGTTAGCAGGGGAGAATGTGGCAAAGAAGGGTACAGGCCGGATGAAAGGTCCACCCTAGGATGTGGCGGGTTTTGCACAGAAGGGGAGGAACTATCCGGAGAAGCCTGTGCTGGAGAGGCTTGGGCTGGGCGACGTGGATCTCTGGGGGTAGCACGGAACCCCAACAATGGGCCATAAGGTGGTGGCTCAAGATCTGAGGGGTCATCAGAGAGTATGGGTTTCTCGGGCAGGGTAGGGGCGGAAGCCACCGATTGGGTGGTAGGCTTCCTAGGGCTCTTTCCCTCTTCCAATTTAGATTTTCTAATCTTTCTTTGAACGCGGCCTAACATGAATTTTACTGGGGATCCCATATAAGTTTTCAACCAAGAGGGAGGGTCAGTCACAAGGCTGTCCCAGGAATCTATATAGGGGAGTTGTTCAGAATATTCTGGTTCTCCTACAATTATGCTGTAGACCTTCCGGATTACTTCAATATCTAAGCTGCCACTAGAGGGCCACCCCACTCCCATAGATGGCCACTCAACTTCACACAAGGTTCTTAGAGTACTTGAGCTTAAAGTCTGTCCATAATCATTAATTAAAAATCCTTTCTTGAAATTCTTAAGCATACAATCTAGGGGAGTATGAATTTGTCTAGACGATTTCCCTCCCATAATGCTTACAGTTACAACACACAAAGAGGGAGGGAATTTTTGAGAGTGCAGTAAGGGGTCCCCACTCTTTTAACATTCAAGCATCACACATTCCATACAGAAAATCCCACCCAACAATTTCAAATTTCTCAGATACAGATAAGCTCAAGCGGTTTCGCTTCTAATCTCCACTAGACTAAAAGCTACTAAGGCCTTCGCTGAGAGTTGATCAGACTCCCCTTCCCTCAATTTGTGAGGGGCTGGTTTACAGTTTCCTAGCTAGGATTACAATACAGAATACAGAGAATACATACCCGGCGAATGTTCCTCAGTCAGTTGGGTGCCGGTTCAGGATCCCACTGCTGACACCAAGAATTGTTGCAGGAATGGATGCATGAATTACCCCTATTGTTAGCAGAATCTGTGGTACTTCAGGAGTCAAACAGCACACACCAGAATGAGGGAGAAATCTTCTTTATTTGCCAGCAAACAGAGTAGGACATCAGTTCTAGCTCTCTTCTCTCTCTCTCAGCTCTCTGGATGTTATGGCTTCTGTCTCAGCTCCTTCTCTTCTTCTGCTGTCTGTCTTCCTTCAGCTCTCCTTCTTCTGTCTGTTCCTTCTGACGTAAACTGCTTCTACTCCCACTTAAATACAGTGCTATCCCCCTCTCTAGCCCCCCTTACTTTCCAGATGGTAAAGAATAGATTGGTTACCTTGCCTCAGCCAATCATTACTTTAAAAATATCAGTTACATAGGTTTGATATTTCTCAAACTGACCTATGACCTGGGGCCCCTCAAACCAGACAATATGGCACCAGTCTCTTACATTTTCATTATGATTAATTTCTCATATTCCTAGTCAACTCCATACTAACTGCTAACTGAACTCTGGCATTCATTAAGGGGTTAAGGGCCAGTCTTACTTAATAGCATACAGCTATAGTTTGTTATTACTTTCAAGACCATTCCTATACTTAGCTAATCAATCAAGGAGAAGAGAGCTGACTTCTCTGACCTCTTTCACTTATTAGCTCCATACATTAAACCAGCCAGAACTGCAGAAAATTCAAACCATATGCTGACCTTTTCACTGCAGCCCTACTCAGAACGTAAGGCAAAGAGTTGAACAAACATTAGATTTAAAAAGGTATTCTACATATTAACTACACAAAATACACATATTCTAAAAGAAGACATATTCTAAAATACACAGAATCAGTATTCCTTATAACAAATCTACATATCAAGAACTTCTAAACAGTATTTCAGCTTAATCTTTTAAACTACCGTATGTCTGGCTCATGCCTTGTTCATTCATAATAGTATACAGATGTGCCAGCATTTAGCAATCCATCACTCACAAAGGGTGAAAGAAGTTTCTGTCGCTGACCTTTCTAACCTTTAGCCTGGCAAACGTAAAATTTCTAAATAATCTAAACCAGATGACATTCCTCCATCACTTGCAGGATGAAAAGTTGAAATAAAATTTCTTATATATGTATAATTATGCCCATGCTGCCTCACCTTGACTAAATCAGACTTTAATATGGCTACCTATATTTAATCCCTAGTCCTCATTTAGCAGATGCCAGATTGGGTAACAATGTGAAGAAGTGTTGAGCAAGCACTAGTTTGACAGTGATTGGCGTGCAAATGTTTTGCTATGTCTTTCTGATGACCTATATTAATCAACTGTCTGAAAACTGCCCTCCTTCAGTATGGCTAAAATTTGCACATTGTTATATAAGGTGGATTTGTATGGACTTTAGGCCGACTAAATTTTAGTTTTGGATTTAGCACTGAAACCAACCCAAAATCTGGATTCTGTTTTCAGCAGAAAATGTTCATTCATTTTCCTCTGAAACCGAAACGGTCTGCCACGGTTATCTCCACCCCTCTGCCCTCTCACCACCCAAAGGCCCTCCCCGGGCCTACCTTTAAATGGTCTGGTGGTCTAGTGGCTTCTTCTGGGCAAGAGCGGTCTCCCAGCCAAAATAGCTGCTGGGACTTCACGTGGTAGCCTCATGGGACTGCCACAGAAGGTCCCGGTGGCATCATGGAATTTGAAGCAGCATAAGCAGGAGCAATGTTCAGTCGCTCCTGCCTATGCTGCTTTGAATCCCAAAACGGCTGCTGGGACCTCCCATGACAGTCTCATGAGGCTACCACGGGAAGTCCCAGCAGCCATTTTGGCTGAGGAACCTGCAGCGGCAAGAGTTACTGGGGATCGCTCTTGCCCAGAAGACGCCACTAGAGCACTGGGCTATATAAAGGTAGGCCTGGGAAGGGTCTTCGAGTGGTGAGAGGGTTGGGTAGTTGGTCAGTTGGCTAGCCCTTTCCCGGGAGGGAGGAGGGGTGTGGCAGTGGTAGCTAGCCAAGGAGGACCCACAAGGTACTGTGTTCAGTTTTGGTTCTGGTTCCAGCTGAAATGAGTGGTAAATTTCAGCCGTGGATTCAGTTTCGGCTGGAATCAAAACCACTGGTTTTGGCCAGCCTCTAATGTGGACAGTAGAATCTAATATCTAATACATTGTGTTTTATCTACAGTTTAAGAGCAGAATTTTCTCCAAAAAAGTGCGAGATAAATCAGTTTCATGGCAGTTCATCTGAAGAAGAAGCTGAAAGAGAGCTGTCTTTCTTCTTCCCAGTAGAGTACACTCTGGCCACTATCAAGCCTGATGCCCTGGCAGAACATCAAGGTAGAATGTGGTATTAGAAGGCAAATATATAGGCTGGCCTAGTGGCTCAGCTGTAGTTTGATTCCTTGGGTCAGTGTTCTGAGGATAGGGATGCTGGGAGAATGTTTGCAGCTCATGGTAGGAAAGAAGGAATCTTAGCCATTGCACTCATCCATTTTCTTAGGTATTCTTTATAGTATGCATACTGGAGAATACCTGGTAATTTTTGTCTATGTCATTTTTTGAATTTCAAATCATAACTCTCCATTATGTATGTTGAAACAGATAAATGAATTCATCCACAGAAACTGGGCACCAACATACTCATAGCATATATGGAGGGTAATTTTATAACAGTGTAGCTGTGTGAGAAGTCCAAAAAGGCACCAGTTTTACCAAGGTAACATAGGCATATATGTACCTTTGTAAAATAGACTTGTACAGTGTCTTCTGTAGTACACAAATATTCTTGCAAAAATGTACAAAGTTGTAAATGTTTTCATGTATTCAGTTTTATAAGAGGCTTGTGAGGCCCCTGGTAAGGGTTATGGGGTGGCCCTTGAAATATCTCAGCCAGACAAGATGTATAAATGTGAAAGTAAATGTTTTTATTCACCTGAGCCCCTGGGACCTGTTACCTCACAGGCCAGGAATCTCAGATGCAACAGTTTCTCTTATTTAGTAACACAGTCTCAAGTAGGCCTCTGGCTAGCAGGCCAAGCAGTGTGTGGCTGGTGGGGATACCCCACCCCAAACACAGCTTGTAGGTTCTCAGGTCTGTCTCCAGCCAGACCTCAGCAAGACTTGCAAGTCTTAACAAGGAACAGAGTTGGCATACCTTAGGTCACATCAGTTAAAATCTTTCAGTAAAGGCATAGACTTGTGCTTCAGTTCTTCCTTCCCTGGACCTTCTTAACCTCAGCCTGGCCCTGTCTTTTAAACTCCCAGGTACTGACTCCTGGTTCATTTCTTCCCGGGGTGGTATTGGTGCTCTTAAGGTGACCCAGGCTAGTTAGAGAGGGACGTTTCTTAAAGGTGAAGGGTAGTCTTCTATAAACCCCCTCACAAGCCTGCTTATGTCAAAGTAACAAAACGGCACTGATTTTTATGCTTATTTTGTAAAGGTGATGTAGATACCTATGTTGGCTTAATAAAATAAGCACTCAAAACTATCCCCAATAAGAGCACAAATTCTCACACCTGCTATAAAGATGATGTAAATGTGTACATGTATTCTGTGGACATACTTATCAAACA
This sequence comes from Microcaecilia unicolor, assembly GCF_901765095.1. Lineage (NCBI taxonomy): Eukaryota > Metazoa > Chordata > Amphibia > Gymnophiona > Siphonopidae > Microcaecilia > Microcaecilia unicolor. The sequence goes on along the minus strand of NC_044037.1, from coordinate 175,110,936 downwards.
TATAAATGACAAGTGACCAACTCACCCGCAAATGCGCAGTAGAGACTTTACTCTCTGTCCCCGCCCTCGCATCAAGACGTGATGACGTCAGAGGGCGGAACAGAGAGGGAAACGGACGCTGCCGCTGGAGACGAAGCAACATCGCGATTTGCCGGCGCACCAACCTCCACCCCTCCCCCATCCCCGACGTCATCGCCGCCGCCACTCCCCTCCCCTCCGTATCGGGCCCCCTGCACTGACATGACAGCGCCTCTCACCTCCGTGTGGAAGCACTGCAGGCAGCAGCAGAGTGACCTGCTGCTGCCTGCAGCGCTTTCACACGGAGGTGAGAGGCGCTCTCATGTCAGTGCAGGGGGCCCGGCACAGAGGGGGGAGGGAGCAGCGGCGAGGAGGGTAGCTGGACATGGGGGGAGGGCAGGGGAGAGAGAGGAGGGTTGCTGGACATGTGGAGAGAGCAGGGCAGAGAGGAGGGTTGCTGGACATGGGGGGAGGGCAGGGGAGAGAGGAGGATCTGTGGACGGGGTGAGGCCATGGGAGACAGGAGGGCTGCTGGACATGGATCGATGGAGGGGAGGGGAGGGCAGGGGAGAGAGGATGGTTGGTGGATGGGGTGAAGCCAGGAGATACAGGAGGGCTGCCGGACATGGGGGGGGGGGGGGGGGGAGGGCAGGGGAGAGTGGAGGTTTGCTGGACATGGATGAATGGAGGTGAGAATTATCACATTTTGCAAAACACAAATCTCGCCCGTTTTAACAGGCTTAACGGCTAGTATATTTTATAAAATATGTGAGTACATGGCTACTTTGTCCCTGCTCCACCAAACTACAACCCTGGGAATGCCTACAGCAGTGCATATATGTTTAGTTTATTAAATTAAAACTTCATGTACCACTTGGTTTTGGTAGGTCTTACTGGTTTACAAAAATTAAGACATATAATAAGAAACATATCCTAATAAGAACCCCATATATGGATAGGAAAGGCAGCACCACATACAATGAAGGCAATAACTATATTACATTCAAACAACCAGCATATAAGCACTACAGATAGAATGCCACCGATCGCCTTATACCTCTGTTAACCTAAATGCCCAAGTAAAAAAAAAAAAGTGCTTTAAGTAAACCCTTAAACTTTATATGAGTGGGTTCAGATTCAAGCAAAAGGGGGAGCTTATTCCAAAGGCTAGGAACTCTTCAAAAAAAGGCACTCTCATGGGTCGTCTTTCTTCAGGACTGGGTCACCCGAGGAGTAACCAGCTGATGTCCTTGCAGGGAGTGCAAAGCTGGGGAGAGAGAGCTAAGGAAGCCAAATATGTGGGAACCTGATTATAGTAAGCTTTATGGGCCAAAATCAAAAGTATAAGTAGTCTTTTTAATACATATATACAGCTGTGCAGTTTTATAAAAAGCCCTTCCACAGTGACTGATTAAAGGAAAAAGTTCAAAAGGGCCCTACTGGCACACTGATTGCAGTGTGAATCATCAACGAAACACAAGCATATAAGTAAACCAGGGCTAAATTCCCCTCAGTCTAGAAGAGGTGCTGTGAGAAGACTTCCAGAGAGGGAGAGAACTTCACTGGTAAGAAGTTGCTGGGAAATTGCTTTTAAACTCAGGGACTTTATTTTAAGTTATTCTGCTCACTTAGCATAGGCTAGCATTTAAAGGGACTATTTTAAGTTACCATAGTATCAGTATTAAGCACAGCTAATAGTCACAGGAAACCTCAGTTTAAACTTTAATTCCCTCCCACCCACTCCTAGCCTGATCTCTGATTATAGGCCCTTGAACCAATTAGGAGGCTAGAAATTTAATTAGGGCATCTCATTTAGCCAGTAATTAGCTCTTAGAAATACAGACCACTTAGATCCATAGAGGGGAACCTAATAATAATAATAATAATAATAATAATAAATATTAGCATACCCTAGCATATAACTAGCAATCTTACATATAGTAACATAGTAGATGATGGTAGATAAAGACCTGTACAGTCCATCCAGTCTGCCCAACAAGATAAACTCATAGCATAAGGTATGATGTGATAATCATACCAATCTTAGGGGACTTTAGTTTATATATTCCCACTCCATTAGCAACTTAATTAAGAAATCACCAATAATAAGATACAGGCAGCAGTCAAGCAGTGAGAAGGGGCTATCCAGCCTTTTGTACTGAGTGTCACATGTTTGATTATCTCCCAGTTGATGGGAAGTCATATGTATGTACTCGGTGCAAAGAGCTCCTAGCACTCAGGGAATGGATCCAGTCTCTGGAGGCTAGAATATCAGACTTGGAAGAGCTGAGTCAGCCAGAGAGGTTTATAGAGGAGGCCTAGGGCACATAGTAGAGAAGTCCCACCTCCAGTATGGTAACCTCTGTTCTGCCATGGAAGTAAAAGGTCTTCTGAAGGGAGCATCACCGTGGAGAGGCAGGAAGTGATCCTGTAGCCAAAACCTGCCCTCCAGGGGATGCAAAATCTGCTTGCACCAATCCATGACCACCTGAACTTCAGGAAATCACTAAAAAACAACCTCTTCAAAAAAGCCTACCCCAACGATCCAACGTAAATCCCTACACCAAGCAACACAGCATGACCAATAATCGTACTGGACAACATACAATCTTCATTCCTTTTGACCCTTCACAACTACCTCACTCGATCACTTGTATTGTATTTGTTATTAACTGACTTGGCGACCGCCTTTGACGGTACTATGTAAGCCATATTGAGCCTGCAAATAGGTGGGAAAATGTGGGGTGCAAATGGAAGAAATAATAATAATAATGTGTCTCCAGGGGCTTCTGCCCAGGAAGGGTTAGGACTGGCATTGTAGTTAGAGAGTCGATCATTAGGCATGCAGATAGCTGGGTAGCTAGTGAATGCAAGGATCACTTGGTCACTTGCCTGCCTGGTTCAAAGGTGACGAACCTCATGTGGCACCTAGATAAAATTTTAGATAGTGCTGGGGAGGAGCCTACTGTCTTGGTACATATGGGTACAATGACAGGAAAATGTGGGAAAGGAGGTTCTGGAAGTCAAATCTAGGCTCTTGGGTAAAAAGTTCAAATCCCAAACCTCCACAGTAGCATTTTCAGAAGTGCTCCTTGTTCCATGCGCAGGCCTCAAGAGACAGCCAGTGCTCTAGAGTCTCAATGCATGGATGAGATGATGGTGCAGGGAAGAGGGTTTTAGGTTTGTTAGGAATTGGGCAACATTCTGAGGAAGGGGGAGCCTCTTTCAGAAAGATAGGTTCCACCTTAAGCAGGGTGGAACCAGGCTGCTGGCATCAACATTTAAAAAGGAGATAGAGCAGCTTTTAAACTAGAATCTGGGGGAAGGCCAACAGTTGCTCACAAGTGAATGGTTCAGAACAAGGTGTCTTTAAAATATATCACCAAAACAGGGAAGATAGGGCATCTCATAATGAGACTGCAGTAAGGACCATAGTAGACCAGGCGTCCTGGCTGGTTAAATAGCATGATTCTGCCGGTTTGGCTGAGGGGGAGGGGGGGACGTCTCTTCTGATTGGCTGTCAGGGGTTGTGCTAATGTCAGGGGATAGTACTTTAGCCTGCAGCTGAAGAGTTTCTCTGCTTTTGCGTTACTTACGCTTGGTGGTAACTGGAAAGCCTGATAGTTTTCTCTCAGAACATGCTCTAGGTTCTGACAGGGATCTGTGTTGTGTTAGAGTATTCTTTTCCTTCCCTCTGGGTTAGCTGCTGCTTTGTGTGTGTGCGTAGCTCTGTAATCAGGGTCAGCTGCTCGTTTGTTTAGTGGGGACTGGGCATTGCTCAGCCTGAGCGTTCTCCTTTGTTTGTTTTAAGGATTTCTCTTCCCAGTGCCCCGGCCTGCTGGCTCAGTGAGTTTAACCCCTTTGTGTACTGTATATATGGTGTTCCTGCCTCTGCCAGTGTGTTTGTTCTATGGGCCCTGCTCCCTCTCTCTGATTGTTTGTTGATTTATGGAACTCTGTTGGCTCTACAAGCTTAACCCTTTGTGTTCTGTTTGCCTCTGTCTACAGTGGGTTTGAGACAAAGGCTTTCTGCCTTCCTTTTGTGTCTGGTTCCTCTGGCTTCTGCCTGGGGCTTCCTACCCTGGTGGTGGGGGGGGGGGGGGTTGCTGTGTTAGTTCCCCTGTCCTGCGCTAGTCCCCTGGGTGGGCGTGGCCCGCTCTGGTCCTTTGTTTCTCCCTCTGCCCTATTGCTGGTGTTCAGCGCGTGTCTGACATCTTGGGGCCCGGGGGGGGGGCCCTCTGGGTTCTTTCACCCCTCCCTGTGTGTGATTGGGTTCCAGTTCAGCCGTGAGGCTCACACGAGTGGCTCTGTGTGCGTGGGTTCTGGTTCGGCCGCGAGGCTCGCCTGTATGCCTATTTCCCTTCTTCCTGAGGGACTGCGGGGAGGGGTAGCTTAGGGGTATTGGATAGCTGGGGTGTGTGGTGGTGGGTCGGTCTCCCCTTGGCCTCGGCGAGGGCCGAAGGGCTCACGACCAACCCAACGGATTTCACATAGTGCCTAACTGCAGATATTCAGTGGGAGATAATTATCTCCCACTGTCACGCTCCTCACCTCGGTGAGGGGCACTCCCGCAACGTGAAGCGCCGGCCATCTTGGCGAAACTGGCGATCCAAGCTCTGCTGGGATCTTCCAACGCAGAGCATCGGCCATATTGGCTGGACTGGCGCTCCAGGAATCGCCCCTACCTGCTCCCGCTGCATGCGGGTTCGTGTCTGGGAAGCAACTTTGCGGCGTGCCTAGCCCTCCTGGAACGCCAAATTCTTCGCCCATCCTCCTGCTCCACAGGATTGGAGCCTGGCAGCTAGGCTTCTCCTCCGGCCGGCTGGCCAGCCAACGGGAAGCTCCCCTTGCCAGTTGATTCTGTTTCTCCTGATGGTGGGGGCTACTTTAGGAGCAGCTTCGGCTTCTACTCCGGTAGGTGATTATTTGCGCTGTATCTATTTTGTTGACTCCTCATTGCTGACCCTGCGTGTATCCTGACTACTCTCTGCCTGTCTCTGAACCCGGATTACTCTCTGCCTGCTGCCTGTCTCTGACTACTGCCTGAACCCGAATTACTCTCTGCCTGCTGCCTGTCACTGCCTATTCTCCGAGGACAAGCAGGCTGGAGCTCACCACATGTGGGTCGTCGTCTGTGACGGCCCAGGATCTCCGGAAAAATCAAAAAGTTCTAGAAGGTGCGTGACGGGCGCGGGGACAACGCACCGCGCATGCGTGAGTGACTTCCCGCCCGCGCGCTTCCCTCAGTTTCCTTTTCTCCGCGTTCGCGAAGAGAGGTGACTTTCAACTTCTCTGCGTGTTTTTTGGCCCAGGAGGCAAGTTTTGTTTTTTTACCTCGCATTTACGCGCTCTGTTTTTCTTTTTGTGCTTTGTTAAAAAAAAAAAAAGAATTTTTCCTTTATTTTCTAGTTTTTCGCTTTTAAGTTTTCTTTCTTTTTCGTTCGCGACCGCTTAGGTTGCTCGGCGAATTCTTTTTTCGTGCCTTTCGATTGGCACCATCGAGCCCTTTGATTTTTCGGCCGCTATTTTTCCTCCGATGTCATCGAGGACTCCCAGCGGCTTCAAACGCTGTTCCCGCTGCAATCGGACCATCTCGTTGACCGATTCTCACGCTTGGTGTATTCAGTGCCTGGGTCCTGATCATTTACCAGCTGCTTGTAAGTTGTGTAAATTGATGAAAAAACGGACCCAGGTGTCTCGAGAAGCTCGGGTGAGAGACCGACGTCAGCATCGGCATCGGTACCGAGGTCGACGGCACTGGCATCGGCATCGAAGGAAGCAGCATCGAGAGTCCAGGTAATGGCTGCTGATAGGCCTGTTACCGTTGGGAGCAGCGAGGTATCGAGCGGGTCTCCACCTGTCTCGAGGCCTACTGCTATGCAGGCCCCCCGGGACTGCTCTGAGTCGGACCCGGCCCCGAAAAGACGCGAGGATTCCGCGTCCTCTTCATCAGTACTGAGGAGTGTCGATGACGGGCATCGAGCGAAGGCTAAGAAGCGCCGTCATCGGTCTCCTTCCCGTTACGGTACCGGGAGCTCCGGGGAGCCGAGGGAGTCGGCACCCGGGAAGCGTCGGCACCGGGAGGATCGCTCACCCTCCATTCAGGAGGTGCCAATGCGTCGGCCGTCTGGCAGCCAGGTACCGGCTCGCGAACCCCTGCAGACTCTAGCACTGGCTCCTGCACCGGCCCCACCGCTTGTTCCGATGGCAGCCCTCGATGAGTGTCTCCGGGCCATACTTCCAAGCCTTCTGGAAGGGATGATGCGTCCATCGGCATCGGTACCGCAGGTGCTTGCGCCTTCGGTACCCACTGTTGATACTGCGTCTGGTCCATCTCCTGTGTGGACGTCTCCGCCCTCGGTACCCCGTGCGGTGTCTGAGTCAGCTGACACCCGGGTGGACTCTCCCTCGATGTCGGTGGAGGAAGCTTCACTGGAGTCCAGGCATCGGTCCACTTCTCGGCCCCCCCCCCCCCCCCCACAAGGACATCGGGCCTCGAAGTCGAGACAGGATTGGGTTCGGGCTGCTCTTCAGGAGCTATTGTCTGATACCGAGCAGGAGCACTCATGGAGTGAAGAGGAAAACCCCCGGTATTTTTCGGAGGAAGATTCTCAGGGGCTTCCATCTGATCCCACTCCTCCTATTGAGGTTAGACAGTCTCCACCGGAGAGTCTCTCCTTTTCATCTTTTGTGCAGGAAATGTCTCGGGACATTTCTTTTCCCATGGAGGCTGTGGATGAGCCCAGGGCCGAAATGTTCGAGGTCCTGGACTATCCTTCTCCACCAAAAGAGGTTGCAACGGCCCCCCTGCACAATACACTCCGGGAAGTGATGTTGCGGAACTGGTCTTGTCCTCTCTCTAATCCAGTGGTCAGCAAGAAGTCCGAATCCCAGTACAGAGTCCATGGTGAACCTGTGATGGTGAAGGCCCAGCTTCCTCACGACTCCATGGTGATGGACTCTGCTCTCAGAAGATCCAGGAGTACTAGAGACTATGCCTCGTCGCCCCCAGGCAGAGAGTCTAGAACCTTAGATTCTTTTGTGATGGGGTACGTATCAGGCTGGAATGCTCGCGGCCATAATCCAGACATACCAGCTGTACACCAGCATCCACTTACGGAACTCGATAAAGCAACTGTCCAGCTTGGTTGAAGCTCTTCCCCCTGAGCTTGCTGAGCCTTTTCACCAGGTGGTCAGGCAGCAGAAGGCATGCAGAAAATTCCTGGCCAGGGGAGCTTTTGATTCTTTTGATGCTGCATCCCAGGCGGCTGCTCAAGGTATCGTGATGCGCAGACTCTCATGACTGCGTGTTTCGGACCTGGATCAGAAGACCCAGCACCGTATGGCGGATGTTCCTTGCCGCGGGGACAATCTTTTTGGAGAGAAGGTTGAGGACATGGTTGATTCCCTCAAAAAGCATCATGATGCTATGGATTCTCTCACCCGCCGGACGCCTTCTGCTACTACCTCCTCATCTAGGAGGTTTTTTGGAGGAAGACTGAGTGCTCCCTACTCCTCTAGTAGGTGTAGGTACACTCCTGCTTCTCAGCAGCCGGTTCAGGCTCGGCCCCAGCATGCTCGCTCTCGTCAGCGGCGTGCGCCTCAGGCCCCTCCGGCTCCCCAGCAAAAGCAAGGGACGGGCTTTTGACTGGCTCCGGAGCAGCATAGCCGACATCAAAGTGTCTGTGCCGGACGATCTTCCTGTCGGGGGGAGGCTTACGTTTTTTCACCAAAGGTGGCCTCTTGTAACCTCCGACAGGTGGGTTTTGCAAATAGTCCGGTCCGGATACGCCCTCAATCTGGAATCCTTGCCTCCAAATTGTCCACCGGGAGTTCAATCCTTCAGCTCCCATCACAAGCAAGTACTTGCAGAGGAACTCTCCGCCCTTCTCAGCGCCAATGCGGTCGAGCCCGTTCCACTAGGGCAGGAAGGGCTGGGATTCTATTCCAGGTACTTTCTTGTGGAAAAGAAAACAGGGGGGGGGATGCGTCCCATCCTAGACCTAAGGGGCCTGAACAAATATCTGGTTCGCGAAAAGTTCAGGATGCTTTCCCTGGGCACCCTTCTTCCCATGATTCAGGAAAACGATTGGCTATGCTCTCTGGACAGAAAGGATGCCTATACTCATATCTCGGTGCTCCCAAGTCACAGGCAGTACCTTTGGTCTCGCCTCTGCGCCCAGAGTGTTCACAAAATGTATGGCAGTGGTCGCAGCATCGCTACGCAAACTGGGAGTACATGTGTTCCCTTATCTCGACGATTGGCTGGTGAAGAACACCTCGGAGGCAGGAGCTCTGAAATCCATGCGGATTACTATCCAGCTGCTCGAGCTACTGGGGTTTGTAATCAATTATCCCAAGTCCCATCTAGTTCCTGTTCAAAAATTGGACTTCATAGGAGCTCTGTTGAACACACAGACGTGTCGAGCCTACTTACCCCAGGCCAGGGCAGACAACCTTCTGTCTCTCGTCTCCTTGATTCAAGCATCTCAACAGATCACAGCTCGGCAGATGTTGAGACTTCTCGGTCATATGGCCTCCACAGTCCATGTGACTCCCATGGCACATCTACACATGAGATCAGCTCAATGGACCCTAGCTTCCCAGTGGTTTCAGGCTACAGGGGATCTGGAGGATGTCATCCGTCTCTCCAACGAATTTCGCAATTCCCTTCATTGGTGGACCATTCGATCCAATCTGGTCTTGGGACGCCCATTTCAAATTCCACAGCCACAAAAAGTGCTGACGATGGATGCATCCCTTCTGGGGTGGGGGGCTCATGTGGATGGGCTCCACACTCAAGCAGTTTGGTCCGTCCTGGAGACACATCTTCAGATTAACCTCTTGGAATTACGAGTGATCTGGAATGCACTAAAGGCTTTCAGAGACCGGCTGTCCAATCACATTGTTCTAATTCAGACAGACAATCAGGTTGCCATGTATTACACGAACAAGCAGGGGGGCACCGGATCACGCCCTCTGTGTCAGGAAGCCATCAGGATGTGGCTTTGGGCTCATTAGCATGGAATGATTCTCCAGGCCACATATCTGGCAGGTGTAAACAACAGTCTGGCCGACAGATTGAGCAGGATAATGCAACCTCACGAGTGGTCCCTGAACTTGGACGTTGTCCACAAGATCTTTCGAGCGTGGGGCACCCCCTCGGTGGATCTTCTTGCCACTCAATACAATCACAAAGTTCCTCAGTTCTGTTCCAGACTTCAGGCTCACGACAGACTAGCGTCAGATGCTTTTCTCCTACATTGGGGGACAGGCCTTCTGTATGCGTATCCTCCCATACCTCTAGTAGGGAAGACTTTGCTGAAACTCCAGCAAGACCGAGGAACCATGATCCTGATAGCACCCTTCTGGCCTCGTCAGATTTGGTTCCCTCTTCTTCTGGACTTGTCTTCAGAAGAACCATGGAGATTGGAGTGTTTTCCGACCCTCATCACTCAGAATCAGGGGTTACTTCTGCATCCCAACCTCCGGTCTCTGGCTCTCACGGTCTGGATGTTGAGAACTTAGAAGTTGCCTCCTTGGGTCTCTCCGAGGGTGTCTCCTGGGTCTTGCTTGCTTCCAGGAAAGATTTCACGAAAAAGAGTTACAGTTTTAAATGGAGGAGGTTTGCCGTCTGGTGTGACAGCAGGGCCCTAGATCCTTTCTCTTGTCCTACACGGACCCTGCTTGAATACCTTCTACACTTGTCAGAGTCTGGTCTCTGTAAGAGTTCACCTTAGTGCGTTTAGTGCTTACCATCAACGTGTAGAAGGTCAGCCTATCTCTGGACAGCCTTTAGTTGTTCGATTCATGAGAGGTTTGCTTTTGTCTAAGCCCCCTGTCAAACCTCCTACAGTGTCATGGGATCTCAATGTCATCCTCACCCAGCTGATGAAACCTCCTTTTGAGCCACAGAATTCCTGTCATCTGAAGTACTTGACCTGGAAGGTCATTTTCTTGGTGGCTGTTACTTCAGCTCGTAGAGTCAGTGAACTCCAAGCCCTGGTGGTTCATGCTCCTTATCTCAAGTTTCATCATAACAGGGTAGTCCTCCGCACTCATCCTAAGTTTTTGCCAAAGGTGGTGTCGGAGTTCCATCTGAACCAGTCAATTGTCTTGCCAACATTTTTTCCCTGACCACATTCCTGCCCTGGTGAGGACAAGTTGCATACCTTGGACTGTAAGAGAGCATTGGCCTTTTACGTGGAGCGGACAAAGCCCTATCGACAGTCTGCCCAGTTGTTTGTTTCTTTTGATCCCAACAGGATGGGGGTTGCCATCGGAAAACGCACCATCTCAAATTGGCTTGCAGATTGCATTTCCTTCACTTATGCCCAAGCTGGGCTGACTTTGGAGGGTCATGTCACGGCTCATAATGTCAGGGCCATGGCTGTGTCAGTGGCCCACTTGAAGTCAGCCTCCATTGAAGAGATTTGCAAAGCTGCGATGTGGTCATCAGTCCACACATTCACATCTCACTACTGCCTTCAGCAGGATACCCGACGCGACAGTCGGTTTGGGCAGTTGGTGCTTCAGAATCTGTTTGGGGTGTAGAATCCAACTCCACCCGCCTAGGCCCATTTCTGTTCTGTTCCAGGCTGCACTCTCACTTAGAGTGTTTGTTTTTAGGTCAATCTCAGTTAAGTCCTCGCCGTTGCGAGGCCCAATTGACCAAAGTTTATTGTTTTGAGTGAGCCTGGGTGCTAGGGATATCCCACGTGTGGTGAGCTCCAGCCTGCTTGTCCTCGGAGAAAGTGAAGATACATACCTGTAGCAGGTGTTCTCCGAGGACAGCAGGCTGGACATCACCACAACCCTCCCTCCTCCCCTTTGGAGTTGTAGTTTTTTCTTGTTTGCTTTTTATCTAACTGAGGGAAGCGCGCGGGCGTCGCGGGCAGGAAGTCACTCGCGCATGCGCGGTGCATTGTCCCCGCGCCCATCGCGCACCTTCTAGAACTTTTTGATTTTTCCAGAGCTCCTGGGCCGTCGCGAACGACGACCCACGTGTGGTGATGTCTAGCCTGCTGTCCTCAGAGAACACCTGCTACAGGTATGTATCTTCACTCTACCTGAACTCGGATACTCTCTGCCTGCGGCCACCTCTGAACCCTGCCTGTATCCGGAAGTCCTATCAGCCGCCAGCACCTGGGGGCTCAACCCTCAGGGAATGGCGCCTCGGGATTGCTCAGCTGCCCAGCAGAGTGCAGGTGCGAGTCCTCGTCTCTGTGCTCCACCCGGCACAAGGGCTCACGAACGCAACACCCACTTAAAATCTGCAGTTAGCAGGTATTGTGTGACATAGCCAGTCAGACATGGATATTCAGTGCCAAACTGGCTATGTTTAGCAGTTAAAATAGGCTGCATAAATAGCAGGCCTATCTTTAACCGCTAAAAAGGTAACCAGTTAGTGTTGAATATTAGCATAACCTGTTAACCGTTTAGCAGTTAACCCCCCCCCCCCCCCCCCTTGATATTCAATGCTGGTTGCCAGAAAAGGCCCGGTACTGAACATCTGGGTTTAACACCTGTGCCAAACAGCAAAAGCGCTACCTACTGATGGTCCTTTGAGTCTTTGTCCATCTTCCTTGAAGCCACTCAGATTTAGTTCAAATAGGCAAGCTGAGCAACAATTCTTTTTCTGTCACCAAGCAAGATTGATTCAGGGACACATATGGTGACTCCCAAGATCAAGGCTACTCAACTTTTCATTTATTGTCCATTTTCCAGGAGTAGCCTTGAGCTTGTGAGTCACCCATTCATGTGCCTCAGTCCTGCTCGGTGACAGAAAAAGCACTGTTGCTTACCTGCAACTAGTATTTTCAGTAGCCAGCAGGATTGATGAAGCACACATTCCCACCTCCCTGAGACCTGGTTCATTTTTGAGCTATGGAACTAACTGAGGAACAGAGGAGACTGCTGTGCACAGGAAAGGCCACACCTGATCAGAACATTACACTAATTTCTTAGCTATGGGACAGCTATTGCATCCTGATGACGTCACCAACTTGTGTACCTGATCAATCCTGCTATCTATGGAAAACATCTGCTGCAGGTGAGCAACAATGTTTTTCAAATGAAAGAATGCCCTAGAACAGTAGCTCTCAAACTTGCTCTGGAGATGCACTGTCTTTAGCACATACAAACCTATTTCATACTTAATCATTGCTCAGAACTGTTAACTTAGCACTTTTCCTTAGCCATATCATTATCCTCCCCTATCCTTTCCAGTTTTATTGAATATCCTGAAAACTCAGCTGCTTGGGAATCCTCCAAGACAGGTTTGGGAACCACTGCCCTAGAACAAGAGATCATGGTATAAAGGCAACATCAGGAAACGTTTTCTTCATGGGAAAGGTGATGGATACATGGAATGAACTCCTAAAAGTAGTAAGAGACCAGAATTGTAACAGAATTTAATAAAGCATGGGATATAAGTACACAGAGTCCCTAGTTATGAAGAAGTTGAGGGAAAGCTAAAGTGCAACATATGGGGGGGGGGGGGGGGGGGGTCATTTGTTTTTTATAGAAGGCATGCAGGTAGTCTGGGCTTTCGTGAAGAATACCCTTTCTTTTTATGTTGTGATCATTGTTTATGTGTCAACATTTTTATTGATGATTCCACCTGGTAACACATCCATTAGAGTACATACATAACAAATTGTAAAGCTATTGTTCTTATGTACATTAATCTTAAGTTGCTATCATCAGTTTTTGTTTTTATAACAGTACCCTATCTTACCCCCCTCCCCCCTTACTACCTTCACTTTTGCCATGTACACTGAAGGAAACAATAGTCAGCTTGTTACATTAAACTCAAACTGTAATTCCAATAGTAACACCTTACATTATTCCGTGATTGAACCCCTTATTACTATTATTCCCCCCTCCCCTCCCACTCATCCCCTCCCCCCCTCATCTTTTTAAATACTCCATGCTCATTCATAATCCGTTCATGGTCTAGTCATAGCCATCCTCTTCATTTTCCTATATTTAATGTGTTGGTAAAGGTTCACTGCCTTACTGGTGCTTCTTAAAGCTCCATATACCATTATCCTCTCTGTCTATTGTATTCCTTGTCCAGACTCACCCCCCCCCCCCCCCAAAGATACCCTGAGACTCCCTCTCCCTCATGACTCTTCCTTCTCCTTCTTAATGTGTAGAAAATTTATTTAACACTGCACTTCTCGCTTTATGGGAAATAATTTGCAAATATTTATTCCAAATAGAAACAAACCGCTTTCTTTTCTTTGGAGAATCCTGAGCTTCCCTGGCCTCCCATAACATCAGCTCATGAAATTTATTCCTCCAATACCAAAAAGAGGGTGATTCCTCCTGCATCCAGTGCCTGAGTATACATTTCTTTCCCACAGCATGTGCTTTGCATAATAATAGTTCCAAATTCCTATCGGAGATCCCATAAGCTGCCCTTCTATTTAAAAGTACTGCTCTCCAAGATGGGATTATTCTTTGATCAGTAATGTTTTCAAAATAGTTATGCACCGCCTTCCAAAATATTTTAATTCTATCACAGCTCCAAAATGCATGCATAAAGGTATTCCGTCCCCTGTTACATTTAGGACATTGAGCGTCAGGTGTCCACCCTGCCCTTGCTGCTTGTGTTTGTGTCATGTATCTCCTGTGTATTATCCTGTATTGACTCTCCTGCAATTCCGCCCCCCCCCCCCCCCACCTGCTTTGGGATATCTGTTATCAATTTTGCAAAATTTATTCCCTTCAATTTGTAACCTAGTTCTTTGCTCCATGCCTCTTTAAGTGCTTCATAATTACGGGGGGGGGGGGGGGGGGGGGGGGGGGCAAAGCAGCAGCAGTGCTTTATGTAAACTAGATATCGAAACCTGATCATATTCACCCCCCTTTAAGAAGTCTCGGAGCTTTTGACCCAGTTTTGTTCCCAAGGCCTCTTGGTCTAAACTAAACCAATAGTGATGTAATTGTCTATAAGCATAATAGTCTTTGTTGGTAAGGGAAAGCCTCTGTTGCAAGTCTTGAAATGTGTATAACTTTCCATCCTCATTGACTAAGTGTTCAACTAATGTGATTCCCTTTTCCGACCAATTTTTAATGATCCCTGCTTCCATTCCGGGTTGGAAGTCCCCATTTCCTCGAATAGGCAACTGATCACTAACATTTGGGTTCTGATTCCAAGCTTTCATTAGGTATTGCCAAACTTGTCTTAAAGGTCGTAGCAAAAAGCTTTTCTTACATGCTAACGGTAGGCTATTTGAATTGGCTTGCAAAAGAAAGTTTACATGCCAAGGTTTATACAATGCCTGCTCCCATCTAATCGGGGTGAAGTGATTGGTATCTAATAGCCAATCTCGAAGGTGGCGCATAAGACAGGCCTGGTTATAACTTCGTATATTGGGGAGTCCCAAGCCTCCCCGCACCCAGTTGTCAAAGAGGTATTCTAAGCGCTATTTGGACTTCTTCCCACCCCAAAGGAATTTCCTACAAATCCTATATAATTTTCGTATATCCCTGCTTAATAAGTATATTGGCATAACTTGTAATATGTAGAGCCATCATGGGAATATGAGCATTTTAAACAAATTGATTCTACCTATGAGAGACAAGGGTAGATGGCTCCACTGTTCAAGAGAGTGTCCTGTATCCTGCAGCAACTTCTCTATGTTCAGTTGGTACAATTTTGAGGTATCCATAGACAACTGTACACCCAGGTAACGAAAGGACCCATCTGCCCATTTCAATGGGATGTGTCCCTGCCATTTCTCTTCATGGTTCGCCTCACCCTGCAATGCCTCTGACTTCTCCAGGTTTAACTTAAAGCCAGAAAAATCTCCATATTCTGCCATACATTCTAATAGAGCTGGCAGCGAGGTTCCTGGATAAGTTAGATGGGCTAGTAAGTCATCAGCAAATGCTGCGATCTTGAACATATCTGCTCCTACCATGACCCCCCGTATATCAGGTGACCTTTGAACATCTCTGATTAAGGGGTCTAATGTTAATACAAACAATAGGGGTGACAACGGACATCCCTGTCTGGTGCCCCGGTGTATGGAGAAGGGGGCAGATAGTATTCCATTAACCCACATCTGGGCCTGGGGAAGATAGTATAACGCCCGTATTGCCTCCTGAAAAAACCCACTTATTCCATAGGCTTCTAATGTCCCAAATAAAAAGTCCCATACCACTCTGTCGAATGCCTTTTCGGCATCGAAGCTGACTAACACAGATGGTATTGCCTGATTGAAGCTACCTCCAATGTTGTAAGTATCTTCCTAACATTTTTTGTAATGTTTCTGCCCTGCACAAAGCCTACTTGAGACTCCTCAATAATGTCTGGTAGTATTCGTGCTAGGCGGTTCGCTAGGACTTTTGCATATAATTTGGCTTCATAATTTAAAAGTGAAATCGGCCTATAAGATTCTGGCTTCTTCGTATCTCGTCCCGGCTTTGGTAATACTATAATTTGTGCAAGCCTTAGGGATGGGGGCATTTGTTGTTCCTGCACTATGGCATTAAACATGTCTGTTAGCGGCTGTACCACCTCCTCTTTAAGCAATTTATAAAATTCCCCTCTATAACCATTGGGGCCCGGGGCCTTTCCAAGGGGTCCTTGTTGTATTGCCCACGATACTTCGTCTGCTGTTATGGTAGCATTTAACATGGCTAGACTCTCTGGTTCCACTCGGACAATATCTTGTCCACTTAGATACATCTCACTTTCCAGCGGCGATGGATTAGGGGGTGAGTACAAACTCGTGTAATATTCTAACATGATTTTATTGATTTGAACATCCTTATTCTCCAGTGCCCCGCTAGAGGCATACAGAGCGTCTATTTTGTTGGGCCCCTGCTTAGGTTTTGACAACTGTGCTAGCATCCTGCTGCTTTTGTTTGCATATTTATAGAGTTGATATCTATAATAAGCATAGTTCTTTTGGGCCTTTTGATGAAGCCTTTCATTTAAGGCCTGCTGCATTTCTAATAGTTGGGCTTTTAGTTGCAAATTATGATGGCGCCCATATTCTTTCCTTACTCTTGTTACTTCTTTTTCCAATCTGAGCAACTCCCTCTCCCTTACCTTGTTTTGATGACTCGTGTATGGTATGATCTCTCCCCGTAATACAGCTTTTGCCGTATCCCAATATAGAATTGGGGTGCCCCTATGCTCCTGATTAGTTTCTTGAAAATGTTTATATTTTTGGGTTATATATCCCAAAAATATTTTATCGTTATACAAACAAGTAGGACTTGAACTTGGCCAGACACGGGTCCGGGAGGGTCCAAGATGGCTTGTACTATCGCGTGATCGGATATTTTTATAGGACCTATTTCCGCCTCCCGAATCCTCGCGAATAAAGAGCGTGAAAGTAAAATATAGTCTATAGGTGACAGGGTAGCATGTGCACGAGACAAATGGGTATAATCCCGTTCCAATGGGTGTACAGTCCGCCACACATCCACTAAATCAAGGACCTCACTTAACATAGTTATTCCTCTCTAATCCGACCCCGACCCTCTCTTCCCCCCATGCGACCTATCCAATTTTGAATCAGCCACTGCATTAAAGTCCCCTCCTACCAGCATGGGAATTCCTTCAAAACTTGTTAGATGTTGCATAAGTTTTTAAGGCTTTATTATATGTATTGGGGGCATATACATTACACAAGACTATTGGTTGTCGCTCTATCGTTAAATGCACTAGTACATATCTTCCCTCTGTGTCTGCCACAATCTTATGAGTATGGACTTGAATCCCTTTCTTGATTAATATTATAACTCCCGCTTTTTTGCCCTGTGCCGGGGACTCATAATAAGCTCCCACCCACCACTTGCTTAGTTTCGCATGTTCTTTAGCATTCAAATGTGTCTCTTGAAGTAAGGCTATTCCTACTTTTTGTTTATGGAGTGTCTGGAGTATCTTCTGTCTTTTGATCGGCGAGGAGATGCCACCCACGTTCCAAGTCACTATCTTAAGTGCCATTACCTAAAATCATTTTCATATTGTACATCAAGTTGATACCTGCATTTAATAAGCAATGGGGGCATCCCAGCCAGTACCCCCCTCGCTTTCTTCTTATTAGCATTCTATGTGGCAGTGTTCCCATAGTTTCCCGTACCCAACTACTTATGTCCTTCTTCTTCCTGACCATGAAGTTATGTCTTCTTACTGTATCCCCCCTCTGATCCCATCCCTGCCCCTCCCAACCTCTGTGTCCCCCTACTCCTACTGGGCACCTAAGGTGCACAACCTCCGTGTCTCCGATCGAGGATGTTGTGATCATTGTTTATTGCTACTGCTACTCCTTTTGATGTACATATTTTATTTTTATTTTAAATCTCTTTATTAATTTCAAATTTAAACAAAGATAATTCTCTTTGAATTGATACATCCATTTCAAACATCCAAATGAAACACATAAAAATCATTATTACAATAATATTAGCCTTGAGAAATGGAATTATAGTCCACTAATAAGGATGTGAGATTCAAGATGGTTTATAAGCCAAAGGAAGTTAGCAAAACAATAAGTAGGTTAAAGGAGTACTAGCAGCGGTTCCTAAATATTCTCAGGATTCAATGTTTGGATTGAAGCCTGGTTCTTCTTCTTATCAAGGAAGGACCGCAATTGTTCAGGTTCAAAGAATATGTATTTTTCCTCCTTGATTATCAACATGCATTTACATGGAAATCGTAGCTGGAAAACCGCCCCAGTAACAAGAGATTCCTGTTTCATGTCCAGGAATTTCTTTTGCCTCTGTTGCGTCCATCTTGCAATATCTGGGAATATAGAGACCTTGCTTCCTTTAAAATCCGGATGAATGTTTTTAAAGTAAAGTCTCATTAAAGATTCTTTATCTTGTAAGAAAACAAATGTTACTATCAAGGTTGCTCTAGTCTCTGTATTATCCATTGATTGCTCCAATAGATTAGTTAAATCCAGCTTCTCAGGTGAATTAACTTTAGAAATATCCTGTTGTGGGGAAATTTTTATTTCCAGGTAATGAATTTTTTGTAGTGGGGGTAAAGATTGCTCTGGGTATTTAAATACCTCTTTCAAGAATTTTGCAAACATATCCTTGGGAGTGACAAATTTAGATTTCGGAAAATTTAGCAATCTTACATTCAGGTTTCCTGATTGATTTTCAAGGTTCTCTAGTTTCCTATGGATTAATATTCGGTCCCCTGAAGTTAAGGCTTGATGTTGAGAAATTTTTCCTATTTGTCCTTCCAAGTCAGTTTGCTTTCTCAACAGCCCTTCAGTTTGACTTTTTAAAGAGTTTATCTGCGTTGCATTTTTCAAGGAGACTGTAATAAATGAGGTACAAACCTTGTGAAGAGATTCCAGAGCCGTCCATATCGTCTCCAGTGAAACCTCTTGGGGTTTAACCAGGGGCTGCATTGCCAGAGCACAAGAAGTAATTTCTTCTTGTGTAGTTGTTGAAGGCGGTTCCTCCACGGTTTCCCCCACTGTTGTTCCGGGCATTCGCTGGGTTCCCTGAGCCAGCCCTAAGAGTGTATCAGGCTTCGCAATTACCCCAGGAGCGCACCACCCCTTCGACTCCGCTCTACCTTCGGCGGTCGGAACAGCGCTTCCGGGTGCATGCGGAGGCGTCGGGGTCAACGGTCCCAGCGGGCTGAGCAAAAAATCGCTCTCCTGAGCAGGGCTTTTCCTTTCCCCGCTAATAGAAACGCCCGCAGTTGGAGTGGAGACCAAAAATGCTGACAGAGACTGCTGCCCAGGCAAGGAAGGGATCTGCTTCGGGAGGGGTGGTCCCCTCGGCTTCCCTTTCCTTTTCGGCATGATTCCTGTGGAAAAAGGTACTTTCAAAGTAAACCTCGGGAGCGTCTTAGTCGCACGTCCTGCTAGATCGCCATCTTGAATCTCCCTCTTGATGTACATATTTTAAAATACCAAGGGGTCCTTTACTAAGCTGTGCTATAAAGTGGCCTGCTGTATCAGTAGCATAGGGCTTTTCTGTGCACTGAGGCCACTTTTAGCATGGCTGTAAAATGGCCGCATTTTCCGTTTTCTGTATTAATAGGTACGTGCTAATTTCCCAATTAGCACGTGGCCATTAGCACAGGAGCCCTTACCGCTACCTATTTACTAGGCAGTAAGGGCTCCTTTGCTAACCAAAAACTAATTGGTTAGCAGCTGTACTAACCGATTAGCACTGGGAATGCCTACTCTCCACCCCCTAAATACGCCCCCAGCGCTAAAAAATATTTTCTATTTTTTATGTTTAAACTGTTTTATTGACGATATGCATAATACAATTCAGCTTGGAGTATTCATACAACATGGATCAGTATACAAATCAACATTCCAAAAACATGTTCAACCTCGTCAATCACTTTTTTTCCATTTTCTCCCCCCCCCCCCCCGCCCCCCCCCTCCCCTCCTTACAACTGTTTATATTTCAACGATTTATTATAATTATGTTTCAACGGTTTTATTGATGATGAAATAACATGGTGTAACAAATACCATAAAATATAAAACTGCAACGGTATGATAGATCTTCACATATAAGTAGTAAACAGACCATCATCAACTTTTTATGTACTTTCCCCCCCCTCCTCCCTCCCCTCTCTTCCATCCTCCCTCCCCCCTTGTTTCTGTGTAAGCCAATCAATACTGGGGATAGTGGGTTTAAACGTACATACCATGTATACTGCCAAGGCATTTCACAATAGACTGAGGAGCAAACTTCGCCCCCGTGGACTAATTCCTTGTATATATTGGCCCCATATGGACATGAACTGTTTTTTCCTTTTCGGGGCTCCCTTCGCCTCTCTGGCTTCCCAGGTGGCCAACTCATGTATCTGGTTCCTCCAGTGCCAATACACCGGTGGATCCGGGTCTATCCACTTCTGTAGAATAGTCTTTCTAGCCACTAAACATACCTTGCGACACCAAATTCTATTTCCTTTCGCCTGGGTCGCGAAAGCTGCTTGTGTGTCTAAGACATAATGATCCCAGGTCCCACCTACTGGGACCTGTGTTATTCTAGTTAGATAACTCTGGATTTGTCTCCAAAAGGCACGTACCTTTGGGCAGCCCCAGAAAGCGTGAAATAAGTTGTGTGGGGCTTGATTGCATTTTACACACCTAGTATCACTTGAGGCCCTCATATGTCCCCATTGTTGCCCTAACATATATGCCCTCATGACCACCCTGTACCCACACTCTCTTAATCTCTCATCTATGGTGAGTGACGGTATGCGCCTCAATGTTACCCCAATGTCCCATCCTCTTAATGACCTCCCCGAATCTCTTTCCCATCTTTGTATGATATATCCCAAGTTATTTTGGGGGCAGTGGGACACAAGCGCTCTGTATAAAGTGGAAACTGTCATTCCCGTTATCTCTAGGTTTTGGAAAAATGTGCTGACCAGATGTCCAAGTTTCCGTCTTAGGGCATGCTGGTTTAGATGTAGAATGTAATGCTTGACCTGAGCATAGGCAAAGCGGTCTCCCCAAGTATTCCCTATCTTATCTTGTAATTCCTCATATGTTAGGATGTTCCCTTCTGGTCCCATCAGGTCCTCCACCCTTGTGATTCCTTTATTTCCCCATCTTATAAATGTGGCATTACTCTGCCCTGGCTCAAAATTCGGGTTTCCTCTGAGTGCTAACAGTTCCGACGTTGTCGGCATGCCCCCCATGTTGGTAGCCAGCCTTCTCCAAGCCATGCGCATGGGTTGTAACAGCCGACACCGTCTGAACTGGGTCGGAACCTGTCTCTGATCGAGATGTAGGAGGGTTAGAACATCATAGGGGGCAAAATATTCTCGCTCCACCTCTATTGGTGTAAATATATTTGATTGGCCTATCCAATCTCCTATATGTCTCAGCAGGCAGGCCTGGTTGTATAAGGCTATATCAGGCAATCCCATCCCCCCTCGGTGCCATCCTCCCAGTAACGCTTTAAACTGTATCTTGGGCTTCTTTTTTCCCCAACAGAATCTACTGATAAGTTTTGTGAGTTTCGCCAGGTCTTTTCGGCGTAATCAAATGGGGAGCGTTTGCATGAGGTATAACCACTTAGGAAATATCACCATTTGGATTAGATTTATCCTGCCCCTCAAGGACAATGGTAGGCCATCCCACCCTTCTAGTTTGGTTCTTGTCCCTTCTAACAAAGTGGTAATGTTTAAGTCATGCAATTTCTCCAATTCCATAGTCAATTTTATCCCTAAGTATTTAAAAGATCCTTCCGCCCAGCTTAGTGGAAAACTTTGATCCCATAGTGATTTCACTGTTGCTGAGGAAGCTAAGGCCTCCGACTTAGTGGCCTAGTGGTTAGGGTGGTGGACTTTGGTCCTGGGGAACTGAGGAACTGAGTTCGATTCCCACTTCAGGCACAGGCAGCTCCTTGTGACTCTGGGCAAGTCACTTAACCCTCCATTGCCTTCCGCATTGAGCCTGCCATGAGTGGGAAAGCGCGGGGTACAAATGTAACAAAAAAAAAAAATCCTGCATAGTCACCGTATTCTTCCATCAATTCCATGAGGTCCGCAAAAGACGTCCGGGGTTCCGTCAACAATACCAATAGGTCGTCCGCAAAGGCCGCTAATTTAAATATGGTCCGACCCACTCGGACACCTTGCACTGTTGGGCTAGCCATTATATCTCGAATCAGCGGGTCCAGTGACAAGACAAAGAGTAACGGGGATAATGGGCACCCTTGCCGAGTTCCTCGGCATATTGGGAACTCCTCTGATTCCATCCCATTAACTTTCACCCGTGCTTTTGGATTGCAATAGAGAGCCCGGACCGCTGACAGGAATCTACTATCAAACCCATATTTTTCTAGTGTGGAGAACATAAATGGCCAATACACTTTATCAAAAGCCTTTTCTGCATCAAAGCTTATAAGTAAAGAGGGGGTGTCTTTCTTCCGTCTCGTCTCCAATGCTCCGATTATTTTCCTTAGATTCTTAGCTATAACTCTGCCCTCCACGAATCCAACTTGCGCTTCGTGCACTAGCTGGGGTAGTACTTTTTTCATTCGATTGGCCATAAGTTTAGCTAATAATTTAATTTCCACATTAAGAAGTGATATGGGGCGATATGATTCTGGTTGTTGCGGGTCTCTACCTGGTTTTGGGAGCACCACTATTTGCGCTACAGACAAAACCTCCGGCACGCGTTCCGCATCCACCATTGTATTAAAATATTTGGTGGGGGTCGGTGCAATGAACTCTCCCATCATTTTATAAAATTCTATGCGCATGCCATCGGGACCAGGCGCCTTAAAAGGGGTACCCTGCCTAATAGCCAGTAATGCCTCTTCGGCTGTAATTGGTTGGTTCAACTTATCCTTATCTCGTTGACTAAGAGTTGGAAGATCTAAATTATCTAAGTACAGGGATCCCGGCATGACCTGTTCCCTTGGCTGCGCATACAGTTCACTATAGAATTTTGCAAAGGTCTCACAGATTTTATCAGCTGCACGTTCTATTGACCCCTGGGGCCCTCTGATTTGCAATACTTGTCTTTTATTCCCTCTCGGGTTAGCTAGGCGTGCCAGAAGGCGCCCTGCTTTGTTTCCAAAGCGGTGTAGCTGGAATTTGTAGTATAAGTGGGACTTAGAGGCCCTTTGGTGTAGAAGCATATTCAATGAGGCTTGGGCTTCTAAAAGGTTGCTGCGGTGGGCTTCTAGATGTGTCCTTCCATATGTCTGGCGTGCCTTACACACTAATTTACTTAAACGCAATATTTCTCTATTTCGCGTCTTTCTAATGTGGTGATAATAACTGATTATTTCTCCCCTTATCACTGCTTTTGCCGCGTCCCAAAACAGAACTGGATCTCCTATGTGTTGTTGATTCAAGCTTTCATATTCCTCCCAGCGTTCTTTTAGTTTAGCTCTGAAGATGTCATCTCCTGCTAGGTCTAAGGGAAATTGCCAAGAGCTCCCCTTGTGTTGGTTTATTCCCAGCTCCCACTCTAAGTATACCCAAGCATGGTCAGTAATCGTGTAAGGGCCAATAGACACATCCTTTACCCTCTCAAGCATCTCTTCTGATAGGAGTATGTAATCTATTCTAGCCTGGGACTCATGCGCTCGTGCGTGATGTGTATAGTCCCGCTCAGTGGGGTGTAACACTCTCCATACATCTATTAGGTCTAATGTCTGTCCCAACTTTTTCAGGCCTTTGTTGGAGGCCACCGTGTCTCTCCTCTGTCCCTGTGAGCTATCTATGGAGGCATCCCACACCGTGTTAAAATCCCCACCCACCAGGACATGTTCTCCCGGGTAAGAACTCAGGTGGCGCATCACCTGGTTATAAAAATGTCTGTCATATTGATTGGGAGCATATACATTACAAATGAGCAGCTTCTGACCGGAAACTTCTATTTCCATTAATACAAATCTACCTCCAGGGTCTGCTGCTAATGGGCGTACCGAGGCCGCCACTCCTTTACGGAGTAACACTGCCACTCCTCCTTTTTTTCCTTGTGCCCCGGCAGAGATACATTCCCCCACCCACCATGTTTTTAATTTTGCATGTTCCTCTGGGCTGAGGTGCGTCTCTTGCAATAGAGCTATGTCTATATGGTGTCTCTGCAAATGTTGTAGGATTTTTGTTCTTTTTATGGGTGAGTTGATGCCTCCCACATTCCATGTGACTAGCCTAACCATGGTCTGTATGTAGTCTATTCCTCTGTTGGTGCTTTTTCAAGTCGTGTGTCTTCCCTGGGTGGGCGTCCCAGCCTGCGCCACCCCCAAGTGCATCCTTTATGAGCATTTTGGTCCCTATGCAGTACCCTAATCCATCCCCAATTTAACAGTGCTACCCCCCCCCTTCCCTACCCACCCCTCCCCTTCCAGCCCCCACCTACTTCTTGCTGGCACCATAGGTGCTCTACTTCCGTGTATCCGATCGAGGACCCCCTCAAACTCGCTGCAGTGTGTTTTCTCTCCCTTTACACATATTTAACGGCATTAACATCAACACTTAACTTGATGGCCCTAAGCATTTAAATATCATTTAAAGCATTCTTGAGCTATGCACGTTCTCCCTTTGCGTATACTAATCAACATTATTGTCAACATTTAACTTAAGTATCTAAAGCATTCAAACATCATTTACAGTATTCCGGAGCATTGCACATTATCTCCTCTGTGCTTCCGGACTCCATAACTGGACCTGGAGTATTTTTAGTGTTTTGCATCACGTCTTGGAGGTGCTCGGCCTTTCACGTTCTAGCTGATCCACGAATGCTTGGGCTGCATCCACATTTTCATAAAATTGTACAGTTCCATTGTGTTGTACTCGTAGCTTTGCCGGGTATAATAGGCTGAACCGTATTTGTAGGCTGTGGAGCTTTCCGCAGATCCGGGAAAATTGTTTGCGTTGAAGGGACACTTTAGTGGAATAGTCCTGGAAACACATAATCCGTTGCCCTTCCATTTCTAGCTTCCCTCCATTCCTGAGAGCAGCTAGTATTTCCATCTTATGGTGATAGTGGAGCAGTCTGAGTATTACTACCCTCGGCCTATCGTTGAGAGCTCTCCTGGGACCCAGCCGATGAGCTCGTTCTATCTTTACTGGGCCCGCGGTACTTTGACTCAACAATGTTTTAGAAAGCCAAGGTTCTAAGAAACCCCGCAGTTCAGCATCTTTTATCGATTCAGGTACTCCGACCAGTCTAAGGTTGTTCCTTCGAGAACGGTTCTCCAAATCATCCACTTTATCTTCCAGTGATGTCACTGCTTTCTTAAGGTGTTCAATATCTGTTGTTGAGTCCTGTGCCTTAGTTTCTACATCGCCTAGTCTTTGCTGTACCTCCTGCAAATCTGCAGTAAAGTTTGTAAACTTCTGGTCCATTCCGTCTAGCTTATCAATTATTTGTTGCAGTTGGTGGCTCATGGCCTCTTCCACTGCAGTTTTCACTTCTGCAACTATTTCCGAGGTCCATGCAGACTTCTCTGACGGGGATGGGGGAGAGCTCTTGTCGGCCATCTTCAGTCCCCCTCCTCTGGATTTCTCCGCCTCCTTTTTTGATCCTCGAGCCGCCATACAAATGTATTAAAGATGGCACTGTTGGGTTGAGGACCTGTTATTACTCCTGATAGGTTAGAATGCTGTTGCAGGTTGTGGATCCCTTCTACCAACTGTAATATCCTGTACTCTCAGGGCTGTATTAGAGAGTTTGCTGAGGCACTGCAGAAGAGAGGAAGATGTGCAGTTTAAGCCTCTCTGAGGTATGGTTTTCTGCCAGGCTCCTTCCCTCTACAGTTTATGTTGGCAGCTTGCAATTCTTTTTTTTTTTTTTCTGAGTCTTTCAGTTGTCTCTCGATTGCAGCTCAGAGCCCCTCACTTCCTGTAATGGCTGCCAGCGTCTCTTTGTCTCGTTTTGCTCCCCTCCCCTGGATCTCTACTTGCCTGGATTCGTGCCACCACCGGATCTACAGGTAATGCAGAGCGCCGTTCATCACCCTCAGCACGGGCTCTTATTTCGCCGTTCTCCGGTTCTGCTCCTCTGGTATCGGGTGCATGCATTTTCCTGTGGGGGAGGGGTGGGCAGTCTCGGCATTCTTTTTCGCGGCTCTTGCTCGCTGGATTATCGGGCTTTTTTATTATGCGCGCATGCCTCCCGGTTTTAGCGGACTCCCGGGCCGATTTCAATCGCGCAGCTCAGTATCGGGAGCGCGCTATGTGGGGGTCCACAATCGGGGACTCGTGGAGCTCACAGAGTTGCGGCCATCTTGGCCGGCAGCTCCACCGGAAGTCCCATATTTTCTATTTTTTAGTGTGTGGGTAGCACTGCCAAACACAAAACTACTAAGAGACGCCTGAGTGCGCCCCATGGTAGTAGATTTTAACCTGCGGTAAGCACGTGTTAGTGCTTACCACAGCTTAGTAAAAGGGTCCCCTAATATTATTTTCCTTGCCTACAAAAATAAAGTTGTTTATTTGCTGCTTACTTTTAAAACATATTGTTTATTACTTCTACAGATGAAATACTGGAAAAAATCCAAAGTGCAGGATTCACCATTTCCAAAGTTAAAGAAACATGTCTAAATCGAGAAATGGCTGAAGAGTTCTACAAAGAGCACAGGGGAAAACCATTTTTTGACCAGCTTATAAATTATATGTGCCAGTAAGTATTATTATTAGGCTTAAGTATTGTCCTGAACAGACTGCAAGCTTGGGGCAATTAATTTTTTTCTTGGCATTTAGTTCTTATGCACACATCAGTTTCATATATTGAGGGCAATTTTCAATCTGCTTGTATTAGGGCAAAGAATACAAGCCAGAATTCTGTGGTTAGTGCAGTGGACTTTGATCCTGGGGAACTGAGTTCAATTCCCACTACAGCTTCTTGTGACTCTCGGCAAGTCACTTAACCCTCCATTGCCCCTGGTACAAAATAAGTACCTGAATATATGTAAACCGCTTTGAATGTAGTTGCAAAAACCTCAGAAAGGCAGTATATCAAGTCCTATTTCCCTTTATAAATTGTCATGGATACAAAATACACAAAAGGACCCTTTTACTAAAGCTTAGCAAGTGCTAACAAAATTAGCATACGCTAAGTGTGAAGAAGCAGATTTTATACCTATGGGCTTCTTAGCATTTAGCGTACGCTAAGCTTTAGTAAAAAGGCTCCATAGTTAGTTGCAGCTTTTTGTGCAGGTAGAAATTTGCTTGAAAAAATGCACATGAGTTTTCATCTGCAGAAATTGATGTGAAAATTGACCTAAAAGTTTCCCAAAATGCAGATTTTTTCTCATTAACCTAATTCGATAGCAATACCACTTGCAGCTGAATGGTGTAGAGGGGCATTCTCAATATGATGTCTAAATCCAACTTTGAATGTTTTGTGAAAAATGTCCAAAAATCCAGTAGCGAACATGGCCATTTTCGAACCTGAAAAATATCTTTTTTTTTCCAAAATGGCCATTTGCTAGACATGGTGCTCAGTGTGTCTATCTTTTTGGATCGTTTTTGAAAAATAAAACATCCAATTGAAAAATGCACAAAATTGAGCCTTAGGGATGTAGGAGGAGCCAGCATTCTTAGTAGACTGGCCACACAGACATCCCAGGAAAGCAGTGGACTTCATTACAAGGTTCTAGGTATACATCTCACTGTTACCCCTTTATATTGTAGGCTGAGCCCTCTAAAATCCACCATTAAACTACTGTACCCAACTGTACATCACTACAGTAACCTTTTTTAAAAAAATGTATCTATTAAAGAAAGAACATTGGAGAAAAAGACAAATTAAATCAATGGCATAACGTGATAATACAATCAAGTGCCTGCACAGTGAAACCAGGAACAAAAATATGCATCTGAACTGGTCAAATTCAAATTGGCCAATATACAAGTTGTCCAGAAAAAAACCTCCAGCTTCTTCCACATTTGATCCAAAATAACCCAGTCTCCCAACCGAACAAGTCTCACAGCCTATCACTTAAACAAACCTAGCTACACACAGACATGCAAACACACGCACCACACATCAGTCGAATCAGATGCCAAACTCAAATATGAAGAAAAGAAGAAGAGACAAATGGAAGCCCTAAACGCCCGGTAGGGCAGAGAACCCACTGCCTAGTGAAGAACATTTCACAGAGCTACAGTATTCAAGTACCCAAAGAAGAAGAAGCAGACACAGCACAACTCTCTCTACTATAGAGATTATGAAAAGTATGCTAAAGATTCTTGTAATAGGTCCATTCAGGTTTAACTCTCGTAAATGTATCCTTAAGTTCACACACTCCCAACTCATACAGTACATGTGATTCTGCCATTCTGCATAGCTAGGGGGAGTAGACCCCACACAATACCACTCAGATCACCAGCAAGACTGTGAGATAAATAAATTGGATACCCAAATCGGGCACCCCAGAGTTTCTTAAAGTCAAATCTTTACCCAGCAGTAATAAAGAATGCGTCCAAGTAATGCGGCCAACAGTGGATTCCAGAGTACACAGGACTCCACTCCAGAGATCTGTTAACTTATAATATTCTAAGAAACTGTGGAGTCAGGTACCCCTGCCAGCCACACATCGCTCACAATCATCATCCTGCCACATGTGAAGTCTCATCCCCCTTTCCCTGGTAACATAGGATCTGTGTAGCAACTTGAATTGAACTTCTTGTAAGTCAGCATTCTTAACTCAAGACCAAAGTTGCAGAAAGAGGAGCTCAAGATCCCCCAGAAGAATATCCTTACCAAGATCCCTGGACCACTCATGGGCCAGCTAGATAAGATATATGGAACTTGAACGCACTCTAACAGTACTATAGCAATTGGAGAGTGTGTATTTTTTATAAGAAACCTCCAGAAACGTCCTGTCAGCAACAGTCCACATTAACGATGTGTGTGACAAGTGCATTAAGTATGCACAGTAATGCCTGGCCTGTATGTACTGTAAAAAGTGAGAATTAGGCAGATCCCAGCAGGTCTAAACCTGATCAAAAGAAGGAAGTTATCCCCCGTTCACCTGAATGAAATCCCCCACAGCTGCGCAACTGCTACCATACCAGTCTTAAATCTTGGGGAAGTCAGTCCAGGGGAGAAAGCTGAATTACCAACAAATTGGAGAAAGGGGGACATTCTTACTTGCCCTCCCACCTTAGCCCCCACCATTTTTAGGCCTGACGCAAAGAGCGAAAGAATGGTTATAGAGTCTTGGTCCTCCCCCAAGCACCCCCAGGCTGCAGATGAAGAAGATTCATAAAAGTGAAAAGGTGACACCACTTCTCAAAATGCTTGATGCGCAAATTTGGAGGGAAGCCCCTGCCCCTCACAAACCCAACACATAAGGGTCGCAACGTTGTAGGAGCGGAGATCAGGAAGATTCAGAACCCCCTTTTCCCCCCAGATAAAATAAGTTTAACATGGCTAATACGAGCTCCCCGAGCTCGCCAAATGAACTGGCGAATTATGTATGATAGTCTTTGTCTGCAGGTGTCACCTATATGTGGGTACAGTAGGTTTTTGGTGGGTTTTGGAGGGCTCACACATTCCACCAGAAGTATACTAATTAGAGAGAAAGATGGGCCTGGGTCCCTTTCTCTACAATATACTGCACTGACCACTAGGCTACTCCAGGGACCTGCTTGCTGTTCTAATAGGACTGGCCATAACATCTGAAGCTGTCATAGAGGCATGGGCGTAGTTTGGGGGGATGCAAGGGGGGGCATTGTCCCCCCAAACACAGGGCCAGCGCAACGCTGCAGGCAGCTGTCTCTCCTTCCTGCCCTCAGCTCCCCGACCAATAGCCCTCCTCTCCGATCCTTCTCCCCCCCCCCCCCCCCCCACGCGTTTAACCCTTTTATTTTCAATGGCGGTGACGGCAGTGAAGAAGAAAGCACTGCAGGCTCGCCTCCAGCTTTTTCTTTCCCTCACACAGTGTCCCGCCTTCTGCAATGATGTATTTCCTGTTTCCACGAGGGTGGGACACTGTGAGGGAAGGGAGAAGCTGGAGGCGAGCCTGCAGTGCTTTCTTCTTCACTGCCACTGAAAATGAAAGGGTTAAACGCGTGGGGAGGGGGGCGGGAAGGAACCGAGAGGAGGGCTGTCGGGGAGCTGAGGGATGGCAGGGAGAATCGCTGAACATGGATGGGAGGGGAGGGAAGAGATTGCTGGACATAGAGGAGGGGAGGGCAGGGGGAGAGAATGGAGAGTTGCTGGACATGAGGGGAGGGCAGGGGAGAGAGGAGAACTGCTGGACATGGATGGATGAATGGGGGCAGGGGAGAGGAATTTTGCTGGATACGGGTGGATGGAGGAGAGGGCAGGGGAGAATGGAGAGTTGCTGAACATGGATGGATGGAGGGGAGAGGAGAATTTCTGGACATGGATGAATGGGGGCAGGGGAGAGGAATTTTGCTGGATATGGGTGGATGGAGGAGAGGACAGGGGAGAATGGAGGGTTACTGAATATGGATGGATGGAGGGGAGGGCAAGGGAGAGGAGAATTGCTGGACTTTGTAACTAGTTACCTTTCTTGTGCAGCCAAGGATAGAACAATCTCCTCCAGCCACAGGCTCCCGGTACAATGAAGAAATAGATGTCCACCAGTAACTTCAATCTTAAGGACTTTTATTCCATGCAGGTTTCTAATACACAGTTCCAACAGCAGCATTCACCTTCAATCTTAAGCACATATAAGCTACCTGAAAATGTGTGGCCAACAGTCCCCTTTTAGCAGCAGGCTATCAGCACATACCAGGATTCAATACAGGCTTACAGTCAGCTCCAGTCTGGGATCTTTATCCAGTGCACAATAAACCGTAGTTCAATTCCCAAGACAAACAGTTCTTTCAGTTCATCATCACAGTTCAATCACCAAGCAGCAGTTTCTACCTTCTATCCTCTTTACCTTCAGGAGAGTTCAATACTTTAGGGACTCCCTCTACCCAAGGAATTTCAGCCTGCTTCAGTACTTTAGGGACCTCCCTGCCCAAGGGTTTTCAGCCTGCAAATACTTTAGGGACCACCCTGCCCAAGGGTTTTCAGCCTGCAACTGCTTTTCTCCTTCTGCTTCTCTCTCCTGAACTGAACTCCTGGGACGCCTTCCCACCTGCCTAATCAATCCCTGGCTTCAGCTACCACAACTAATCATTCTCCTTCCATTAGCTTTCCCACACCCATACCAGCTGAGTTAAGCATTAGACTAATGAGACCAATGATGAGCTCCTGCACACAGGGTTTCCTATCTCTCTTTCCGCCTAGTGGCAGCCACTCTACACAACCTGCCAGCTTACACCCATGTCTTCCCCGATTGCAGCTAGGAGTCCAGTCCGGGCTCGTCATCTCACCCTCTGGCTCCTTGCCTGCAATGCCTTCTGGGACTTGTATTTCAGACTGAAACTGCCTTAATCCAACTATCCTGGATGTGACGTTATCACAACATGCTACTACTACTACTATTTAGCATTTCTATAGTGCTACAAGGCATACGCAGCGCTGCACAAACATAGAAGAAAGACAGTCCCTGCTCGGATGGATGAATGGGGGCAGGGGAGAGAGGAATTTTGCTGGATATGGGTGGAGAGAGGAGAATTGCTGGACATGGATGGAGGGGGCAGGTGAGAGAGGAAATTTGCTGGATATGGATGGTTGGAGGAGAGGGCAGGGGAGAATGGAGAGTTGCTGGACATGGATGGATGGAGGGGAGGGCAGGGGAGAGGAGAATTGCTGGACATGGATGGATGGAGGGGAGGGCAGGGGAGAGGAAAATTGCTGGACATGAATGGATGAATGGGGGCAGGGGAGAGAGGAATTTTGCTGGATATGGGTGGATGGAGGAGAGGGCAGGGCCGCAGGGGAGAATGGAGAGTTGCTGGACATGGATGGGTGGAAGGGAAGTCAGGAAGGAGATGCACATGGATGGAGGGGCGGGAACAAAGGAGAAATGCTGGACATGGATGGAGTGGAGGGCAGTTAAGAGAGGAGAAATGTTGGACAAGGAGGGAAGGAAAGACAAAGGAAGGAGATGCACATGGATGGAGGGGAAGGGAGAGAGGAGAAATGCTGGACATGGATGGAGGGGAGGGAAGACAGAGGAAGTAGATGCACATGGATGGAGGGGAGGGGGAGTGAGGAGAAATGCAGGATATGGATGGAGGGAAAATTGCTGAATTTAAGGGCTGGATCGGAACACTTTTAAGGGCAGATACTGAAACTCGAGGAAGGATAGGGGCAGGGCTACAGATGGTAGACAGAAGGCATAAGGACACAGGAGGCTGGTGGACATGGTGAGTGAAAAAATATCAAATGGAAAGAAGACACTGCCTAAAACAGAAAGCACTGGGACCAAAGCGAATAGAAAAACCAAATGCTCAGACAATAAAGGTAGGAAAAATTATTTTATTCAGAATTTATTAATTGGAATATGTCAGCTTTTGGAAATGTGCATCTGTGATATTTTGCATGTAAGTTTCTATTTTTCTAGTATTGCTGCATGCCGAGTCTAACTTCTTGAAGTAACTTTCCAGTTCAGTATTTTGCCTTCATATTTTTTTATTTCTAGCTCCTTGTGTTACATCTGTTGTCATGTGTTTTTCATGTGTGATCAAGGTGCAGTATTCTGCTAGTGTGTAGTATTTGTAGCCCTTTTTGGATTTTTTTTCATTAGGTAGAGTACTGGTGTTTTAGAGCCCAGTGTAATTACAGTGCTGCCTTTCCACTCATAAGGTTGTAGCTCATCCTGTACTTGGAATTAGTGCTGTTATGGTTTGGTAAGGTTATGAGTGTGTTTTTGCACAAGTTTGTGTATAGTGTTTTGCAGTGGAGAGATTGTGTGTTAGCCTTACTGAGGTGGCACCAATTTGACATCTTGTAATGATTATGACATAACAAAACTCTGTAAGCCACATTGAGCCTGCAAATAGGTGGGAAAATGTGGGATACAAATGCAATAAATAAATAAACATCAGAAAAGGTTTTAGAGCCTAAATCATGACACACTACCTCTTAAAGGATCTACATATAGAGCTTATGCATTTCTAAGGTCTACACTGGCATGGTGTGGGAAAGGGGGTGGGGAAATACTACTGGAGAGGAAGAGGGAGTGCTGGGTAAGGAGGAAAGAAGGAAGGAAGGGAGAAAGAGCTGGCTTTTTTTTAGGAATAACCATAATGTATATGTATAAGATATCTCATACATATTCATTATGGTTATTCCCAAAAAAGCCAGCTCTCCCTTCCTTCCTTCCTCCATATTAGCATATTCATTTGTGTGTGTGTATATATATATATGCAAATGAATATGCTAATATCCCCCGCCCCATCCTTTGCCCCTTCAAATGAAACAGTCAAACTACGCCCATGCATAGAGGCTGGTATGCACTGTTTCTTTCACATCTTTGGGGGGGGGGGGGGGGGGGGGGGGTCAGTGACCACTGGGGGGGGTAAGGAAGGGTCATGCCTTAATCTCTCCAGTGGTCATCTGGTTATTTAGGGCACCTTTTCATTTATTAGTTGTGATAAAAACAGGTGTAGACCAAAACATCTGAATTGTAGCCCTGGACTTTTTGTTTTGTTCTGTTCCATTAAGGCAGAAAAACATCTAAGTGTTAGGAACACACTAATCCCATCCCTAACACGCCCCCTTGTGATTTGGCTGTACTGCTGACGGACTGCATAGAAAAACGTCTTAAAAATGGATTTTGAACATAGCATTTGGATGTTTTGGCAAATAAAACAATCCAAATGCCACTTTTTTGATGTTTTTTTGTTTCAAAAATGAGCCCCATATTCAGCTGCAATCACATCTCCTCATGTTTATGATACTGATTGTATCTTCTTTCCAGAGGCCCGTGTTATATGATGATTCTAAGTAAAGAGAATGCAGTAGAAGAATGGAGGAAACTAATGGGTCCTGCAGACCCTGCAGAGGCACAGAAGACTATGCCAGACTCTTTGAGAAGCAAGTTTGCAAAAAGCATCTTACAGAATGGGCTACATGGCTCCTCCAACAAAACTCATGCAATGGAAAAAATACATTTCATCTTTGGAGACATTGACTTGGAACAAGAAAGAATCAATTCAGGTATTTCACTGTTCTAAAGTATAAAAGGGGGGTATTTTAAAAGCACTTAGACTTACAAAGTTACATGGAGGGGTATTTTCGATATGACATCTAAGTCCAACTTTGGACGTTTTGCTCAAAATGTCCAAAATTGAAGTGGAGAATATAGCAATTTTTGAAACAGAAAAACATTTATCGTTTTTTTTTCTGAAAATTACTATTTTCTAGATGTTTTGTGCTCAAAACGTGTATCTTTTTGGGCCATTTTCGAAAAAAAAAAAAAAAATGTCCAAAGGCAAACTGTAGAAAAGCAAGCCATTGTGATATAGGAGGGGTCTTCATTTTTAGTATTCTGATTCCCTTGAAATCCCAGGAAAGCAGTGGGGCACCCTAGGGGACAGTACAGTGGACTTCATATAAATGCTCCTAGGTACACATCTCACCATTGCTCCCTTATCTTGTCTGCTGAGCCCTTAAAACCTACCCAAAACCCACTGCCCCCAACTGTACACCACTAAATAGCCCTTATGGGTGAAGGGGGCATCTATATGTGGGTACAGTAGGTTTCTGGTGAGTTTGGAAGGGCTCACAGTATTTCACCACAAGTGTAACATGTAGGGGGAGATACGGGGCCTGGGTCTACCTGTCTACAGTGTACTTCACTGACCTCTAGACTACTCCAAGGACCTGCATGCTGCTCTAATAGACCTGGCCATTACATCTGAAGCTGTCATAGAGGCTGGTAAGTAATATTTGTATTCACATTTTGGGGGGGTGGGAAGGGGTCAGAAACCACTGGGAGAGTAAGGTGAGGTCATCCTTGATTCCCTTCAGTGGTCATCTGGTCATTTAGAGCACCTTTTTGTGCCTTATTTGTTCTAAAAACCAAAACGTTGAAGTTTCAGCCCTAGACGTTTTCATTTTGTTCCATTAAGGCTGTAAAATTTCCAAGTGTTAGGAATGCCCTAATCCTGCCCCCGACATGCCCCCTTGTGATTTGGATGAACTGCAGATGAATTGCATAGATAAACGTCTGCAATACAGGTTTTGAAAATACGGATTTGGACATTTTTGTGATAAAAAGATCCAAATGCTGCTTTATGCTACTTTTTTGATGTTTTTCTCTTTCAAAAATGAGCCCCATAGTAACCTAAGGAACTTTGTAAATCTAAGTGCTTTGAAAATGAGTCTCAAATTATCCTACAGTTGCTTAATTAGATATGTTGAAATGAAAGAAAATCAAACACCAAATGAGGGGATAATTTTAGAAGACATTTCCATGCAGAAATTCCTTTTTCTAAAATTGCCCCTGTATATGCATACCTTTCTCAGTCCTGGGCAGAGGCATTCCCAGGGACAATGTTGAGGTGATGTTTGGACTTATGTGTATCCATGCAAAATAAACTTGCGAAATTATGCATGGCAAAAAGCATGTACTTTCCATGGGCTAATTTTCAAAAGGAACGCGTACATATGCTTTTCCTTAGAAAACTAAAGTAACTTATGAGACTATCTGCTGCACAAGTTACATAGTAAAAACATAGTAACTTAGTAGATGATGGCAGAAAAAGACCTGCACGGTTCATCCAGTCTGCCCAACAAGATAAATTCATATGTGCTACTTTTTGTGTATACCTTACCTTGATTTGATTCTGCCATTTTCAGGGCACAGACCGTAGAAGTCTGCCCAGCACTAGCCCCGCCTCCCACCACCGGCTCTGCCACCCAATCTCGGCTAAGCTTCTGAGGATCCATTCCTTCTGAACAGGATTCCTTTATGTTTATCCCACACGTGTTTGAATTCCGTTACCGTTTTCATCTCCACCACCTCACACGGGAGGGCATTCCAAGTATCCACCACTCTCTCCATGAAAAAATACTTCCTGACATTTTTCTTGAGTCTGCCCCCCTTCAATTTCATTCCATGTCCTCTAGTTCTACCGCCTTCCCATCTCCAGAAAAGGTTCGTTTGTGGATTAATACGTTTCAAATATTTGAACATCTGTATCATATCACCCCAGTTTCTCCTTTCCTCCAGGGTATACATGTTCAGGTCCGCAAGTCTCTCCTCATACGTCTTGTAACGCAAATCTCATACCATTCTCGTAGCTTTTCATTGTACCGCTTCAATTCTTTTTACATCCTTAGCAAGATACGGCCTCCAAAACTGAACACAATACTCCAGGTGGGGCCTCACCAACTACTTATACAGGGGCATTAAAACCTCTTTTCTTCTGCTGGTCACAACTCTCTCTGTACAGCCTAGCAACCTTCTAGCTACGGCCACTGCCTTGTCACACTGTTTCGTCACCTTCAGATCCTCAGATACTATCACCCCAAGATCCCTCTCCCCGTTCGTACATATCAGACTCTCACCGCATAACACATACGTCTCCCGTGGATTTCTACTCCCTAAGTGCATCGCTTTGCATTTCTTCGCATTGAATTTTAATTGCCAAACCTTAGACCATTCTTCTAGCTTCCACAGATCCTTTTTCAGGTTTTCAACTCCCTCCTGGGTGTCCACTCTGTTACAAATTTTAGTATCATCCGCAAAAAGGCAAACTTTACCTTCTAACCCTTCGGCAATGTCACTCTCAAATATATTGAACAGAATCGGCCCCAGCATTGATCCCCGAGGCACTCCACTACTCACTTTTCCCTCCTCCCAGCGAATTCCATTAACCACCATCCTCTGGCGTCTGTCGGTCCACCAGTTCCTAATCCAGTTCACCATGTCGGGTCCTATCTTCAGCCTGTCAAGTTTATTCAAGAGCCTCCTGTGGGGAACCGTGTCAAAAGCTTTGCTGAAATCTAAGTAGATTATGTCTATAGCACATCCCTGATTCAATTCTCCGGTCACCCAGTCAAAGAATTCAATGAGATTCATTTGGCACGATTTCCCTTTGGTAAAACCATGTTGTCTCAGATCTTGCAACTTATTGTCTTCCAGGAAATTCACTATCCTTTCCTTCAGTGTCACTTCCATTACTTTTCCAATAACCGAAGTGAGGCTTACCGGCCTGTAGTTTCCAGCTTCTTCCCTATCACCACTTTTGTGAAGAGGAACTACGTCCACCGTTCTCCAATCCCACGGAACCTCTCCCATCTCCAAGGATTTATTAAACAAATCTTTAAGAGGACCCGCCAGAACCTCTCTGAGCTCCCTCAATATCCATCCTCAGAAGCTTAGCCAAAATTGGGTGGCGGAGCAGATGGGGGGAAGAGGGGTGGGTGGTTGGGAGGTGAGGATAGAGGAGGGCAGACTTATACGGTCTGTGCCAGAGCCGGTGATGAGAGGCGGGACTGGTGGTTGGGATGCGGGAAGTACTGCTGGGCAGACTTGTACGGTCTGTGCCCTGAATAAGGCAGGTACAAATCAAGGTATGGTATACACATATGTTTGTCTTGTTGGGCAGACTGGATGGACCGTGCAGGTCTTTTTCTGCCATCATCTACTATGTTACATCCGGTCCCACGGCTTTGTCCACCTTTAGATTTTCAAGTTGTTCATACACACTCTCTTCAGTGAATGGTGCTCTATCTACTCCATTCTAATTCGTGCTTTTGCCAGTCAATCGCGGTCCTTCTCCAAGATTTTCTTCTATGAAAACAGAACAAAAGTATCTATTTAGCAAATTTGCTTTTTCTTCATCATTATCTACATAGCGATTCGTAGCATCTTTCAGTCTCACAATTCCCTTTTTAGTCTTCCTCCTTTCACTAATATACCTGAAGAAATTTTTGTCACCCCTCCTTACCTTTCTAGCCATTTGTTCTTCGCCAGACGTATCTCTCTCTTGGCTTCTTTCAGTTTCATCCGTTATTCCTCTCCATGCTCCTCTTCTTGAGTTTTTTTGTATTTCAGGAACGCCAAATCTTTAGCCTTTAGGTACACATTATCAAATTACCCTCCCTGCCCATAATTGCTCCATGTGGTAATCCATAGGAAAGTGAAAAAACAACTGTCCATCTGTAGCCAAATGTGCAACAATGATTAAGGACAAAAATATAATATTAAATATGGCAATCTAAATAGAACTGTTAAATTAACATAGTAACATACGTGGAGGGCATTTTTGAAAGAAACATCCAAGTTGCGATTTGGACGTCTTTGTAAAATGTCCAAATCCGGGGGTGGGGAAAACCGTATTTTCGAAAAAGGACGTTTATCTTTCGTTTCGAAAATACCATCAGAGATGTCCAAATCCAAGGACATCCTTAAATTTGGACATCCCTGAATTTGGGCGTCTTTGACTTTCGGAGATTTTCGAAACCAAAGACATCCAAGTCAAAAACGTCCAAATGCAAGCCATTGGGATGTGGGAAGAGCAAGCATTTCTAGTGCACTGGTCCCCCTGACATGCCAGGACACCAACCGCGCACCCTAGGGGGCACTGCAGTGGACTTCATAAAATGCTCCCAGGAACATAGCTCCCTTACCTTGTGTGCTGAGCCCCCCCAAAACCCACTACCCACAACTGTACAGGACTACCATAGCCCCTACGGGTGAAGGGGGCACCTATATGTGGGTACAGTGGGTTTGTGGTGGGTTTTGGAGAGCTCGCTTTTTCCTCCACAAATGTAACAGGTAGGGCCTGAGTCTGCCCCCCTTCAACCTCAATTCATGTCCTCTAGTTCTATCACTTTCCCGTCTCCAGAAAAGGTTCATTTGATGATTAATTCCTTTCAAATATTTGAACATCTGTATCATGTCACCCCTGTTTCTCCTTTCCACCAAGGTATACATGTTCAGGTCAGCAAGTCTCCTCGTACGGTTTGCAACGCAAATCCTGTACCATTTTTGTAGCTTTTCTTTGCACAGCTTCCAGTCTTTTTACATCTTTAGCAAGATACGGCCTCCAAAACTGAACAGAATACTCCAAGTGGGGGCTTCACCAACGACTTGTAGAGGGGCATCAACACCTCCTTTCTTCTGCTGATTATACCCCTCTCTATGCAGCCTAGCATCCTTCTGGCCACCACCGTCGCCTTGTCACATTGTTTCTTCACCGTTATATCCTCTGACATCAACACCCCAAGGTCTCTCTCTTGAGTCAAGCTTACTAATCTCTCCCCTCCTATTTGATATCTCTCTTTTGGATTTCTGCACTTCTTGCCATTAAATTTTAACTGCCAGACCCTCGACCATTCTTCTAACTTTTGGAGATCCCTTCTCATTGTTTTACTCCCTCCAGGGTATCCACTCTATTGGCTATCTACGTGTCATCCGCAAAAAGAAAAAACCTTTCCTTCCAACCCTTAAGCAATATCTCTCACAAGTATATTAAACAGAATAGGCCCCAGCACCAACCCCTGAGGAACGCCACTGCTCACCTTCCTCTTCTCTGAGCAGATTCCGTTTACCAGCACGCTCTGCTACCTGTCAGTCAACCAGTTTCCTATCCAGTTCACCACTTTCGGTCCTAAGTTCAGCCCTTTCAGCTTATTCACAAGTCTTCTCTGGGGGACCGTATTAAAGGCTTTGCTGAAATCCAAGTAGATTACATCTAGCACACATCCCTCATTCAGTTGGTCACCCAGTAAAAAATGTTTCCAATTTTATAGAAAAACTTTTTAAGTTTATCAGTCAGCAACAATATCATAACATATCAGCCAGAGGCGCCCCATATAAGAGGCATGGGGAGACTAAGCCTCCTCAGCCCTAACCGTTAACTTCTTCTCCCTGTCCTACTTGCTCGCCTGCCCGAGTCCATGGTGGCAACAACAAATAGGAACCACCAGCTTTCATTCCCTTCCCTGCTGCTGTCTCCCCAACTTGGTGAATGCAAAAAAACTTAAACCATACACAGGACTAGAGCCCTGTGCGTGACGCTGCTGGATCCGCTGGTTTCCCTTTTCCTCCTCCTCCTTCTCCAGAACAGGAAATAACATCATAGGGAGGGAGGAGGAGGAGGGAGACTGGCAGAGCCGGCATCAGTGTGCACAGGTCTCTGGCCCTGTGCATGGTTTAATTTTATTTGTACTCACCAATCTGGGAGAGAGCAGCAGAGAAGGGAAGCTGGTAGTTCCTATTTGTTGTTGCTGCCACAAACTCAGGCAGGCAGTGGTCCAGCAGAGATATCAGTGAATAAACAATTGAGGTGGGGGGGCAAATGGAGAGAAAGAGATGGGGCAAGGAGGTGAGAGATGGGTCAATGCTGCATGGTTGAGATGGGAGGAAAAAGAGAGACAGGACTATTGGGGAAAATAGGTGATGCTGGATAGAGAGGGTAGAGAGAGAGATGGAGCAATGTTGGATTGCTGAAGGGTGA
Organism: Microcaecilia unicolor; assembly: GCF_901765095.1. Classification (NCBI taxonomy): domain Eukaryota; kingdom Metazoa; phylum Chordata; class Amphibia; order Gymnophiona; family Siphonopidae; genus Microcaecilia; species Microcaecilia unicolor. The sequence continues at coordinate 175,071,140 of NC_044037.1, read as the reverse complement.
GAGACAGAAGAGTGATGTTATATGGGGAAGAAAGAGAGAGAGGCAGTGTTGCATGGTAGGGGATGAGAAAGACAGAGATGCAATGTTGGGTGGGGATAAAAGAGAGAGAGAGACAGAGAGAGAGACAGAGGAGATCCTGGATGGCTGGAAGAAGGGGGAAAGACAGAGAAAGAGGAGATGCTGTCTGGCAGGTGGAGATCCTGGATGGCTGGGGCAGGGGAAGGGGGAGGCAAAGAAAGAGAGAGGAGATGCCATATGGCAGGTGGAGAGAGAAACAGGAGATTCTGGATAGTGGAGGGTGTGACATTTGTGAGCCCTTGGCCCAGAGGTGGCCGTGTGAGAATCACTCAACCACCTCTGGGTAGACGAGTACCCTCAGACCTAAGAGTACTCCCAAGAACTGGCCCATAAGTGGAGATGAACTGAGGCAGCTTTATTAGTAGCAACATAGGCGGTTGGTGGCCCAATTGTTTGGGGAGGCTAAAGGGGGTGGGGTTAGGGGTGGGACCAGGGGCGGAACTTACCTCCATAATTGTCTGATAACACACAGAAAAAAAATAAGTAAAAATAAAATAGTCACAATTAATACCGTTTATTAAATTTAGATATTAGATATGTATCATATGTCAAAGAATTAAGTAGTTGCTCAAAGCATATACTAACCACAATCGCTCAGCTGCAAAACACTATGCACAACTTTGTGCAAAAACACACTCAGAACCTTACTGTACCATAAATATTACACTGGGCAGACCCTAATACACCAATATACCACCCATACAGAAAATGCAGACCGTCAACAATATGAAACAAGGGATCATAATATCATAATTCTCATGTAGAGCCACAAAACACCCTTTTAGGGTGGATAGTGTTCACAATGAGCTCCTTTTTTTATGTTTCTCAACGTTTTTATTGATGACACTCCAATAAAATACAATCCATTGTCCTTTTGTAACATAGCCTCAAAAATATAAATGTTCACAGGGAAAGTTTTAGTTAACCTATTATAGATTGCCATCAACTTTTCACATTTTGTCCCCATCCCCCCTCTTTAATATTAGGGTTGTCCCTATGCCATTTACACATTGTTTTATTAGTGACTATACAGGGAATTCACGTATTCAGTGTTGACATAACATCATTTAAATATTCAAGATTTCCTGCAGTCAATACAAGATGTTCCATACAGTCATCAGTCATTTAGTTACTATCCTCCTCTGCTCGCTGTTTTATGGACAGCATGTAAACCGTATTCCCTGTTAACTATTAAACTGTGACATATATGGTCTTTAAACCATTATATAGTAAAACTATTTCGAACTTATAACTAATCAGGCAGGTATTCTAACAGCCAATTTTTTTTTTTTAACTTTTAATTTTTATTGAAATAACATCTCAAACATAACAACGAGCCATTGGCTCCAGCACATGACAATGCAACAATTTAATTTTTATTTTAACATTATGCTTATAACCCTTTTATCCCCCCTATTCCCCCTCACCCTCCCGCCCACTAACCCCTCAACAACTGATTCCCCCAACAGCCCAAACCCCCCTAAACCCCCTCATTCCTTAGCGTCCCTCCGGACCAGCCCAGAATGTGACTGATGGGTTGTGCACGCCTTCCAGCAGGTGGAGACTGAGAAAAAAACTGTGACTCTAGCCAGCCAATAAGAGCCCTTGCCAGCTAGAGAAAGATCCAGTAATCTCAGTCTCCAGCAGGTGGAAGGTGGTGAGCCCTTCAGTCTCAGACTTTTCTATACTTTTCTTTTCTCTCTTTTGTTGAGTGTTGGTATAATTTTCGTCTGTGTCCCTGTGCATTTTTGAAGAGATATAACAAAAACCTGCTGTTTGAAGCCTGAAACCCGTGGGGGTCCCTCAGAGCCTCGGGGGTGTTACACTCGGTAGGCCGAGTCCCTCCCCCCCCATTCCTCCCTGAAGTAAAAGCATTCTGTCCTAATTTCTGATGCTTTGGAAAGCAGACTGTTGTCAGGAGCAGTCTGACTGATGTGAGTTTCCTCCAGCTCTTCGTTGTAAGAACTGTAGAGGTAGGGAGAGGCAGCTACTTAAAAAAAAAAAAAAAAGCTTTTCTCCCTCTTGCTGGCTAATTGGACTTTGCTAGCTTGTTTTTGCTTTTTCTAAGCAATATAAAGATTTCCTCAAGCGCCTCAGGGGGGGCGGCTGTGGAGGATGGGAGAGGCAGCGGCTTAATCTAAATTATAAATAATTAAATAATTGACTGAAAGAAGCGAGCCTCCCGGTCTGCTGGCTTAGCAGAGCCGTTTGTGGGCGGTAAGAACTAGCAGGGCTGCTCCGGAGTGCTCAGATGTTTCCTGATCAGCTGTTTTTTGTTCCCTGTCCTTTGTTTTCACTCTGTAGATGAACTCCGCCGCTGTTTCTGTCAGCGATGCGGTTTTTAGGAATGGCTGTGTTTGCTGCTTTTGCGCTGTTTTAACAAAAAAGGTCCAAGGTTCTGGTTCCGTTTTGCGGTTGGCGCTGTCGGAGGGGGTGTCCGACTTCAAGTCCGTTGGTCTGCCGCTACTCGCGTTTTCATCTTCGGTTCTGATTTTGGCGGGAACTGCCGCCATTTTGGAGGTCATATTGGATGCAGAAGTGCGTGCAGTGACAACTGTCAGTATTCTGATGAGAGAGTCTGGTGCCTTGCCTACGAGGCGGGAGCTTGCGGCTGAGGGGATTTTTTGGCTTGCTTATGTTTCTTATATGGGCCTCCCATAAGGTATTTACCAGTTGAGTAAAGGTGGTCAAGACCTAGCAGGTCATGCAGCGCTTTGCATTGCTCTCTCTGCAATGCCACTACTGCTTATCATTGCTATAGCACTGTAAGGCATACGTAGCGCTGTACAACATATACAAATTGGCCATCCCTGCTCATTGAGCTTACATCCTTGATATAACAGCAGGGGGAACTTATTAGCAGGCAGACTTACTAAAAACAAGAGGAATAGAATATAAGTGGGTTCTGTATGTGTTTATATTTCTCCGAGGACAAGCAGGCTGCTTGTTCTCACTGATGGGTGACGTCCACGGCAGCCCCTCCAATCGGAATCCTTACTAGCAAAGTCCTTTGCTAGTCCTCGCGCACCCGCGCGCACCGCGCATGCGCGGCCGTCTTCCCGCCCGAAACCGGCTCGAGCCGGCCAGTCTTCTTTCGTCCGCACTCGGTACGGCTGTGTTTTTTGCCGTGTCGAGCCCCGGAGAGTCGACCTCGCGCGTCCGTTGTCAAATCGACGTGTTTTTCTTCGGAAAAGTTTCTTTTCGTTCGGAAAGTGCTCCGCAAACCCTCTTGGGTTTCGTTTGCCCCTTCCCGTACTTCCAGTATTTGCCCCGGTAAGTTTTCTTTCGTTGTCGGGGTAGGCCTCTTTTCGGCCTCGGTCGAGATTTTTTCTCCCTAAAAGTTTTGGTGCTCAAATTCGTCATTTCGGATTTTGATTTCGCCGGCATGATTTTTCCGCCCATGACATCGAAGCCTTCCAGCGGCTTCAAGAAGTGCACCCAGTGCGCCTGGGTAATCTCGCTCACTGATAGGCACTCTTCGTGTCTTCAGTGTCTGGGGGCCGAGCACCGTCCTCAGAATTGTAGCCTGTGTTCCCTGTTACAAAGGCGGACTCAGGTAGCGAGATTGGCCCAGTGGAACGTTTTGTTCTCGGGCTCTTCGTCGGCATCGGCACCGGGGTCATCGAGTGCATCGACGTCGTCAGCGTCCAGACCTTCATCCTCGGCCGCCAGTGCATCGAGTGCATCGAGGCATCGGCCCTCTGCATCGGCGCCGAGACATCGGATAGCTGCATCGGCGTCGGTGGTATCGGGATCTCGTCTGCTGATGTCGTCGGACGGTGGTGCATCGTCAGGAGTGCAGGTGAGGGCTGTCCATTCCCCTGCTGGTGGCGGTGAGCCTTCGGGTGGGTCTCCCCCTACCCTGAGGGCTCCTGCGGTACAGCCCCCCCCCCCCCCCGAGATCGACCTCCTTCGACCTCGGCCCCGAGGAAGCGACGGCTGGATTCTACGTCCTCCTCGTCGGTGCCGGGGAGCTCCGGTGACATGCTTCGGAAGAAGTCGAAGAAGCATCGACACCGGTCTCCTCCCCGCGTCGGCACCGAGAGCTCTGGGTCGCCGAGGGAGTCGGCACCCAGCAGGCATCGGCACCGAGAGGACCGCTCACCCTCTGTTCAGGAGGTGTCAATGCGCTCCACTCTGGACAGCCCGGAACAGCCTCCACGCCCGGAACAGGTTCTGACGTCGACGCCTGCATCGACCTCCATGCCTTTCTCTGCAGCCGCTCTGAACGAGAGCCTCCGGGCCGTTCTCCCAGAGATTCTGGGAGAGCTGTTGCGCCCTACCCCTCCGGTACCGGCGGTGCTTGCGCCTCCGGTACCGTCGAGCGTGGCACCGGCTGGCCCATCGCCCGGGGTGAGGTCCCCGACGTCGGTACCGCGTGCGGTGCCGACTGCGGCCACCTCCCAGGAGGGCTCCCCGACTACGTCGACGGAGGGAGCTTCGCCGATGCGGGCGAGGGAGTCTACCTCTCGACGCCCCCATCGTAGACGTGGCTCCACGGAGTCGAGCCGGGCGAGGTTGCAGACACAGGTTCGTGAACTTGTGTCTGACACCGAGGGTGAGGCCTCGTGGGAAGAGGAAGAAGACCCCAGATATTTCTCTGACGAGGAGTCTGAGGGTCTTCCTTCCGATCCCACTCCCTCTCCTGAGAGACAGCTTTCTCCTCCCGAGAGTCTGTCTTTTGCCTCCTTTGTCCGGGAGATGTCTACGGCCATCCCCTTCCCGGTGGTTGTGGAGGACTAGCCCAGGGCTGAAATGTTTGAGCTCCTGGACTATCCTTCTCCACCTAAGGAAGCGTCCACTGTTCCCTTGCACCATGTCCTGAAAAAGACATTGCTTGCGAACTGGACCAAGCCACTAAGTAATCCCCACATCCCCAAGAAGATCGAGTCCCAGTACCGGATCCATGGGGACCCAGAGCTGATGCGCACTCAGTTGCCTCACGACTCTGGAGTTGTGGATCTGGCCCTAAAGAAGGCTAAGAGTTCTAGGGAGCATGCTTCGGCGCCCCCGGGCAAAGACTCTAGAACCTTAGACTCCTTTGGGAGGAAGGCCTACCATTCCTCTATGCTCGTGGCCAAAATCCAGTCTTACCAGCTCTACACGAGCATACACATGCGGAACAATGTGCGGCAGTTGGCGGGCTTGGTTGATGCTCTCCCCCCTGAGCAAGCCAAGCCTTTTCAGGAGGTGGTCAGGCAGCTGAAGGCGTGCAGAAAATTCCTGGCCAGAGGGGTGTATGACACCTTTGATATTGCGTCCAGGGCCGCTGCTCAAGGTGTGGTGATGCGCAGGCTCTCATGGCTGCGTGCCTCCGACCTGGACAATAGACTCCAGCAGCGGATTGCGGACTCGCCTTGCCGTGCGGACAATATTTTTGGAGAGAAGGTCGAGCAGGTGGTAGAGCATCTCCACCAGCGGGATACCGCATTCGACAAGTTCTCCCGCCGGCAGCCTTCAGCATCTACCTCTACAGGTAGAAGATTTTTTTGGGGAAGGAGGACTGTTCCCTACTCTTCTGGCAAGCGTAGGTACAATCCTCCTTCTCGACAGCCTGCGGCCCAGGCTAAGCCCCAGCGCGCTCGCTCTCGTCAGCAGCGTGCGCCTCAGCAAGGCCCCGCGGCTCCCCAGCAAAAGCAAGGGGCGAGCTTTTGACTGGCTCCAGCAGAGCATAGCCGACATCCAAGTGTCAGTGCCGGGCGACCTGCCAGTCGGAGGGAGGTTGAAAGCTTTTCACCAAAGGTGGCCTCTCATAACCTCCGACCAGTGGGTTCTCCAAATAGTCCGGCAAGGATACACCCTCAATTTGGCCTCAAAACCTCCAAATTGTCCACCGGGAGCTCAGTCTTACAGCTTCCAACACAAGCAGGTACTTGCAGAGGAACTCTCCGCCCTTCTCAGCGCCAATGCGGTCGAGCCCGTGCCATCCGGCAAGAAGGGCTGGATTCTATTCCAGGTACTTCCTTGTGGAAAAGAAACAGGGGGGATGCGTCCCATCCTAGACCTAAGGGCCCTGAACAAATATCTGGTCAAAGAAAAGTTCAGGATGCTTTCCCTGGGCACCCTACTTCCCATGATTCAGGAAAACGATTGGCTATGCTCTCTGGACTTGAAGGATGCCTACACACACATCCCGATACTGCCAGCTCACAGACAGTATCTGCGATTTCAGCTGGGCACACGTCACTTCCAGTACTGTGTGCTACCCTTTGGGCTCGCCTCTGCGCCCAGGGTGTTCACAAAGTGCCTGGCTGTAGTAGCAGCGGCACTTCGCAGGCTGGGGGTACACGTGTTCCCATATCTCGACGATTGGCTGGTGAAGAACACGTCCGAGGCAGGAGCCCTGCAGTCCATGCAGATGACTATTCGCCTCCTGGAGCTACTGGGGTTTGTGATAAATTACCCAAAGTCCCATCTTCTCCCATCACAGAGACTCGAATTCATAGGAGCTCTGCTGGATTCTCGGACGGCTCGCGCCTATCTCCCAGAGGCGAGAGCCAACAACTTGTTGTCCCTCGTCTCGCGGGTGCGAGCGTCCCAGCAGATCACAGCTCGGCAGATGTTGAGATTGCTGGGCCACATGGCCTCCACAGTTCATGTGACTCCCATGGCCCGCCTTCACATGAGATCTGCTCAATGGACCCTAGCTTCCCAGTGGTTTCAGGCTGCTGGGGATCTAGAAGACGTAATCCACCTGTCCACGAGTTTTCTCGAATCCCTGTATTGGTGGACGATTTGGTCCAATCTGACTCTGGGACGTCCTTTCCAAATTCCTCAGCCACAAAAAGTGCTGACCACGGATGCGTCTCTCCTGGGATGGGGAGCTCATGTCGATGGGCTTCACACCCAAGGAAGCTGGTCCCTCCAGGAACGCGGTCTACAGATCAATCTCCTGGAGTTGCGAGCGATCTGGAACGCTCTGAAGGCTTTCAGAGATCGGCTGTCCCACCAAATTATCCAAATTCAGACAGACAACCAGGTTGCCATGTACTATGTCAACAAGCAGGGGGGCACCGGATCTCGCCCCCTGTGTCAGGAAGCCGTCAGCATGTGGCTCTGGGCTCGCCGTCTCGGCATGGTGCTCCAAGCCACATATCTGGCAGGCGTAAACAACAGTCTGGCCGACAGACTGAGCAGGATTATGCAACCTCACGAGTGGTCGCTCAACTCCCGAGTGGTGCGCCAGATCTTCCGAGCGTGGGGCACCCCCTTGGTGGATCTCTTCGCATCTCGAGCGAACCACAAAGTCCCTCAGTTCTGTTCCAGGCTTCAGGCCCACGGCAGACTGGCATCGGATGCCTTCCTCCTGAATTGGGGGGAGGGCCTGCTGTATGCTTATCCTCCCATTCCTCTGGTGGGGAAGACTTTGTTGAAACTCAAGCAAGACCGAGGCACCATGATTCTGATTGCTCCTTTTTGGCCGCGTCAGATCTGGTTCCCTCTTCTTCTGGAGTTATCCTCCGAAGAACCGTGGAGATTGGAGTGTTTTCCGACCCTCATCACGCAGGACGAAGGGGCTCTTCTGCATCCCAGCCTTCGGTCCCTGGCTCTCACGGCCTGGATGTTGAGAGCGTAGACTTTGCCTCTTTGGGTTTGTCAGAGGGTGTCTCCCGCGTCTTGCTTGCTTCCAGGAAAGATTCCACTAAGAGGAGTTACTTCTTTCTGTGGAGGAGGTTTGCCGTCTGGTGTGACAGCAAGGCCCTAGCTCCTCGCTCTTGTCCTACACAGACCCTGCTTGAATACCGTCTGCACTTGTCTGAGTCTGGTCTCAAGACCAACTCTGTAAGAGTTCACCTTAGCGCAATCAGTGCATACCATTACCATGTGGAAGGTAAGCCGATCTCAGGACAGCCTTTAGTTGTTCGCTTCATGAGAGGTTTGCTTTTGTCAAAGCCCCCTGTCAAGCCTCCTACAGTGTCATGGGATCTCAATGTCGTTCTCACCCAGCTGATGAACCTCCTTTTGAGCCACTGGAATTCCTGCCATCTGAAGTACTTGACCTGGAAGGTCATTTTCTTGGTGGCAGTTACTTCAGCTCGTAGAGTCAGTGAGCTTCAGGCCCTGGTAGCCCAGGCCCCTTACACCAAATTTCATCATAACAGAGTAGTCCTCCGCACTCACCCTAAGTTTCTTGCCAAAGGTCGTGTCGGAGTTCCATCTGAACCAGTCAATTGTCTTGCCAACATTCTTTCCCCGTCCTCATTCCTGCCCTGCTGAACGTCAGCTGCACACTTGGACTGCAAGAGAGCATTGGCCTTCTATCTGGAGCGGACACAGCCCCACAGACAGTCCGCCCAATTGTTTGTTTCTTTTGATCCCAATAGGAGGGGAGTGGCTGTAGGGAAACGCACCATATCCAATTGGCTAGCAGATTGCATTTCCTTCACTTACGCCCAGGCGGGGCTGGCTCTTGAGGGTCATGTCACGGCTCATAATGTTAGAGCCATGGCTGCGTCGGTAGCCCACTTGAAGTCAGCCTCCATTGAAGAAATTTGCAAAGCTGCGACGTGGTCATCTGTCCACACATTCACATCTCATTACTGCCTGCAGCAGGATACCCGACGCGACAGTCGGTTCGGGCAGTCAGTTCTTCAGAACCTGTTTGGGCTTTAGGATCCAACTCCACCCCCCGAGGGCCCTGTTGTTCTGTTCCAGGCTGCACTCTCAGTTAGTTGGTAAATTTTTTAGGTCAATCTCAGTTATGTCCTCGCCGTTGCGAGGCCCAATTGACCATGGTTGTTGTTTTGAGTGAGCCTGGGGGCTAGGGATACCCCATCAGTGAGAACAAGCAGCCTGCTTGTCCTCGGAGAAAGCGAATGCTACATACCTGTAGAAGGTATTCTCCGAGGACAGCAGGCTGATTGTTCTCACAAAACCCGCCGCCTCCCCTTTGGAGTTGTGTCTTCCTTTCTTTGTCTTGCTACATACTGAGACTGGCCGGCACGAGCCGGTTCGGGCGGGAAGACGGCGCGCATGCTCGGTGCGCAGCGCGCGCGAGGACTAGCAAAGGACTTTGCTAGTAAGGATTCCGATTGGAGGGGCTGCCGTGGACGTCACCCATCAGTGAGAACAATCAGCCTGCTGTCCTCGGAGAATACCTTCTACAGGTATGTAGCATTCGCTTTTTGCTACTTTCGCAGCTCTGCAGGTGGCCACCTTTGGTTGTAGTCTTATGCTCCCTTCTGGACAGCAGTATATATAAGTATATAATCAGGCATTTTTGCCTATATCTCTCCTCCTTTCCCTTCCTCTCCTCTCCTTTATCCACTTTTAGTGGGGTGACATATTCTGGCATACGCTGCTTTTGATACAGTTTTCCAGCCTCAGTATAATTGTCCTTAGATTTTTGTCCAGTCAGTGCATTTGGAGATGGGTGCGCAGCTGGCACCTACCTCTTACTACTACTACTGCTACTATTTTTCTGGTTCAGTGCCTGCTCTCGGCCCTAATTAGCCAGTCGAACCAGCTACAGCTTCTAGTTCCTTTTTTTTGGCTGATCAATTCCTATAATCAAGCCTAATTGAGTTTTTCAGAGCATAAGCATTGTCACACTGGGGGCCTATTAAGACTATACTATTTAGCATTTACATCTGTAGGTCCTTCAGGTGTGTCCGGTCTCCAGCAATACCCACATCTGCATCCAGACTACCCACTAAATGTCTGGTTTTACTTTAGGTGGTGGGTACTAATTTTCTGCAGCGTTTTCCAGTTGCATCTCTGGAATTCTGATCTCTATGGGAGTTCTTTGTAACAGGTCACTGGGAGTTTACGTGCTAGTTTGAGGCAATCTCATGAGTTATACTTTTTATAGCACTCTAGTATTAGTCTGCTATTATGGGTCTCTTGCTGTCAGTTTTATCCATTGCTTTCTCCTGCTTGGCAATGCAGGGGTGCAGGTACTGCCTCTGCTCCCTGTAGGCGCTCGCTTGGCGCCAGTTCAAGAGAGGCGAGTCTACCTTTTTTTGGATGCTGAGTATTGCAGATTATGCGAGTAGGGTACGCATTTCAGTTACCAGTATCTCTTCCAGGGCTCGCATCAACTCGTGGCCATCAGAGCGGTTCTCTGTAGGCGTCTGGACCTTTGTCCAATTTCTTTCCCTCGGACAGTTCAGTGACAAGGTCTTTTCCCCCATTTTTCTCTTCAATTTTAGATTTCTTGCCGGCGCTCAAGACCTCTAGTGGCCCTCTTTCGAAGGGGAACTTTGCGGCCTGTCTTTGTCGCAGTGTGGTCAGGGGAGTTTCTGACTGCTCTTGTTTCATTCAGAAGCCTACTTTCACATTTCTATTCTCCTGCAGATTTTTGTTTCCTTTGTTCACTAAAGTTATGGTAGCTGTAGTGGCGGGTTCTCAGAACAAAGGGGCATTTTGTTGCATCTTCAGTTGGATAATTGGTTATTCTGGGCAAACTCTTGTCACGAGAGTCTTCTGGTGACAGCTCGGGGGGCAGAATTCTTGCAGTTCCTATTGATACTAGTTAGGCACAGGAGCCGTCTTCTAGCCCTCTTAGTCGATAGAGCCTCTGAGAGTTAGGTTTCCATAAGCCAGAGTCGAAGTGTTTACTGTTGCCTCGAGTCATCACGCTCCAGGCTAAACTTCGTCACTCCTGGCAGATTTTCAGTCCATCGGAAAGAGATTGTTTCTACAGGTTTTGGGGAACCATGGCAGTACCGATGGAGGCAGTGCCTTGCACTAGGATTTTCTTGGAGTCTCTTCAGAGGTCGCAACTGCCCAGATGGTTATCTCAGAAGGTTTCCTTTCATCAGTCTTTGCTTCTTTCTTTCCAGGTCAGGACCAGTCTACATTGGTGGCTTTGGCACTTTCATTTGTCCAAAGATATGCATTTTGAATCATCTCTGTTAGTCTGGAGTGTCGGCGGATGCAGTCTCCTCGGCCAGGGGAGTTCATTTTCTGAAGCAGTTTGGTCAGGGTCTCTGTCTTTTCAGAAGACATTATTATCAATTAGACCGGTTGGGGACCAGAGCGATTCGTCTGGCGTCCTCAGGGTTCTTCTGCTACTGACGGCTGAGTAGTTCATGTAATCTTGGGCAATGTCGTAGCGGTTAATTTTTATCATTCTGCAAAGAGGAATGAGGACTCTACCGTTGGAGTGAATCCCATTGCTATTGTTTCAAGGGCCGCACGTTCATCGGGTGGCTCTTTCAGTGGCTCATGTAGCATGGGTCCTAAATGTTCAAGCACCTTTCTCTGTCGTTACGGCTCATTTGACAGAGTGGTCGCCAATCTAAGTGGTGTTGCGGTTGTTACTAGATCGTTGGGGGTATCCCAGGTTGGATCTGTGGTCCTCTGATAGCAATGCAGATTTCCTCTATTTTTGCCGTCGTCATGAGATTTCCAAAGCGCAGAGTGTGGACGTTCTTCTACTATGCTTCTCAGCTGGTTTAAGGTATGCCTTTCTTCCTTGTCCTCTGATAGGGTGTCTCTTTTGGAAGGTCGACACACACAGGGAATGTCTGATTTTGGTAGCACTGGTGTGGTCTCGAAGTCTATGGTGTGCCGGTTTCCACGTCCTTTGGTGAACTTTTCTTTCAAACTTCTGGTGCAGCGAGGTCCTGTCATTCATCCGAATCCGGTTATCTGCTGTATTACGGCCTGGCTCTTGAATGGCCTCAATTGTTTAGCAGGGGTTATTTTCTTAGCTCATACTTCTTTGATTGATGAGCGCTCTTGGAGGATCTTGAGGATAGGCTAAAGCTCATGCACAAATCTCCTTTCGTGCTTCGGTTATGTAAGGTTACATTTGTGTAGAGGGACTTGATCTAAGCTCTTCCTTTCGCTTCTCTTAAGGTGCAGATTGCGATTTTCTCATCCTTTTGGGATGGTATCTGGAGGAGGTCTTTAGCTACTTTTCTAGCTGTGGTGCGTTTTTTGAGTGTGGTTAATCTCCTTCCTTTTCCCTAGCGATGTACTTTTCCTCGTTGGAGTCTGAATTTCGTTCTGGCAGTTCTTACAAAGCCTCTCTTTGACCCTTTGTCGTCCTGTACTCTGAAAGGCTTGGCTTTGAAGGCAGTATTTTTGCTGGCCATTGTTTCCGCTAGGCAAGTTTCGGAGTTGCAGGTGTTGTGTATATCGCTTTTCTTGGACTTCTGTTCCGATCGCGTAGTATTCCGGCCAGTTCCTTCCTATCTCTCCAAGTGGTATTTTGCTTTTATGCTTCTCAGCTGATGGCCTTGCCTGGTTACGTTCCTTTTTCGGCTCAGAGAAACAGCGGCATTTGAAGTGTTTGGATGTCAAATGGGGGTTCATCCACTATTTTGCTTTTTTTCTGGTTACATCTGTTGATCTTCTTCTTTGTTGTATTTTGAGATAGGCGTAAGGGGGTCATGGCCTCTAAACCTATTTATTCCTCGATGATTTTAAGTACAGAGTACTTAGGCTTATCTTCTTTCGGGAAACTTGTTCTACAGCATTTGGAGCTCGTTCTGCAACAGGTCATATAGTCTTGTAGACAGAGTGTGGTCTGGGGCCTCCACAAGACGGTGATACGGTGGCCATTTTGTCATCTCTGCATTCTTTTCTAAGCTCTGACGTTTCGACGTCCTCAGTCGTCGGCAGGTTTCGTTTTGAAGCATGCGTTTTTGTCGGCGGGGCTGCTAGGGTCCCTCCCATATTTTCACTGCTTGTTACTTCCATCAGTCACATTCTGGGCTGGTCCGGAGGGACGCTAAGGAAGGGTAAATTAGGCCTTACCTGCTAATTTTCTTTCCTTTAGTCCCTCCGGACCGGCCCAGATCCCTCCCTTCAGATATCTGTGTTTGTTCGGAGCCGTGTTGTTAGTTTCTTGGTCTATATTAAATAAAATAAAAAATAAATAAAAAAATAAAAATAAAATACATAAATAAAATAACAAACAAAGAATCTTACTGAAATGTCCTGTATGAAGGACCATGATGTGTTTGAAGGCACTCACCCATTGTTGGCAATGTGCCGGTAGCTGCTCAGGTTTTGGATGCACAGGTTTTCTATTTCTTCTATGCCTTTCCTTCTGCTTTGGTACCTTATTACTGGATCTTTCTCTAGCTGGCAAGGGCTCTTATTGGCTGGCTAGAGTCACAGTTTTTTTTCTCAGTCTCCACCTGCGGAAGGCGTGCACAACCCATCAGTCACATTCTGGGCCGGTCCGGAGGGACTAAAGGAAAGAAAATTAGCAGGTAAGGCCTAATTTACCCATATCTGTTAGATAATCCATTCAGGTGCCTCTGGATTATATCTCCCCTTACGCTTATCAGTCAATTTTTCCAACTCTATAATGGTTTTAAATTTCTCAGCCCATTACCTACAGTTGGCCCAGCGAACTTTTCCAATGCATTGCAATAGTGGTTTTTGCGGCGGCTAACCCCATTCTCTTGAATCTCTGTTGCCATCTCTTTCCCCTCTGGTTCCCCCACCCCAGGAGGCACCATTTAGGATCGCATGGAAAAGTACCTTCTAGAACTTTAGACAACCTATCCGTTATATCTTTCCAATAAGGTTGAATCAAACTGCACCCCCACCAATATGAAAAAAGTTCCCGTCTCCCTTCCACATCTCCAACAGCTATCAGAAGCCTCAGGGAACATTCTTTTAATTCTATCAGGTGTATAATACCATCTGCTCAGCACTTTATACGCATTTTCTTTAATAAGCACACTCACCGAGGCTTTCTTGACTTCCAAGCATACCCTCCTCCATTCTGCCTCCGAAAACATCCTGATTCAAGTCCTTTTCCCATGCCTCCATATAGGTCATTTTCATAAAACTCTGCCCCCTGAGGTGTCCATATATCCATGAAATTCCTTTCCCCCATTTATCCATATCCCCCCTTGGTCTTTGAATTCCTCCCTGGCCCATTTCTCTGTACTAATAAAGTGTTTGACCTGCATGTACGCATATAAATCGGACTCTACTACCCCATACATTTCCTGTAGTTCTTCAAATGTGCGTATTCGGCCCTCATCTAGGCACTCATGAAACCGTATGAGCCCTTTTTGAAACCCAATTTTGGAATACCTTATTTTCCCTTCCCCCCGGGAACCCGGGTTCCTGTGTGAGCCATGCATATGTAGATCTATTCCCTGTCCCTCTTACCTTCCTTTTCAGCCTCCCCCACACCGTGAAGAGATGAGATACAAAAGGATTCAGCGTAAGGCCCTTATATGTGTGCTCCGGGACTGAGGCCCACAGCAGACCATCTAGCTTTCCTTCCCTAACAAAAATTTGCCATAGCCTAGTAATTGGAGATAAATCTATTTTACTCCACTCCCCTATCTGTTTTAATTGGGCTGCCCAGTAGTACCACTGCATATTTGGCATCCCTCTCCCCCCCCTCTTCCACCTTCCCCCACAAGATTTTTTTTGACAGCCTAGCCGGCCCTACCCGCCCACACAAAGGTCCCTATATCTGACTGTAGTTTTAAATTTCCCTTCTGGGTACTAATATGGCAGTGTCTGAAATAGAAAAAGCAGTCTGGGTAAAATGTTCATTTTTACTACCGCTATTCTCCCCCACCATGACAACCAATTATTCTTCCATTTATTCCAGTCCCGTCTCACATCCCTGAGCAAAGGCGTATAATTTAACAAGAAGAGGTTATCTAGATCTTTTGGTATTATAATTCCCAAATATCTAAAACTATGGTCCGTCATTTTAAAAAGGATGCCTGTTTAAGCTGCTCCAGCTCTGCCTCTGTGCTAGTAATTCCCATCATCTCAGATTTATCATAATTCACTAAAACCCCCGCCACTTTACCATATAGTTCCAGTTCCCTTATTATAATAGGCAGTGTCGGTAATGGTTGGGATACATAAAGAGAATGTCGTCTGCAAACAGGGCAATTTTGTGCTCATGACCCCCCCCAATTTAACTCCTCTAATGTTTCTGAGAGTCCGTATTCTCAAAGCCAGGGGTTCAATGGAATAGCAAATACAGGGGAGATAATGGGCAACCTTGTCTCGTTCCTCTTGCTATTGGGAAATACTCTGAGTACCCTCTATTCACTTTTATACGTGCCACTGGGAATGTATACATACCTTTTACCCATTCTAGAAATGCGCCCCCCATTCCCATAGCCCTCATCACTTCCCACCGGTATTCCCAGTCCACCCTGTCAAATGCTTTCTCCGCATCCACCGCCAGCAGTGTCAGTGAATCTCCCCTCCTCTGTGCCCCCCATGTAATATTCAAAGTGCGGCGAATATTGTCTGCCACATGTCTGTGTGCTATGAACCCTGATTGATCCTCGTGAATTATGTGAGGCAGCACTCTCCCCAAACGATCTGCCATAACTTTGGCTAAAATTTTTACATCGATATTCAGCAGAGATATCGGTCTATATGATCCACACAATGCTGGATCTCACCCTGGTTTTAAAAGGACCGATATCCCCGCTTCCCTCATACTGCTCTACAGTCTACTAATTTTTTAAATGTCTGCGGGTCCCCAGTAGCATAGTGTTTAACCTCTAATTGTGCCAGTGTCTTTCGTGTATGCAGCTCATGTGCTTCCCGGTCCCTCTTTTTTTGCGCATCCCTTTGTATAAGATGCCCCCTAACTACTGCCTTGAGGGCATCCCATAGAATCCCTTCCGACACCTCCCCATTGTCATTGATTTGAAAATAATCTTGTATTATATTGCGCACATCCTGACAATCTTTTTCCTCTGCAATCAAAGTATCATTCAACCTCCACACTCTACCTCCACACTCCTTTCCCAATTTTCCCACTATTACCCACACAGGCGCATGATCAGAAGCATGTATACTTTCAATTTCAGTTTCTTTTATAGCCCCCCACAGTGACCGGCTGCACCATATTGCATCTATCCTAGTGTATGTGTTTTGTGCATGGGAATAAAATGTGTAAGTCCTCTGTCTGAGATGTTGTAATCTCCAAACGTCCACCAGGTCTAATTCTGCCATTAGCTTAAGAAACTTCCCCCTACATTGCTTAGTTCCCTCAGCTCATCCCAGAGAGTGGTCTAAATTTGACACTGTGAAGTTGAAATCCCCCCCCCCCCCCCCCAGTATTATCTGACCTTTCCCAAATGCACTGAGTTCTGGCCTGATGGACTCAAAAAAGGCACCCTGTCCACTATTAGGGGCATATATATTAACCGGAGTAATGTGTTGCTCTCCTATCTTCCCTTTCACCGCTAAACATCTTCCCTCTTTCCCTTTGAAAATATCTTCCTGAACAAATCTAAGATGTGCTTTAACAAAGATAGCAACTCCCCCCGTTTTCCCCCCTTTAGGGTCCGCCAATAGAAAGCAGTCACCCAATTGTTTACTTCTAAGCAAGTGTTCATCTTGTTTCCTTATGTGGGTTTCCTGTAACATAATCACGTCCCATTTTAACCGGTTCAATTCTTTAAATACAATGCTCCTTTTCCCAGGGTTATTCAGACCATTGACACTCCATGTTCCCACCCGTAACCTTCCCCCCCCTCCCCCCCCCCCCCCCCCTGCATCTGGCTCTCTTCCCTCTCTGCCAGATCAGTCCCTGAGGAATTGAGCCATCGCCAGAGAGCTGCCCCTCTGATATCCCTCCTCATTCGCTGCCCCCCTGCTTATATACCTCCTATAGTAACCAAACATCCTGTCACTTTCTTCCTATAGTTATCAACATTCAGTCAATAGATAATACTATTATCCTGTGAGATCCAGTGTTTTTCCAGCCACCATGATCAGTCCACTCCACTGGCTTCAGATCTGCGGCTATCCAAACTCGGGGACCCTTGCTCCTTCACTCCACGCGCTTTGTTCCATCCCTCTTTACTGTTCTTAGGACTTGGTGTCCGCTGCTTGTCTGTCTGTTCCACTGTGTTTGGCAAATCTGTGCACCCCATCTCCTTCAACGACTTCCAAGCTCCTTCAGTAGACAGGAATCTCCGGGTCTTATTACCCACTGTGACTTGCATGCCCAGGGGATAAAGCCACTTTTCTCCGAGGACAAGCAGGCTGCTTGTTCTCACTGATGGGTGACGTCCACGGCAGCCCCTCCAATCGGAATCTTCACTAGCAAAGTCCTTTGCTAGCCCTCGCGCGCACCGCGCATGCGCGGCCGTCTTCCCGCCCGAAACCGGCTCGAGCCGGCCAGTCTTCTTTTGTCCGCACTCGGTACGGTCGTGTTTTCGCCGTGTCGAGCCCCGGAAAGTCGACCTCGCGCGTCCAAATTCTGTTTGAGCGTGTTTTTTTCCTTCGGGAAAGCTTTGTTAGTCGGGAAGTGCTCCGGAAACCCTTCGACCGGGTTTCGTGTCAATCCTCCCGTACTTCCAGCTTTTTGCCCCGGTAAGTTTTCTTTCGTCGTCGGGGTAGGCCTCTTTTCGGCCTCGGTCGAGATTTTTTCTCCCTCTAAATTTTTGGTGCTTCAATTTTCGCCATTTCGGCTTTTGATTTCGCCGGCGTGATTTTTCCGCCCATGACATCGAAGCCTTCCAGCGGCTTCAAGAAGTGCACCCAGTGCGCCCGGGTTATCTCGCTCACTGATCGACACTCGTCGTGTCTTCAGTGTCTGGGGGCCGAGCACCGCCCTCAGAACTGTAGTCTGTGTTCCCTTCTTCAAAGGCGGACTCAGGTAGCGAGACTAGCCCAGTGGAACGTGTTGTTCTCGGGCTCTTCGTCGGCATCGGCACCGGGATCTTCGAGTGCATCGACGTCGTCAGCGTCCAGACCATCTTCCTCGGCCGCCCCTGCATCGAGTGCATCGAGGCATCGAGCCTCTGCATCGGCGCCGAGACATCGGATAGCTGCATCGACGTCGGTGGTACCAGGACCTCGTCTGCTGATGTCGTCGGACGGTGGTGCATCGGGTGGAGTGCAGGTGAGGGCTGTCCATTCCCCTGCTGGTGGCGGTGAGCCCTCGGGTGGGTCTCCTCCTACCCTGAGGGCTCCTGCGGTACAGCCCCCCCGAGATCGACCTTCTTCAGTCTCGGCCCCGAGGAAGCGACGGATGGATTCGACGTCCTCCTCGTCGGTGCCGGGGAGCTCCGGTGACATGCTTCGGAAGAAATCGAAGAAGCATCGACACCGGTCTCCTCCCCATGTCGGCACCGAGAGCTCTGGGTCGCCGAGGGATTCGGCACCCAGCAGGCATCGGCACCGAGAGGACCGCTCACCCTCTGTTCAGGAGGTGTCGATGCGCTCCGCTCTGGACAGCCCGGTACAGCCTCCACGCCCGGAAACAGGTCCTGACGTCGACGCCTGCATCGACCTCACAGCCTTTCTCTACAGCCGCTCTAAACGAGAGCCTCCGGGCCGTTCTCCCAGAGATTCTGGGAGAGCTGTTGCGCCCTACCCCTCCGGTACCGGCGGTGCTTGCACCTCCGGTACCGTCGAGCGTGGCGCCGGCTGGCCCATCGCCCAGGTTGAGGTCCCCGACGTCGGTACCGCGTGCGGTACCGACCGCGGCCACCTCCCAGGAAGGCTCCCCGACTACGTCGGCGGAGGGAGCTTCGCCGATGCGGGCGAGGGAGTCTACCTCTCGACGCCCCCATCGTGGACGTGGCTCCACTGAGTCGAGCAGGGCGAGGTTGCAGACACAGGTTCGTGAACTTGTGTCTGACACCGAGGGTGAGGCCTCGTGGGAGGAAGAGGAAGATCCTCGATATTTCTCTGACGAGGAGTCTGAGGGTCTTCCTTCTGATCCCACTCCCTCTCCTGAAAGACAGCTTTCTCCTCCCGAGAGTCTGTCTTTTGCTTCCTTTGTCCGGGAGATGTCTACGGCCATCCCCTTCCCGGTGGTTGTGGAGGACGAGCCCAGGGCTGAAATGTTTGAGCTCCTGGACTATCCTTCTCCACCTAAGGAAGCGTCCACTGTTCCCTTGCACCATGTCCTGAAAAAGACATTGCTTGCGAACTGGACCAAGCCATTAAGTAATCCCCACATTCCCAAGAAGATCGAGTCCCAGTACCGGATCCATGGGGACCCAGAGCTGATGCGCACTCAGTTGCCTCACGACTCTGGAGTTGTGGATTTGGCCCTAAAGAAGGCTAAGAGTTCTAGGGAACATGCTTCGGCGCCCCCGGGCAAGGACGCTAGAACCTTAGACTCCTTTGGGAGGAAGGCCTACCATTCCTCTATGCTCGTGTCCAAGATCCAGTCTTACCAGCTCTACACGAGCATGCACATGCGGAACAATGTGCGGCAGTTGGCGGGCTTGGTTGATGCTCTTCCCCCTGAGCAAGCCAAGCCTTTTCAGGAGGTGGTCAGGCAGCTGAAGGCGTGCAGAAAATTCCTGGCCAGAGGAGTTTATGACACTTTTGATGTTGCGTCCAGGGCCGCTGCTCAAGGTGTGGTGATGCGCAGGCTCTCATGGCTGCGCGCCGCCGACCTGGAGAATAGAATCCAGCAGCGGATTGCGGACTCGCCTTGCCGTGCGGACAACATTTTTGGCGAAAAAGTCGAACAGGTGGTAGAGTCTCTCCACCAGCGGGACACCGCATTCGACAAATTCGCCCGCCGGCAGCCTTCAGCTTCTACCTCTACAGGTAGACGATTTTTCGGGGGAAGGAAGACTGTTCCCTACTCTTCTGGCAGGCGTAGGTACAATCCTCCTTCCCGACAGCCTGCGGCCCAGGCTAAGCCCCAGCGCGCTCGCTCTCGTCAGCAGCGTGCGACTCAGCAAGGCCCCGCGGCTCCCCAGCAAAAGCAAGGGGCGAGCTTTTGACTGGCTCCAGCAGAGCATAGCCGACATCCAAGTGTCCGTGCCGGGCGACCTGCCAGTCGGAGGGAGGTTGAAAGCTTTTCACCAAAGGTGGCCTCTCATAACCTCCGATCAGTGGGTTCTGCAAATAGTCCGGCAAGGATACACCCTCAATTTGGCATCAAACCCTCCAAATTGTCCACCGGGAGCTCAGTCTTACAGCTTCCAGCACAAGAGGGTACTTGCAGAGGAACTCTCCGCCCTTCTCAGCGCCAATGCGGTCGAGCCCGTGCCATCCGGGCAAGAAGGGCTGGGATTCTATTCCAGGTACTTCCTTGTGGAAAAGAAAACAGGGGGGATGCGTCCCATCCTAGACCTAAGGGCCCTGAACAAATATCTCGTAAAAGAAAAGTTCAGGATGCTGTCCCTGGGCACCCTTCTCCCCATGATTCAGCAAAACGATTGGCTATGCTCTCTGGACTTGAAGGATGCCTATACACACATCCCGATACTGCCAGCTCACAGACAGTATCTGCGATTTCAGTTGGGCACCCGCCACTTCCAGTACTGTGTGCTACCCTTTGGGCTCGCCTCTGCGCCCAGGGTGTTCACAAAGTGCCTAGCTGTGGTAGCAGCGGCACTTCGCAGGCTGGGAGTGCACGTGTTCCCATATCTCGACGATTGGCTGGTGAAGAACACATCCGAGGCAGGAGCCCTGCAGTCCATGCAGATGACTATTCGCCTTCTGGAGCTACTGGGGTTTGTGATAAATTACCCAAAGTCCCATCTTCTTCCAGTGCAGAACCTCGAATTCATAGGAGCCCTGCTGGATTCTCGGACGGCTCGCGCCTATCTCCCAGAGACGAGAGCCAACAACTTGTTGTCCCTCGTCTCCCGGGTGCGGGCGTCCCAGCAGATCACAGCTCGGCAGATGTTGAGATTGCTGGGCCACATGGCCTCCACAGTTCATGTGACTCCCATGGCCCGCCTTCACATGAGATCTGCTCAATGGACCCTAGCCTCCCAGTGGTATCAGGCCGCTGGGGACTAGAGGACGTGATCCACCTGTCCACGAGTTTTCTCGAATCCCTGTATTGGTGGACGATTTGGACCAATTTGACTCTGGGACGTCCCTTCCAAATTCCTCAGCCACAAAAAGTGCTGACCACGGATGCGTCTCTCCTGGGATGGGGAGCTCATGTCGATGGGCTTCACACCCAAGGAAGCTGGTCCCTCCAAGAACGCGATCTACAGATCAATCTTCTGGAGTTACGAGCGATCTGGAACGCTCTGAAGGCTTTCAGAGATCGGCTGTCCCACCAAATTATCCAAATTCAGACAGACAACCAGGTTGCCATGTATTATGTAAACAAGCAGGGGGGCACCGGATCTCGCCCCCTGTGTCAGGAAGCCGTCAGCATGTGGACCTGGGCTCGCCGGAACGGCATGGTGCTCCAAGCCACATATCTGGCAGGCGTAAACAACAGTCTGGCCGACAGACTGAGCAGGATTATGCAACCTCACGAGTGGTCGCTCAATTCCACAGTGGTGCGCCAGATCTTCCAAGCGTGGGGCACCCCCTTGGTGGATCTCTTCGCATCTCGAGTGAACCACAAAGTCCCTCAGTTCTGTTCCAGGCTTCAGGCCCACGGCAGACTGGCATCGGATGCCTTCCTCCTGGACTGGGGGGAGGGTCTGCTGTATGCTTATCCTCCCATTCCTCTGGTGGGGAAGACTTTGTTGAAACTCAAGCAAGACCGAGGCACCATGATCCTGATTGCTCCTTTTTGGCCGCGTCAGATCTGGTTCCCTCTTCTTCTGGAGTTATCCTCCGAAGAACCGTGGAGATTGGAGTGTTTTCCGACCCTCATCACGCAGGACGAAGGGGCTCTTCTGCATCCCAACCTCCGGTCCCTGGCTCTCACGGCCTGGATGTTGAGGGCGTAGATTTTGCCTCTTTGGGTCTGCCAGAGGGTGTCTCCCGTATCTTGCTTGCTTCCAGGAAAGACTCCACTAAGAGAAGTTACTTCTTTCATTGGAGGAGGTTTGCCGTCTGGTGTGACAGCAAGGCCCTAGATCCTCGCTCTTGTCCTACACAGACCCTGCTTGAATACCTTCTGCACTTGTCTGAGTCTGGTCTTAAGACCAACTCCGTAAGGGTTCATCTTAGTGCAATCAGTGCATACCATTACCATGTGGAAGGTAAGCCGATCTCAGGACAGCCTTTAGTTGTTCGCTTCATGAGAGGTTTGCTTTTGTCAAAGCCCCCTGTCAAGCCTCCTACAGTGTCATGGGATCTCAACGTCGTTCTCACCCAGCTGATGAAACCTCCTTTTGAGCCACTGAATTCCTGCCATCTGAAGTACTTGACCTGGAAGGTCATTTTCTTGGTGGCAGTTACTTCAGCTCGTAGAGTCAGTGAGCTTCAGGCCCTGGTAGCCCAGGCCCCTTACACTAAATTTCATCATAACAGAGTAGTCCTCCGCACTCACCCTAAGTTCTTGCCAAAGGTCGTGTCGGAGTTCCATCTGAACCAGTCTATTGTCTTGCCAACATTCTTTCCCCGTCCTCATTCCTGCCCTGCTGACCGTCAGCTGCACACATTGGACTGCAAGAGAGCATTGGCCTTCTACCTGGAGCGGACACAGCCCCACAGACAGTCCGCCCAATTGTTTGTTTCTTCTGATCCCAATAGGAGGGGAGTGGCTGTAGGGAAACGCACCATATCCAATTGGCTAGCAGATTGCATTTCCTTCACTTACGCCCAGGCGGGGCTGGCTCTTGAGGGTCATGTCACGGCTCATAATGTTAGAGCCATGGCTGCGTCGGTAGCCCACTTGAAGTCAGCCTCCATTGAAGAAATTTGCAAAGCTGCGACGTGGGCTTCTGTCCACACATTCACATCCCATTACTGCCTGCAGCAGGATACCAGACGCGACAGTCGGTTCGGGCAGTCAGTTCTTCAGAACCTGTTTGGGCTTTAGGATCCAACTCCACCCCCCGAGGGCCCTGTTTGTTCTGTTCCAGGCTACACTCTCAGTTAGTTGGTAAATTTTTTAGGTCAATTTCTGTTATGTCCTCGCCGTTGCGAGGCCCAATTGACCATGGTTGTTGTTTTGAGTGAGCCTGGGGGCTAGGGATACCCCATCAGTGAGAACAAGCAGCCTGCTTGTCCTCGGAGAAAGCGAATGCTACATACCTGTAGAAGGTATTCTCCGAGGACAGCAGGCTGATTGTTCTCACAAACCCGCCCGCCTCCCCTTTGGAGTTGTGTCTTCCCTTAAGAGTATTGTCTTGCTACATACTGGACTGGCCGGCTCGAGCCGGTTTCGGGCGGGAAGACGGCCGCGCATGCGCGGTGCGCGCGGGCGCGCGAGGGCTAGCAAAGGACTTTGCTAGTGAAGATTCCGATTGGAGGGGCTGCCGTGGACGTCACCCATCAGTGAGAACAATCAGCCTGCTGTCCTCGGAGAATACCTTCTACAGGTATGTAGCATTCGCTATATCTCAGTCCCTCTTTTTGCAGGTATCTGGTGATCTCCTTATATTCTCTCCTCCTCTGCAGTGTCTTTCTGGCCAGATCTTGAAATATCTGGGGTTTACAATTCTTCCAGGCAATCTCACCCAGTCCCCGGGCTTTTCTTCAGATTGCCTCTTTTACTCCAAACTCATGAAAACAAACCACAATGTGGGCTGTCCTCCCCTTTGGGGACCTAGACTCCTATGGGCCCGATCAATTTTAATGTGTTTGGAGTTTTGCTTTTCTCCTCCTGTATTTCCCAGGTCCATAATAAAATTACACAGGTCCTGAATTACTTTCACCACATCCTTAAACTCTGCCTCCTCTCGGATCCCTTTAAATCGCAACTTGCATCTTCGGGATCTGTTTTCTAAATCCTCCAACTTCAATTCTAGGTCTCTTCTCAGCTGCTGTTCTGCTTTAAGATCTTTCTGCAGGTCCCGCACCTCCTCTGCCATATTTTCCACCCTCTCCTCTGTCTCTGCCACACGGTTCCCAATCTCCTTCAGCTCCTCATGCAGCACTGCAACTGCATTTTGGATACTGGTTCTTGTGGCCATCATTTCAGCTTTAAGTCTTTAAACCAGCGAATAAACCCTGTCTTACCACAGTCAGCCTCTTCCTCTGTTGGTTCTTCGATATCAGGGTCTGACTCAGAATCTGCACCAGCCATCTTGGCTCCTCTCAAGCTAGCTCTTGGCCCAGCAAACTTCGAGGATCTGGATCCATCCGGCAGGTATTTAAACTTGGAGAGTCTTTTTCTCGCTGCAATGCTTGTATACACTACAGGAGCCTCTGCACTCGCGAAATCGCCACGTTTTTCGGGGTTACAGCACTTATTTACTCTGTTCTCTGCAGAGCTCTGAAATCAGGCTGCCATCCCTTAGCGATGATGTCACATCCTCCTCTAACAGCCAATTTATCATCAGCCTGTGCCACTGTAATGTTTCTACCTGTATTCCAGAAGATTACACACACTTTATGGGCATACATTAATTTGTGGTCTTATTAAGTGTGACAGACAAAGATTTTCGGCCATATTGAACATGGTACACAACTCGTATCTTAGTGTTTTCACCTTCCAATTAAACCAATGCTCAAAGGAACTTTTTATAACAAATTAATAAGCGAACACTTCTTATAAAACTCCCTCCCTATCCCCCCATCCCCTTATCTCTCCCCCTACCCTTTCCCTCCTTGTTCCCCATCGGACGTGTGCATGTAGATGTAAGGTCATAAATGTGTATCCTTGCCTGCTTCTCGGTCATAACGTGTTAAGTATTACACTCCGTCCTCTTTGTGTTAATGTGTCTAACACTGTCCCCCAAAGTTTTAGAAAACGCGCCTTACGGCGGCAAGAACCTTTTGCCTTCCTTGCTTCCCATGTCATCAGTTGGTGTGTCTGGTTGCGCCAATGCCAATAGTCAGGAGGCTTATCTGAAGTCCAAGATTGTAATATGCATTTTCTCGCCACCAGACACAGCTTACGACATAAAAGTGCTTCATCTGCAGTTAAGCCCAGAAATGCACCTGGGCGGTCTAGTATCAATTGCAGGGGAGTACCCACTATTCTACGTGATATCAGCGAAGTCAAATAATTTGCTACCTTCCGCCAGTAGCTCTGAATCATTGTGCATTCCCAAAATGCATGGTAAAAAGTGTTCTCCACAAGATTACATTTCAAGCATTTTGGTGTAGAAATCCCTCCCATTCGAGACAGTTGAGCTTGTGTGATATAGGCTCTGTGTAACAACCTGAATGCACATTCCCTGAAATTGGCTCCACTGATAAGTCGGGGAATACTTTTAATATAGGCTTCAATATCTCAGTTAGATAAATCTGCTCCCGTGTCTGCCTCCCACCGCCGACGGAGTTGAGTCAACCCCACTCGTGGTGTCAAGGTCCATAGCTTCTTCTGAAGCTGCGAGATTGATGGGGCTTCATCTGAGATATCAAAAAATTTCTGAATTTTCTCGCCTAATTGAAGTTTAAGCGCTTCCCCATCCAGGGATTGAATATAATGCTTCATCTGACCATAACTAAAAATGTGCCTCCAGTCTCCCTCTAGTGTGAGTTGTTCTAAAGTTTTTAATTTCCCTTCTCCATTTAAGATCAACATACAAGACCTTTTTCCTCCCATTGTATAAAGGCCGGATTTTCCAACCCTGGTGGGAACATCGGATTTCCCTTTATAGACAACAATTCTGATACACTTGGGTTACCACCTAGCTTCTTTGCCAAACCTCTCCAAGCTGCTCGTAAAGGTAACAAAAGTATACAATGTTTCAACTTCTGTGGCAGTGAAATGTATTCTATATGCAGTAGGGTGATTAAATTATAAGGACTAAAGTAAGCTTTCTTCAACTCTAGAGGAGAATGTATGTGCGAAGAAAAAACCCACTCTCTCACCACCCGCAATAAGCTAACAAGGTTGTAATATTGCAAATTAGGGAGACCCAATCCTCCTTGCTGCCAGGCCCCCAGCAAAAAGTGCAACTTGAGCTTAGCTTTCTTCCCCGCCCAACAGAACCGCCCCACTAATTGATAGAATCATTTAATGTCCTTTTGGAGTAATTTCAATGGCAAAACCTGCAGGACATATAGCCACCTGGGTAGAATTACCATTCGAATAAGGCTAACCCGACCTATCAACGGCACAGGTAAGGCCCTCCAAGTTTCCAGTTGCTGTGCAGTTTGACTGAGCAACCAAGTGACATTCAGCTTGTATATGTCCTCCATCTGAGCCGTCAGTCAGAAAGACCCCCAAGTACCGAAATGAGCCCTCCGCCCATCTCAAAGGGAAATCTTCTTTCCAAAGAAATTGGGTAGTCAAAGGAATAGCCAAGGCCTCCGATTTGTCTAAATTAAGCTGAAAACCGGAGTAATCTCAAAATTCTGCAAAAACTTCTAGTAGATCCACAAGGGACTTTCGAGGGTTAGTAAGAGTCATTAACAAATCATCGGCGAATGCCGCAATTTTAAACTCCGCCTTTCCAATCGATATTCCTCTAATAGTCTTACCACAATGAGCTCCTTTTATTAACGACCATATGTAGATCCTTCAAGAGGTAGTGTGTCATGATTTAGGCTCTACACCCTTTCTGATGTTTTGGTGCCACCTCAGTAAGGCCAACACACAATCTCTCCACTGCAAAACACTATACACAAACTTATGCAAAAACACACTCATAACCTTACCAAACCATAACAGCACTAATTCCAAGGACAGGACGAGCTACAACCTTATGCGTGGAAAGGCAGCACTATAATTACACCGGGCTCTAAAACACCAGTACACAACCTAGTGAAACAAAAAAAACAAACCAAAAAGGGCTGCAAATACTACACACTAGCAGAATACTGCATCTTGATCACACATGAAAAACACATGACACAACAGATATGAAGGCAAAATACTGAACTGGAAAGTTACCTCAAGAAGTCAGACTCAGCATGCAGCAATACTAGAAAAATTGAAACTTACATGCAAAATATCACAGATACACATTTCCAAAAGCTGACATATTCCAATTAATAAATTCTGAATAAAATACTTTTTTCTACCTTTGTTGTCTGAGCATTTAGTTATTCTATTCGCTTTGGTCCCAGCATCTTCTGTTTTATGCAATGTTTTCTTTCCATTTGATATTTTTTCTCTCACCATGTCCACCAACCTTTTGTGTCCTTATGCGTCCTGTCTACCACTTGTAGCCCTGTCCCTATCCTTCCTCCATTTTCAGCATCTGCCCTTAAAATGTTCCGATCCAGCCCTTAAATTCAGCAGTTTCCCATCTATGTCTTTGTCTTGCCTTGGCCCGCATTTCCCTCTCTTTTTCCCTATCCCCTGCTGTGATCAGTATTGCCCCTCTGTGTCACTAACCCCCCCCCCCAGTGGTGCACCTTTGTGTTCTTATCCCTTTCCCTCCATATCTCACATCTCTTGTTTCCCTGTCACTCTCCTCTCTCTCCCCTTCTTCCCCCACCCTGGGGCCAGGATGTCTCCCTGACTCCCTCTTTCATCCCCCTTCCCTCCCCCACAGATCAGTATGTCTCCCTCCTAGGTTTCCAGGGTCTTTCCCCCCCCTTTCTTTACCTAGTCAATCAGTCTTTCCCTTGCCCCCCACCCTCCAAGCTGATCCAGCATCTATGTATCCCTCTCGGCCTCTCCCTCTCTCTCCAGCACCTCTTCCTGTCTGTCTCTCCCTCTACTAAAGCTAACAAACGGCATTTAGCTAATGAATTTCATATTTAAAATATGATGAAACAAAACATATGGAAATTATGACCAGAAGCACAAATTCTTAAGTGTATAAAAGGATGCCGCCACTTTTGTAGAGAAGGCCAGACGAATTTCATATTTAATATAAACAGTTTACTCATTTGTTTAGTGTACAAGCTGATTACCATCAATAGGGGTAGTCAGGAAGCATTTCTATACTCAAAGCATATCTACACACACAAGCAATTTACAGCAAGCTTAAGGCAAATCAAAATGCTATACACAGACAAAGAAAAATTCAAAATGCTTGCTACCTCTTTGTTCCAATCTGATTTTATATCGTTCTTCTTTGGCATCTGACCAATTCTCTCATACAACATTCCTGTGCAAGTCTCTGAATACCACAAACTGTTAATCATGTGCAGAACATCTGCTTTCTATTACCCCCCTACCTTTTAGCCCACAGACTTTCTGGAGCCTGCCTTTGGCTAATGTGTTGCCACATTCTTTTCATGCCTCAGGAGGGTTAATGTTAAAACAGCTTGTTGTAATCATGGAGCCTTCCACTCCGCATTTTTCATACTTTTATTCAACAAATCTTTCATACTTTTGTTCAACAAATCCTCCCTTTTGAGGCCTGGTATTCCAGGACTCAAACATCTGTTTTAGCTCCAGTCTGTATCCTTACCTCCCTTCTAAAATTCCTCCCCCCTTGTTTGTGGCATTCAGTTTCTGCACGCTTTTTCAATATTTTTGGCTGACATATTAAAGTTTTATTTATTCTTGATTTCAGTTATCATTGTTATTTTAAAAACATCCTGGCACATCTTTGCAAACATGCTAATACATGTTGCATTAAACAGATTCAATTGTACTAGGGTACAAAATTTATATTTCTTTTGAATACAGACAGTGAGTTTCATCAAAGGGAAGTACACTGTCATTCTTATGTTTCATATAAGAACAATTATAAGGATAATGCCCAATTGCATTAGTTAATGTGGCATTAAAAATTACACAAATTAAAAGCATAACATTCATTAAATCAGTTGTTACAACATTCTGCGTGTAAGTGCACTTTATCAGGGGAATGTGTTCAGTTGTCATACTATTAATCAGACACCAAAATGATGTCCGTGGGTACTTGTCCATAAGCAAGGCTTGCTTATAAATAGTCTCATTTGTCCAATGAAGGTTTTCATCATCCCTTACACAGGTATTATTGGGATCACAGTCATGGTGCCCACTCAATTTTATCATTGTAGTCCCATACATCATAGCTGGCAAGGACAAGGATGTGGGCACATATGATACAATCAGTCAAATTCAACATTTTGGCCACTGTAACAAGTCTATTCTCATATGTGTTCATTGTCCATTAACAAACACCAACAGTCCAATACCATCATGTTTAGGGACATGATGTTTGTTTATTCTTTGTCCATTTCAATGTTATTAATTCGTCGAATATCTGCTAAATGTATCCAAGAAGTATGACCTTCCAGACGGGCAGCGGTCTGAGTAAGGGCCGTGATAGCAAAAGGCCCTACATACACAGGATCCTTCCATGTTTTATGTGTAAAGTTCTTTCGCAGTACTAAATCACCTACTTTAAAAGCACAAACATCATTAGTAGTCCCTGCCTGTGATGCTACATTTGTTCGGATCATATCACTTGTCAGGTTCAACATAGGTTGTAGCTTTTGCCAGTACTGAGTTGTGCTATCAGTACTTGCTGTCTGCATCGGGAAGAAATGACGTCCTGTCTAAATTTGGAATGGGGACAATTTTGAATCAGGTTATCAATTTTTAAAGTCCAAAATCTTTGCTCAAATTGTTGCCTCATTGTTTCCTTATTCCAATGCATGGTTGCATGCCACTCAGCCAATACCTTAATCGCCTGGCTCATTGGCATGCAAGGTAATCCTTCTTCTGCATTAAACCA
This sequence comes from Microcaecilia unicolor, assembly GCF_901765095.1. Lineage (NCBI taxonomy): Eukaryota > Metazoa > Chordata > Amphibia > Gymnophiona > Siphonopidae > Microcaecilia > Microcaecilia unicolor. Next base: position 175,041,741 of record NC_044037.1, on the reverse strand, counting down.
TTCACTTCCCAATTTCATACATCCTCTCTTCAACCATTTTTCACTTTCCTGTCCCTCTGGCTGCCACATTTCAATCTTATCTACATTCGTAAGTGGCCCTTCCTGTGTCTGTCTAGTATTATACAAAATCTTTTCACTTTGCTTAACCACCTCCGTTGCTGCTGCATCAGCCATTGCATTACCTAGTGCTTCAAAGGTTGGCTTTTCAGTGTGGGCCGGGGTCCACACAACTGCAGTTTTTCTACCTTCACGTTCCCTTTGTGCCAAAATTTCAAACAGCAATTTCCAATATGTGTAATGTTGTAAATTTTTACCTGCACTGGTTATCATCCCCCTACGTTGCCATTTTAATATATGATACTGTAGTGAACTTGCAACATAACCACTATCAGTATATATAGTGACATTTTGAGTCATATCAGTGTGTTGTAAGGCCGTAATAACGGCTAAAAGTTCAGCATGCTGTGCAGTATGGTCAGGAGGGGTTTTATATTGTACTTGCATTATCTTTCTTAGATTCTCATCTACCTGCACGCAGGCAAAGCCTGCAACAGTCCTTTCACAAGCTCCATCTGTAAACCATATTAATCCATCAGATAAGGGTTCAAAAGTAAGACAGTGAAATGTAGGGATTTCTATAGTATCGATCTCACCCTTTTGATCGACAGGAAAAAGCAGATCTATCTTATTTCTCTGTTCTTTAGTTAATGGTATTATTCTTATATCTTGTCCTAAAAGTACTGCTTGATATTTTCCAAATCTAGTGGCTGTCAATGCCGTCTGGCTAGGGCTCAACAGCGTTTTAATCGTGTGGTTGGTATGTATTACAATAGGAACAAAAGGCATTTGTGCTCTCCATTTGCCTACTGCAGCCACTATAGCTGTCAGTAACTTTGGTATTTCTTTCATTCCCTTCTCCACATGATTAAAAGAGCCTGACAAAAAAGCTACTGGTGCATTTACTTCATTGTTTTGATTAATCATAGCTGCCCAACTATTTCCCATGTCTTTTACCCACAAATGCACAGGTGATTGGATATCTATTACTGCTAACGGTCCTGGAGATAATAAATCCCTCACAATCTTAGCCAGCACTATTTTATCCTGTTCTTCCAACACAATTAGTGTATTCTTTGGTGTGGCTGTGGGCAGTTTCAAATGTTTATAAAGTCTCATTACTTTTTGTGTATAATTTGGTATCCATTGTCTGCAGTAATTTAACATTCCCAAAACAGCACGTAACTGGGTAACTGTTTGCGGTACCGGAGTCTCATTTAAAATAGATATAACTTCAGGTATAATGACCTTATGTTCTGCTGAAACATTTTGTCCTAAAAAGGTGACAGTAGACTGAGCTATAACACATTTTTCCCTGTTACATTTATATCCTAACTCTCCTAATAACAAAAATAATTTTCTAGTCCAATCTAGGCATTCTGCTTCAGTCTCAGCCGACAGTAGAATATCATCTACATAGACAAACAATGACACCGTGTCAGGCAATTGACTCCTGAAATCCTTTAAATCCATCATTAGTTGTTTTGAGAATACCGATGGACTATCAGTAAAGCCTTGAGGCATCCTAGTCCACCTGTATGCCTCATTCTGTACTATAAATGACGTCAAATCCCTAGACTCTGGATGAAGAGGTATTGAAAAGAATGCATTAGACAATAACAGTGTTATATGCATATATATTCTGGGTATGCAAAAGTGTAGCAGGATTTGCACAAATCGGAAATTGATTTCTTGTAATCTCATTTAGCTCTCTTAAATCATGTACTATCCTTACATTGTTTTCCCCTTTCGGGACCGGAAACAATGGGGTATTATACGGGGATACTGAAGGTTCAATAATACCACATTTCAATAATTTACCAATATGTTCCAGGGTTTTGGATACTAATTTAGGTCGTATGGGGTAAGGGTCTTGCTTCGGCCCCTTTGCCCCTTCTATTAATTCTATCTTATGGGGTTTTGCATTTATGGCTAGTCCATATGGTGAATCACTTGTACTCCAAATATGTTGTGGTAATTCTTCCATAACCCTTACTTTATTTTCATTATTCAACTGTTGAACCATGGTGAGCAAACTTGGTATTTCTTTATTTCCAAAATCTAAACACAATCCTAATTGAGACAATAAGTCTCTACCACACAAATTTACTGGGCAATCAGGTGCCACTAAGAAGGGTACCACAGCCTCCCTTGAACCGTGCGGTTGGCATTCCAATCGCACCAGAGTTGGTTCTGTTAGCCTTTTTCTTTGTTCTATCCCCGTAAATCCCACTGTTGTTCTATACTGATTTGAAAGTTTAACTCCCTGCGGTTTTGCACATAACACAGAGGTACTCGCCCCTGTATCTATCAAAATCTCACAGGAGTTCCATATTTGCCAATTGTCAATGTAATAAAGGGTTCCCTTGTGTCTAACCTGAAAATCATTCCCTCTTCCTGACACGGGTTTGCTTCCAGTCAATAGCATTGGTCTGGAATATTCTGCCAAGTTGGAAAAGCATTTACAGTGCCTTGTCTCTGTACTGCAGCCCCTGGTCCCTGTGATTGCATCGCTGGCTGCTGTATTGCAGTCTGCGGGGCACTCGCAGGTATCCCTACTACTTGTGGCATTAATCCTTGCTGCGTCTGCATTTGTACTTGGGGCATTCCTGCATTCTGATAACATTCTGAAGCATAGTGACCAAATTGCTGACAAATCATATTGTTCAGATGTTATTAAAGATTTTAAATCACCTCTTTCCCTATTAGCCCTACACACAGAACTAAGGACTGTGACTAATTCAAGCCAGATGATCTCTTAACACTGCAGGAATCTCACTTAAAAAAGAGTCAAACAAAGTTAAATTGCAAAGACATTCCACATAGAGAACTAGAAACAGAATAACACATATTTTAAAATAAACAGAGATCAGAATTCCCTATAAGACAAAGAACTTATTTAAATCTAATCTAAAACAATCTTTTAAAAGGAACAAAAAAAATTTCAGTTCTTTCAGACCTTTCTAACCGTTAGCTTAGCAACAGCCAGACACCGAGAAATCAAAAACAGATGACATTCCTCAACCTTCAGGCTGAACCAAAGGCTGATTTTCCTGTTCTCGCTGTATTTTTTCTACATCTGCATGAAGAAGATCTGCTGCTACAGAAAATAAATTCCAAATTGTAAGATGTTGTTCTAAGCTTTTCTTCTTTTACTTATTTTCTTGTATATATGTCAGGAGAGATAATAATTTTGGACGATCAAACGATCCATCCTGAGACCAGCTCAAAACAGAATCTTTTCCTTCATATTTGACCCATTTCTCATGTATTTTTTCAATCTGTTTTTTTTCTAATGGGAATAATTCTATGACATGCTGCAAAGGGGAGCATTTTTTTTAACTATCTAAATCTAAATACATAGCATATACAGGAGGCTTTTCTTTCTTATCTGCCCCTTTCCCTTTCATTTTATTCTGACTATTACAATTTCTCCTATAAAGCCACAATCTACAAAAATATACTAATGCACTTAAACAAAGAAAATATACAAAAAAGAAAACTACAAAGCTAAACAAATATATCGGTAATAAGGCCACAGTGTAAGCTTACTCACGCGTCTTCTTATTTCTCTTTTTAGCAAGCCCAGGAGTTATCACCTGTATGTCCACGTCAGTAGTTTGATCAATCCCACATCAGTGGAGCACAGAAATCATCAGGTTTAAACAACGCTTGCTTTACTTTCAATCCTGTAAAAAACTTCATTAACAACAACTTAATTTGTCCTTCGTCTCGCCTTCTCTTTTCCGTATGCGGCCTACTCCTGGCTGGCTCGCCACTTTTGTATAAAAGGATGCCGCCACTTTTGTAGAGAAGGCCAGACGAATTTCATATTTAATATAAACAGTTTACTCATTTGTTTAGTGTACAAGCTGATTACCATCAATAGGGGTAGTCAGGAAGCATTTCTATACTCAAAGCATATCTACACACACAAGCAATTTACAGCAAGCTTAAGGCAAATCAAAATGCTATACACAGACAAAGAAAAATTCAAAATGCTTGCTACCTCTTTGTTCCAATCTGATTTTATATCGTTCTTCTTTGGCATCTGACCAATTCTCTCATACAACATTCCTGTGCAAGTCTCTGAATACCACAAACTGTTAATCATGTGCAGAACATCTGCTTTCTATTACCCCCCTACCTTTTAGCCCACAGACTTTCTGGAGCCTGCCTTTGGCTAATGTGTTGCCACATTCTTTTCATGCCTCAGGAGGGTTAATGTTAAAACAGCTTGTTGTAATCATGGAGCCTTCCACTCCGCATTTTTCATACTTTTATTCAACAAATCTTTCATACTTTTGTTCAACATAAGGCATTTTAAAAAACAAAAATAAAACACACACACACAAAAACTGCTTCAGAACCCAAGTGTCAAACGTCCCTGCAAATTCTGAACTTCTGCCATTCATTTTAAAGCTGATTTTCCAAGTCTGGAAACTTGATTTTGCACAGCAAAGATCTAATTAAAACAACATCTACATAAAAATATTTAAGTCATTATTTAAAAAATATATATATTTCTGTCAAGAAAATTGGTTTCAAACTTTGGGTACGAGGGCAAACAACTAACCTTTTGGTTTCAGTAGAAGCCCTGCAGATTATAGCAGACAGCAAAAGAGAATACCTTCCCCAAAATCCCATCAGATTTGCTGTTACTACACAAGTAACACAAACAGCAGCAAGTGCCATAATGATCTGAAATGAAACCCATTCCATAGGCGCCCCGTATAACTAAGAAGCTGTGACCTTTCCTCGCCTTTTCCGCCGCCGCCCGCCCTCAGCTCCCCGACCTTTCCATTCCTGCTCAGTGTCCTGCCCTCGTGGAAACAGGAAATATCTCATCAGAGGAAGGCGGGAAACTGAGCGAGAAGCGAGAAGGGAAAGGCTGGAGCGGAGGTGAGCCGTCGCTGCGACTTAAAAAGGTTTAAATGCCGGGCAGCCACGGCAGGAATGGAAAGGTCAGGGAGCTGAGGGCGGGCTCAGCGGGGGGTGGGCGACAGCGGAAAAGGCGAGGAAAGGTCACAGCTTGGCTCTTATACGGGGCGCCTATGAGTAGCAAAATACACAAGGCTAAAAGGGTAGCTAAACAGCACAGAAAGGAAAACAAGCAGCCTAGCAATACAGTCTAACCGAGCTGAAGCAAGGCAAATATAAAACATAGATTAAGGTAAAGTAGAACAGCCTAGCTGTATAGGGAAATCAAACATAAGCAGCCTAGGTGCGCATCTCACTTCTAGCGGAACAATGCACAGCATAAAGTACACAGTAAAGGTACAGTAGAACAGCCTAGCTGTATAGGGAAATAAAACACAAGTAGCCTAGCTGAGCATCTCAACATTAGCAAAGCAGTGCAAACATATGGCATACAGTAGAATACAATAGACTAGGCAAAGGGCCCACCTTAGCAGGACAAAGACAAACAGGCAATAATTGGCTAACAGAGGTAACACTGCTAGTGTTTAAGAAAAGAGTTCAGAAGAGCATACCTCACCGACCCAACATAAAATACCTGACACTTGCGACACAATGTAACCAAGGACCGTAATGGACATTACCTGACTCTTCCTCCCCTCTCCCTCTCTAAGTTCCCCCAATTATACATACCTCACATGTACCTCATTTACCACAATTCACTTTGTATTCATTCAAACTATGTATTTGTTGGGGTTTTTTTTGTTACATTTGTACCCCGCGCTTTCCCACTCATGGCAGGCTTGTTCAGACCGAAATCGGCTAACGCTGATAATGGCAATATGTAAGCCACATTGAGCCTGCAAAAAGGTGGGAAAATGTGGGATACAAATGCAACAAATAATAATAATAATTCTGTCAGTACACTCAGATGAGCCGCTGAACAACCACGGCAAGCTCCCTCAAAACCAGAGTGGAGCAGAAAAACAAAGGGAGAAGAAAGAGTCTCTTGGGGCCAGAGTGGGTCACTCCACTCACAGAAGACTAGGGATGTCACCTAAGACAAGCAAATGGTCACTGAGTCACCCGAGCCAGATGCTCCCAAGACAAGCAAGATAAAGCAACAAAGCCAGAGCTGACGCTCCCAAGGTGAAGAAGCCAAACCTGAGCCGATGCTCCCAAGGCAGAAGACTCAACAGCCCTGCATAGCACCCAAGGGCCAAGATCAGCCCACACGGACCCCTCTGCACTCCAAGCACCACTCCCTTGTCCAGAGATACCTTGAGACGTGGCTTCAGCCGCTGCACCTACAGCAGTCCCCGTCAACCAGCCCACACAATCCCAAACACAGCACAAAGCCACTCACTGCATACAGCAATTAAGGACTCACGGTGGGTGACTGGAATCTCAACTGAGGCACAGGAGGCTCTGGACTCACAGGCCTGGCAGCAGGCTTCACTGGACCCAAGCAAAGATGAAAGCTGTAGGCAGAGCTATTACTCCTCAGAACTACCAAGCTTGAAAGCAGGCTTCACAGGAACACAGCATTAGGTGAAAGCTGTAGGCAAAGCTTTACTCCTCAGGACTCCCTGGCTTGGAAGCAGGGCCGGTCTTAGGCAGGTGCAACTGCTCGGGGCCCCGTGGCACACCTCAACTCCACCAGCTCCCATCCCTCTTCCCTTATTTGCCTCCTTCCCCCTCCACCCCTTTCCTCTCTCCATTCCCAGTTCCCACCATTTTATGTGCATAACCTGTAACTCTACCAGTAGGCAGGGCGGCTGTGGCGGCAGGAAGGAGAAGAGTGCATGGGAGAGAAGAATCGCTGTACATGGATGGGTGGGCATGGCAGAAGAGAATCGCTGGAGGCTGGACATGGATGGGTTGGGAGGGCAGGACAAGGCAGAGGAGAATCGCTGTTCATGGTGGATGGGATGGGAGGGGAGAATCGCGGAACACAGATGGGAGGGCAGGGCACTGGCAGAGGAGAATCGCTGGACATGGAGGGGAGGGCAGAATCGCGGGACATGGAGGGGAGGGCAGAATCGCGGGACATGGATGGGAGGGCAGGGCAGAGGAGAATCGCTGGAGACTGGACATGGATGGGAGGGCAAGGCAGAGGAGAATCGCTGTTCATGGATGAGATGGGAGGGGAGAATCGCGGAACACGGTTGGGAGGGCAGGGCAGAGAGGAGAATCGCTAGACATGGATGGGATGGGAAAATCACTGGACATAGAGGGGAGGATAGAATCGCGGGACACGGCTGGGAGGGCAGGGCAGAGAGGAGAATCGCTGGACATGGATGGGGAGGGTAGAATCGCGGGACACGGAGAGGAGGGCAGTTGCAGAGGAGAATCGCTGGAGGCTGGACAAGTTTTGATTCATTTGTCTTTATTCGAAATTTCATAAATAAATTTTTTTCTAAAAATTGAATAATCTTATCAATGGGGTGGAGCCAGGGTGGGGGTGGGGCTAGAGTGGAGCCCCACCAAATTGGTCTACACAGGGCCCCGCACTTGCTAAGACCAGCTCTGCTTGGAAGCAGACTTCCACTGGAACATAGCATAAGGTGAAAGCTGTAGGCCAAGCTTTACTGCTCAGGAAACCCCTGACTTGGAAGCAGACTTCCACTGGAACACAGCATAAGGAGAAAGCTGTAAGCAAAGCTTCAGGCCACGGCCTTGCAAAGAAACAGTAGTAGGAAGTAGCAGAGCCCAGGCAGGCCTGGGCCCCATCAAGGTCAGGATAATTGCCAGAACCCTGAGCACACTCAGAAGCCAGCTTAAGAAGTGCTCAGTGCTGATGACATCACCAGCTTGGCCTCTACCACTCTACAGTGATCCCACAGGTCACTGACTGGAACTGTAGGTAATTTTAGAAGGTTTAGGAGGAGGAACAGAGCACTGATGAGCAGAGCATGGACGTTGCCGACGACGACCGTGACAGAGGGGAAAGGAGGTGCTACATGGCTGGGGAGGGGAGGGGGACAGGAGATGCTGCTTGACCGAGGAGAGGGAAGAGAGATACAGAGAGATGGCAGGAAAGAGCCACTAACTGGAGATGCTGTATGGCTGGGGGGAGAAAGAAACACAAAGAGAAGATGCTGCAGTGGTGTACCAAGGGCGGGGCAGTGGGGGCAGTCTGCCCCGGGTGTCAGTGGGTGGGGGGGGGGGTGCTCCGCTGGCGCTGCAGTCAGCCCTCGTCTCCTGCCACCTGCCTTTAAGAAAGTATGTGAAGCGGTGGCAGGCAGCGCCTCGCTTCTGCCCTGCTTGTAAACGAAGTAAATCTCCATTCTCCTCGTCGTCGTCGGGCTTTCACTCACTGGGTCCCACCCTCCTCTGAGGTAACTTCCTATTTCCGCGAGGCGGGACCCAGTGAGTGAAGGCCCGACAACGAGGAGAATGGAGATTTACTTCGTTTACAAGCAGGACAGACGCGAGGCGCTGCCTGCCACGCCGCTTCCTGCTTTTTCTTTAAAGGCAGGGTGGTGGCAGGAGATGAGGGCTGTCCTTTCTGGACGAAGCTGGTGGTCGGGTCGGGGGCTCAGATGGGAGAGGGGGGTTTCAGATGGGAGAAGGGGGGTGGGGGCTTCTTAGATGGGAGTGGAGCTGAAACTGGGGGCTGAAAAGGGGGGGCAGGTGGGATAAGGGGGGCTGGAACTGGGGGCTGAAAAAAGGGGCAGAGAGAGAGAGGGGACAGATCTTGGATGGATGAATGGATGGGGGGGGAGGATGGCAAATGGTGGATTGAAGGGCCAGAGAGAAAGGGCAGACAGTGGATGGAAGGGATAGAAAGGGCAGACAGTGAATGGAAGGGGGAGAGAGAGAGAGGGCAGACGGGCAGATGGTGGATGGAAGGGGCAGAGATAGAGGGCAGATGTGCATGGAAGGGGCAGGGAGAGAAGGCAGACATTGGATGGAGGGGACAGCAGAGAGGGCAGACACTGGATGGCAGAGAAAGAATGAAGACAGATGCTGGATGGAAGGAAGACAGTGAAAAGAAGATGAGAAAAGCAGAAGCCAGAGACAACAAACTGTAAATAAAATATATATTTTTATTTTTTTTGCTTTAGGATAAAGTAGTATTGTAGCTGTGTTAATAAATGTTTATAATAGAACATGTAAATAAGGTAAGCTTTTTATTGGACTAATTTTAATAAATTTTGACTAACTTTCGGAGAGCAAAACCCCCTTCCTTAGGTCAGGATAGGACACTGTAACAGCACTATACTGTATTGAACTGAGGAAGAAGGTTTTGGCCTCTGAAAGCTAAATGTATTAGTCCAATAAAATGGTATTATTTTATTTTCTATATTTGTTTTAGTTCTATTTCTTAATTTGTAAAGTGGTGATTAGTATTTGTTAGTTTTTTCAAATATACATCTGCTGTCTTTATATTTTGCACAGTACTAGGGGACATTTTCTGTTTCTGTGGCGTTGCATTGTATGCAGAGTATGGCATCTTGGGGGTTCAGTTTAAGTTTTGTCTAAATAGAAAGTTTATGATTACTTATTCTATAGTGGATTAGGGTGTATCTGTGTGGCTTTCAGTTGGCATTGACTGTGCAGGATTGACGATCTGTACTATTCTGTCTGGTTTCATTTTACAATAGGTGAATTGATGTTCTAGGGCTCACTGTAGTGTTTAAGATGCTTTCCTTTTCCTTGTGTGACTCGTAGAAATGACTGCTTATGGTATGGTAGAATTGCTCTATAGGTCCTGAGTATTTTGTATTCTCGGTATCTCGGAATTTTGGAGGGGGGTGTTAAAAAATGACCAGCCCCAGGTGTCAACTACCCTAGGTACGCCACTGAGATGCTGCATGGATGGGAGGAAAGACAGAGAGATACTTTAATGACTAGGGGGAGAGAAATAAGAGCTAATGAAAGACTGGAGAATAAGAGAAGCAGAATGGGAGGCCCTGGGTGAGGGATAGAGATGGAAAGCTGTAGATAGATGCAGGTTTAAAAAAAAAAGGAGATTGAAGACTGGAAATGAAATCTGAGTGGACAGAAAGGCAGTAAAATAGTTGAATGGAAAATATCAATGTCAGAGATGGATGTAGTAGAAGAAGTGAAGAAGACACGAGGAGAGAGAAAAATGACAAATGGATAGGAGACCCTAGAAAGAGTTAAGAGAAGATAGGAAAGTATAACCAGAGATTGTGACTTACAACTAGAAAAATTAAAGGGCAACACGCAACTCGGATTCAAGATGGCCGCGCCCTTGAGACGCTAGCAGGCACACTCAGCTCCCTGAAAGGAAACTTTACTCAAACATGCCGAAAAGACGGGGCCGTCCTGCCTCCAAAGCCCCGCAACGGCAAGTTCTTACCTCTCAGGATATTCGAACATTACTTCAGGCAGCATCTACTCCAACTATTTCGGCAATCCAAATGTCGGAAGGTAGCCCGCTGAGTAGCGCCGGAGCGAGTGGAGGTCCGGAAGCTTCTCCTGGGCTCGAGCTGACGCTCAGCCCCGACTCGAGGGAACCGCCCCCGCAACCTGCAGGGTATAGCACACCAACCGAGGCGTCTCTGGACTTGCTTTCCCGAAGTGGTGCTAGTCTACAGGGCCGGGAGGAAATAGATCCGGTTGGAGGTGACTTGAGATCTTGGACACAAACACCTATTCCATCGAAGGTGGAAAAAGCTGCTGTTTTGTTGTTGGAGAAAACTTCAGATAAAGAGGTACTATCCACACAATTTGCTTTTGATATTGAAAAACCAGCGGAAGTAACGCTGGATTCGTTGTGGACTTTGATAGTTGGCCTTGGAAAATCTCTTGTCCCCCAAGTAAATAAATTGAATCAGGATTTTTTGGCTCATGAGCAAAAAATTAAAACTTTGGAAATTAAAGTGAAAAATTAGAGCAAATGGATAACGATAGGATCTTGGAGGTAAAAAATTTCAAACTCAACAAGAGACTATGGTTAAAGATTTGATTTTCTTGCGGAAAAAAACTGAACTATTGGAAAATTCAGTTAGAAGTAATAATCTTCGTTTGTTACATTTTCCAAAACAGTTATCTAAATCCCCTAGGGAAATGTTAAAGAAGTATTTAATGGAAATACTTGAACTTAAAGAAGAGATGATTCCACCTTTCTCCAGGATATATTACCTTCCAATATTAAACCAAGAAAACCAGAAACAAGATCTTAATATTTCAGCTATACTTGAGTCTTCAGAAAATGACCCCGTCATTCCAACTACACTGATTGTGACTGTAGCATTACCACCAGACAAGGCATGGCTAATGAAATTATACTTTAGAAATAAGGACAAAGAGTTCTTAGGACAAAAAATCCAGATATTTCCTGATGTCTCTCGTGAGACACAAAAAAAGAGAAGACAATTTCTTTTGATGAAGCCAGCAGTGTTACAGCTGGGAGCAATTTTCTTTCTTAGATTTCCTTGCAAATGTGTGGTAAATACCAATCCCTAAATATGTATTTTTTGAACCAACCCAATTAACAGCTTTTTTAGTGTCTAGACAAAATAAGGAAAATTGAAAATGTCATCTTCCCTTTTGATATGATAATTAAGACACCGAATAGTGTAGCCTGTGAATTTCTCAAGTGATTGTCTTTTGAAATTTATTCCTGTTAGAATATTCCACTTTTCTTTTCTCATTTTGAATCCCATATTGTGGACTTGAGTGGGGATTTCAATTTAAAATATTTTCCTTTTTCTTTTTTGTTAATTATCTTCTAAAATTGTATACGATATGAAATGTACCACTTTTCAAACAAGTTGAATACTTGATCTTATGTATAAAATGTTATAAAAAAAAAAAAAAAAAAAAAAATTAAAGGGCCAGACAACAAAGGTAGAAAACATAATTTTATTTTAAAATTTAGGGTGATTAATGTGGAAGCCATGTTAGTCCATGTTAAATTTAATAATAAAAAAAGCAGAAAATAAAGTGATACTTTTTTTATTGGACTATATACATTTTTTTAGTAGCTTTCGGCGGTCAAAACCTACATTCCCCAGGTAAGTAAACTATCCTGACCTGAGGAAGGAGGTTTTGGCCTCAGAAAAATAATCTAAAATGTATTAAATTAACCCAATAAAAAGGTATCACCTTGTTTTCTATTTTAGTTTTCTTTTTATGTATTTTTTAATTTAGTGAATGAAATATGTCCATTTTTACATTTACATCTGCTATCTTTATATTTTGCACAGTACAGAAGGAAATGCATCACTGTTTCTAGTTCTCTGGTGTTATAATGTATGCATAGTCCATCTTCTTGTGGTTTCAGTTTAATTTTTGTCTTCATATCTCTACTTTTACTTATCCCATACTTGATGAGAGTCTGTTTATGTTCTGCATTTTGAAAGAGGCCAATTATTCTGATAGCATTGAATGTCTGTGTAGAATTGATCTGTTCTAATCCAGTTTGTTTAGTAAGTATATTAATGTTCTTTTGTCCACTTATATGTTTACAGTGTTACTTTTTCCTAGATAGGCCCTTGTTATGTGACTCCTGGAAGAAATGCTATGATGGTATGGTAGATTTGCTTTAAAGATCCTGCATGACTTAAGGTTTTGTATACTTCACAATATGCTAATATTAGATTTTGGATTTAGCTCAAAATCAATGTGAGTTACATTCAGGTATACTAAGGGGGTCTTTTACAAAAGTGCCACTAGCGTTTTGAGCGCACGTTAATGATTAATGTGCGCTAAACACTAGAGATGCCCATAGGAATATGTGGGTATCTCTAGCATTTAGCTCACGCTGATTTTTTGCGCTTGCTAACGTTAGCATGCCTTTGTAAGAGGACCCCTAAGTATTTTCCTAGAGGGCTTAGAACTGAAGTTTGTACATGAGACAGTGGAGGGTTTAAGTGACTTGTTCAAGATCTCAAGGAGCACTACTTGAATTTGAACCCTGGCTCTCAGGTATCTAACCATTATGTACAGCTAATATAGATAAACATGATCCAAACATGTTTAGTAACAACAATTAACTAAAGGATAGCAGATCTGAAACCTGGTGGCCATTTGTCAACCTACTAAAAACACTGATAGGTAAATCATTTTATGGTTGCCAGTAGCTGCTGGACTTGGGAGCTAGGACTGATGGGAGCCAAATGTTAAAGTACCTGCATATATTTCCAGAATGTTGCAAATATTGTTTTGTTTAATATGTTGTATTATTTTGGTGCATTATTTTGAGTTTTTGGTACACAACTCCCTGGAGTGTGTTCCGTATGTATAATACCATCAATAACTGAGCTACTAGGTGTGGGGTGGGGGTGGGGGTGGGGACGTTAGCTGTGTTCAGAAGTGCCCCTACTGTTCCTTTACAGGGCTGAATGTGTCACCACCCCAAGTATTTTAACTTTGCTCACTAAGCCCCATCTCGCGGCACCCTAGCCTCACCCCTGCTCCATCCCATTTAACCTCCCTAAACAACTGAGTCACCAACTGCTTATATCAGCATCATGATTGACATTACAATAGTGGCATACAATTAGGCAAGAGACATACAAACAAACAGAAAATTGCACCTTAAAATAACCTTCTTATCCCTCCCCTCCCTGACCTCATCCTAATTAGCAACAACCATATGACCAGACAAATGATTTTGACAATGTCCAATGAGCTGACAAACCCAGAAAACCTTTCCAGCTGCTGGCTGAACATTTGTCCCGTAGATTTTAGTTTCACTGAAGCTCCACCCAAACCACACACCCTTGCAGTCTATACATATAAGTACATAAGTATTGCCATACTGGGAAAGACCAAAGGTCCATCAAGCCCAGCATCCTGTTTCCAACAGTGGCCAATCCAGGTCACAAATACCCGGCAAGATCCCAAAAATGTACAAAACATTTTATACTGCTTATCCCAGAAATAGTGGATTTTCCCAAGTCCATTTAATAACGGTCTAAGGACTATTCCTTTAGAAAGCCGTCCAAACCTTTTTAAACTCGCTAAGCTAACCGCCTTTACCACATTCTCTGGCAACGAATTCCAGAGTTTAATTACACGTTGAGTGAAGGAACATTTTTTCTCCGATTTGTTTTAAATTTACTACATTGTAGCTTCATCGCATGCCCCCTAGTCCTAGTATTTTTGGAAAGTGTGAACAGACGCTTCACATCTACCCGTTCAACTCCACTCCTTATTTTATAGACCTCTATCATATCTCCCCTCAGCCGCCTTTTCTCCAAGCTGAAGAGCGCTAGCTGCTTTAGCCTTTCCTCATAGGGAAGTCGTCCCATCCTCTTTATCATTTTCGTCGCCCTACTCTGCACCTTTTCTAATTCCACTATATCTTTTTTGAAATGTGGCGACCAGAATTGAACACAATATTCGAGGGGAAAATACCTGCCATAGCTGAATAACTTGCTTTTTCTGAGGATAAGCAGGACATTCTGCAAGGACAAGCAGGCCAGTTGATTCTCTCATGTAAGTGATGTCATCCATGGTGCTATCCACCTTAATTTGTCTTTAAGAGCTCATGGCAGTGCTCCCACTACGCATGCGCGAACGCGGGACCATCAGTCTTTCCTCATCCGCGGTGAGGAGACAACGTATTTGTCACGGCTCCTAACAGCGTCTGTGTTCAATTGTTCAAAGAGCTTTTAGTCCCTTCCCTCAGGTGTTTTTGTTCATCAAATTGCCCTGTTACCTGTTCGGGATAATTTTTTATTCCTTCCTTTATAGTTTTAGTTATTTTGCCTGACTTTTAAGTTTTTTTTTTTTATTTTCTTGGGCTCACAAGGCCCTCATAGGTCTGAGCATCGGCCAGAAGCCTTTTCCTTTTTATTTTTCAGTGATTTGCCCCTTTTTGTGTCACCATAGAGTTGCTTGATTTGGCCACAGCTGTTTTTCCTTCCATGTCATCGAAGGTTCCCAGTGGCTTCAAGCACTGTGCTCGTGCAATCGGACTATCTCTGGAGATGACACCCATTCCTGGTATATCCGTTGTTTGGGGCCATACTGTTACTCTACCAACTGTGTTAATTGTTTGCATATGCAAAAAGGAGACAGAAGTCCAGAGAGCCTGAAAAGGAGAAAATTTTTGGAGTCCGGTTCGAATCGTTGACATCGCGCTTGCACCAGCATCAGGTGCATCGAACCCACGGCTGCTATACCTATATCCGACACTGAGAGTGGGCATGCATTGAGCAGATCTCCTTCTGCCTCAAGGTTGACCAATATGCAGGGGCCCTGGGACCACTCAGCATTGGACCCAACACCAAGGAGGCGTGAAGGGTTTGACGCTGTCCTCATCGGCACTGAGAAGTGTCAGTGCTCAGCATCGGGTGAAGTCTAAGAAGCACAAGCATTGATCCCTCTCGACACATGGTGCCAAGGGCACTGAGAGATCCGGTACCTGAGAAGCGTCAACACTGGGAGGAGTGCTCCCCCTCTATCAAGGAGGTGCTGGCATGGAAGTCTCCCATGCAGCCAGGACCAGGTACCCAAGTCGATCTGGTGGTTCAGTATGCTGTCTCTGACCAATGTTCCAGCCTTTCTTGATGTCGACCCTCAATGAGCAGATCCAACCATGTTCCAAGAGCACTTGATGGGGCTTCTCTAGCAGAATGCATTGGCATCAGGGGTGCTTGCGTCAGCCACGTCTCTACCTGCTGCCTTACAGGGCCCTCAGCCTGCAATGAGGTCTCTGATGCCAGTGCCATGTGCAGTATTGGCATCAACAGACACCCAGGTGGGTGCCCCCTCAACGTTGATGGAGGAATCTTCACCAGAGTCAGTGGAGCCTGCATCTTGATGCTATTCTAGGCAGGGACCTGGGTCCTCATATCTGAGACAGTCTCGGTCTCAGCCCTCCTATGTTTTTTTGCTGACATGATATAGATTGCTCATGGGCATCTGAGGATCCACGGTACTTCTCAGAGGAGGAGTCAATGGTAATTCATCAAACCCCTCCCCACCAAAGGAGAGAGGCAAAAGTCTCCAACAGAGAGTCTCTCCTTCCCGCTTTTGTGAAGGAGATGGCGGTTGGAGATGGAGGGCGAGCTAGGGCTGAGATGTTTGAGGTCTTGGACTACAACTCTCCACCAAGAGAGGCTGTGACTGTCCCGCTTCACAAGATACTGTGTGATGTTTAGCTGAAAACACTGGGAGTCCCCTCTGTTTGTCCCTGTCCTCCCCAAAAGATAGACATCATGTATCAAATCCAGAGTTCACCTGGATTTGATAAGCCACAGGTGACCTCATTCCCTGGTGGTGAAATCCGGTGCTCAGACGGACCAGAAGTTTGAGATATTGTTTCGGCACCCCCAGGCAGAGAAGCTCAAACTCGACTCATTTGGGCAGAAGATGTTATCAGGTCTCAGTGCTCATATCCCGTATACAGTCATACCATCTCTACATGAGCCTTACTTGCGGAACCTGGTGCACAGTATGACTGATATAGTGGATTCTCTCCCACTGGAGCAGGCTGAATCTCTTCGCCAGCTGGCCAAGCAGCAGAAGCTGTGTCATATATTTCTGGGCAGTGGTGCTTATGATACTTTGATGTGGCGTCCAGGATTTCGTTCAAAATATAGCGATTGTACATACTGTCATAGCTGCGTGCCTCTGACTTGATCCCGATGGTCCAGCAGAGGTTGGCGGATTGCAACGTGCTGTAGAGATAATCTTTTGGAGAGAAGGTTGCAGACCTCATCAAAAACACACTGATACCGTCGACTCTTTCTCCCGGTGAGCACTTTCTGCGCTCTCCTCATTCTGGAGGTTTTTGGGCAAGTCAAAGAGGGGTCCCTATTACTCACAGAGGCGTAGGTATACCCCTTCTTCTTGCCCCCCTTAGCAAGTTCTGCCTCAGCCCGCTTGTTCACATTCAGCAGTATGTGTCTAAAACCCAGCCGGGCTCCCCAGTCAAACAAGGGACACGTTTTTTGACTGGCTCCCAGCAGAGCATAGCCGCAATACAAGTAACCATCCTGGAGGACCCTACCAGTAGGGGGAAGGCCCCCAAGAAAGGTGGCCCTTTGTAACCTCTGACTGGTGGGTTCTTAAAATAGTCTATCTCGGTTACACCTTACATTGGAGTCAAAAACCACCAAATTGCCCACTGAGAGCCACCTTACTTCAGCTCACATCACAGAGAGGTACTTGCAGAGGAACTCTCCACCCTTCTAAAGGCCCATGAAGTCAAGCCTGTGCCACCAGGGGAAGAAGGGAAGGAATTCTATTCCAGGTACTTCCTTGTGCTCAAGAAGACAGGGGGGATGTGTCCCATCCTAGACCTAAGGGCCTGAACGAGTTCCTAGTAAAAAAAAAGTTCAGGTGGTTTCTCTTGCTGAGAACAGCAAAACGTGTCCTCTCGGCCCTGCAGAAAAAGACAGCTGCCGGTCTCATGCAGATGAGGCTGGCAGGAAGTCACTTGTTCATATGTGTCAAACCAATCAAAAGCTTCTAGAAAAAGAACGCTGAATAGCATCCTTGCTGGGCTCTGTCAGATTGCATCACTCAGTTGTGAGAACATAACACCCTCAGAGAATTCACATGAACATCTGAAATTAGATATGTATCAAGGAAGTCACAAACTGTTTTTCCATATACCAAATCTGATGTAACAAATGATATCACACACCTAATGAATCAATTGGGATTCTTTTCCATGTTAGGTTGTTAGGGTTCTGAGCATACCTTATCCCAGAGACTCAAAATGATTTCCCAAAAAAATGCTTACATTTGTAAAAGAACAACTCGATCACATTTTTAATGTGTGCTTTTGGAATATTTCAGAATGCAAAAAAGGATAAAAGTTTCTATAGTCATGTAACACAGTAAGTGACGGCAGATAATGACCTGAACAGTCCATCCATATAACAAGTGCTATTATCTATTCCTTATAAAACAAAGTTATATACATGAATATGTAATAACAAAACTTACAAACTGTCTATATTTTGATTTGTTTACTTTTACAGAAAAAGAAGTGGACAGAGTTTTGCCAGAAAAGAACAAGACAAAAGCTAAAGAGTAAAAATGCAAAAACATTTTTTTAAACATTAAACCTTCACTTTGAGGCCACCTCTAATTTAAGGCTACATCATCTTGGCTTTTAAATATTTTTCATGGAGTTGTCATTGGGACATGAAAATATAGTATATAGCATGGGACAGTTCTTGCAGACCTAAAAGAATTTGTACCCACTCCCACTGGTATGATCAATTCCAGTCACCTGATACAGCCTTGTTTCTGCAAAATGTGCCTGCATCAGGGATCCAAGATTGAATGAATACAGCAACCAGCAAAAATAGAATATTCTAAGTATCAGCACTTGAATGGTTCAGCCACACCCTGCTCGCTTGCTACTAGAAACATACTCCTTGGGATTCTGATCTCCTTATTCTCACTTCTTGGGTCATGTTCACTTTTGCTATGGTTGAATTATCTGCGGAAATTGGTTCTTCTCTTTGCTTATCCAGTTCCACTAGCATTTATAAAGTCCTTATTATAATGAAGAATTTTATTTGCAAGACTAACTAGAGAGTCACTGTTAAACTCCTAGAAAGTATAGATCATTTAAAATAAGAAAATTTGGGAAGCACATGCTTGTAGACCTACCACTTAGAACTGGATTTTTTTTTGTTTTGTTTTAAATGTCTAAGAAATAAT
The DNA here is from genome assembly GCF_901765095.1 of Microcaecilia unicolor. Taxonomy (NCBI): domain Eukaryota; kingdom Metazoa; phylum Chordata; class Amphibia; order Gymnophiona; family Siphonopidae; genus Microcaecilia; species Microcaecilia unicolor. Next base: position 175,023,156 of record NC_044037.1, on the reverse strand, counting down.
AGGTGTGTAAAGTTCTGTTATTGAGGGGATAAAGAGAATAATAGTTTTACTATGGCATCAGTAGCTCAGATTTGCAATAGGGGACCACCACTACCAGTATCCTGTCCCATCCTTTGACCTTACATCAGCTCCATTTGTGTTTACCAAGGGACTGATATTTAGCTGGTAGTGATCAGGGTTTTGATGAACCACTGCCAGCGTTATACTCAGAAACTCGATGCTGAGCCATGTCCGGGCTCTGGCATTTAATTTCTAGGTATATGGAGCCTGTGTTTTGTATTGTAATTCCTAGTATATTTCAATGTTTTTCCAACAATTACAACTGCTGAATTAAATTAATCCACAGCAGCAGGGCCACCAAGAAACTTGGCCAGGCCCGGGACAAGGCCGCCTCGCCCCCGCCACAGCCCCACCCCTGAGGTCGCCGCTCCCCTCCCCCTCGAGGTCGCCGCTGCCGCTGCTCCCCCGAGGGCGGGATACAGGGAGGGAAGGAGACCCGAAGGGAGGAGTTCCGCCTCACAGGGAGGTGAGAGGGAGAGTCGCACCGGGCAGTGATTTAAATACAGGGGGCCGGCCCGGTGGCAGATGGTCAGAGGGCGGGTGGGACTGGCACCGGGCCCCCCTTGAAGGCCTGGGCCCTGGGGATTTTGTCCCCCCGCCTCCCCCTCTCGGCAGCCCTGCACAGCAGGGTACCAAAATGCAGCGTTTTCAAGGATTTTTATAAAAAGGGTTAGCGTGTCACAAGAAAACTGAGCCCGATAGGCAAAAACTGATTTCATTTCAAATTCAGCACCCATGACTTAGCTAAGAACACCATTCACATTCTTTGTAACAACAAATGCCGTTTACCAGTGTTATTTAGTCAAGAGCTCATCTCAAAGATCTCTGCACATAACCATCTGGATACTGGAATGATCAGGGTTTATCATTAGGGGAAGGGGAGGGGGGAAGAAGGGGTGAAACAGCAGACTCCTGAAGGGCCATACTGATCTCTCCCCCCCCCCCCCCCCAATCACTAGAGGTTCAGAATCACCATGACCCAGATGTCTTTTCCTAGAACTGAGATTCAGAGGGAAGGAGGATGATACTTAGAGGAAAGGAGGATGAAAGAGAAATAAAACCCTTTATAATTGCTGGCAGAACCTCTGTGGGACCTCTGCCAGATCAGCTGCTCCATGGCAAGACCTGTAGGCCAAGGCATGGGGCTGAGGGAGGCAGTCCCCTCCTCCTTAAAAAGCCTCAGTCTGGAAAATGGTTCTTTAGATGATCTCTGAGGCTCCCAATAGCTAGGGACTTGACTACGGGGCTCCAGGCTGTAGCTTGCACCCCAGGGAGTCAGGCCACCCCTGAAAAATCCTCCTGCATCAGTTCAACATTCAGTAGCTGCTAGAGGCAGAGGAAATACTGGTAAGTTCCAGTGCTGCATCGTACGCTGCTGATGACATCAATAGAATTCAGTGTTCTATACCTCCATCTGATGGTTGGGGCGCATAAGGCACTTGGCTGGACTGGTCTAGCAGGATAAGAAAATCATTCTGATAATCAGTGAAGAAGCTCTTTCAGTACTTGGATTTGTTTTACTACATGATGATCATAGGAGCAGTAAAGCTTCAAATCATCTAATAACAATATATGTGATGTTATCTGTGGGTCATTAGTATCTCTTTTGTGTAACGCTAATGCCATGGCCAAAAGAGCTTATAGAGTCTCGCTTATTCGACTTTCGCTTAACTGGCATTCTGGTTTATCCAACATACCTGTATGAAATCACAGCATTATCAGTGAGAATGTACACAGCTTTCTCTTTCCTGGTATCACGTACAGTCAAAAGGCAGCAGTGCTAGGTAAGATTTCTTGGGCATATTCTTAGACACTTTTCACTTGGCAACCAGAGTAACACTGAGTCAGCTATACCTGTGACCCTGCTTGTTCCTGCAGTGGCAAGTTAAAATAAAAAGTTCTGTCTCAGAGCAGAAACTTTAAAAAGACTAGACAAGGGCGAGTCCATATGTTCTAATAACTATGGTGCTTGAATTAATACAGTACACTACTGGCTTTGTTTAGGAACCTATAGTATTCTGTAACAATTAGAGTACAAGCACATGTATAATACAGGTTAGATGGTTATTGAGTGGTATTAAACAAAATTTGAAACTCTGCCTCTTTTATCCCTCATCCACTTTTTATGTATTATCAAACATTTCAATTACGTGACAACCAGTAGGTCCTGTTTATGTCAGATAATCTAAACTCTACTGTTTACAAATTTAATCGATTTACTACCAGACAAGAGTGGTGAAAGGGACTCTCCACAAAATATTTTTGCTGAACCTTGAGGTTAGGAATGACAAATTACCTCTTAGATGCATATTAGCAACCTAACAGGGAGATTTCTCCCAGTAAAGACAATTTGGAGCCCAACTATCCCTCCTCTAAGAGAATGCTTATCGCTGATTGAAGAATCCTTCAACAGCTACAGCTGACACCAGAGCAGCTATGTATCTCTCTCTTACATCTTGTTTCTCATATGCACTGTATTTGTTCACTGTTTGCATATAGGTAGTGTTATGATTCTGAAACCGGCAGAAATAAAAGGAGCCAGGTAGGTTTATATGAGAACTAGTTCCAGCTTCAAATGCTCAAGTGGTGTGATCATAGTCCAAGTCTAATTGCACTGAACTGAAGTACATGAGTTTTTGACATTCACTATAATTACTGATTTATTCTGGCCTATAGGCGATAGATACATTGTTTATATATTGTGATAAGCAAGCAGGCTCTACTTGTCAGTAAGTAAGAGTAAGGACTGATAATAATAAATAACAACCACAGTAGACTCTAGGATAGGGGTGTAGAGGCTCTTTAAAACTAGAGAATTACATTTCCCAGAAGGCATTGTGCCTTTAGTTCAGAGCAGATTGAGCTGAGGAAGTCTTAGGGAGGGGTTAGGCACATCTGCAGCTTCCACAGCTAGGAAGTAATTAGAAACCATGCAGACTGTTAAGAAGGAGACATTCAATCTATAACTCTCTTGGCAAAATGAGAAAGAAAACACAGGAGACCAAGCAGAAGGGCTCCATTGGAAAGTTGCAGAGGCTGACAGTTTTATTTATTTAGATCATTTATTACTACTACTACTTAACATTTCTAAAGTGCTACTAGGGTTACGCAGTGCTGTACAATTTAACATAAAGGACCGTCCCTGCTCAAAGAGCTTACAATCTAAAGGACAAGTGAAGTCAGTCCGATAGGGGCAGATCAAATTGGGGGCAGTCTGGATTTCCTGAAAGGTGAGAGTTAGGTGCCAAAAGTAGCATTGAAGAGGTGGGCTTTAAGCAAAGCTTGAAGACTTGGATTTATTTCCTATTCTTGGATCCCTCTATTGTGGACAAAATATATTTGAATTTTTTTTCCTTTTTACTGTGTTATATTGAATGTTGTGAATTTCCAAGCATTTTGATGTAATATCATCTCTATGTAATTAAGTGAAAATCAATAAAAGATTAAATATATTTAAAAAATGCCTGTTCAGTGTAGCTTTCCTACCAACTCTATGCCATTATAATATGCACATTGTACTTTCTTTGCTTTAAGTCTTCTTCTGAGACCACCACATTAATGTCTGCTTAATTTCCTGAGATTGAAGACCAAACCTGCTCTCCAAACATAAATCTTGCTGCCTTAGTTTGGCTCACTGGTTTACAAAACATAAATCATTAATTCATAACTTCACAACTTGGTTCTCCTTACCGGTGTCTCTAGCTACAGGTAAACTCAACCACTCAATGCATGAGGATGCTGCTGGAAAGAATTGCTCCCCCCCCTCCCTTAATTGCCACTGCCACAGTCAAACTTCTCCATATCGTGGGGGGGAAAAAACATTTCAAGCCTACGTGGTAAACCAATAGTTAATATAAGACTGGTGCCAGGCAGACTTCTATGGTCTGTGTCCCAATTATGGTTAGCTAGGTCTGGGTGGAATGGAGCAGGCTTCAACAGCAACATCAGTAGCTGAAAATTAAGCCAGCATTAAGCAGACTTCCTAGTTATTTTCAGTCTGATCCCTGAAAATGGCTAGGACAGCTCAAGATCAAGTATGTATATGTTATATCATATCACATATTAGGAGTGTATATTGTTGGCCAGACTGGATGGACCATGCAGGTCTTTATGTTACTAAGAAGCGTATTTTCAAAGCACTTAGACTTACAAAGTGACATATTAACCTATGGAACTTTGTAAGTCTAAGTGCTTTGAAAATAAGCCCCTATGTAAACAGGCCTATGCTGAAAGACAGCATGAAAACATGTTTCAGCCCTATTAAGACCAACAGCAAGTGCAAGAGCAGCAGTGGGTGCTATAATTTTGCAGGTCCCCCAAATCCTTGATACCAAACTGAAGTAGGAGGGGCATACCTTTAGAGATACAGAACTGGGGGGGGGGGGGGGAAGGGAGAGAATAATGGAACCATTTATACCCTGCTTTTTGGCATTCCCACCCCCATTGTTTAATTAGCTGGAAGAGTGAGGCAGCAATGACCACAGTAGGAAAAAGCTTTCTCCACTGTGAGGAACTAAAGGCTCTAAAGGTAAGGGGAAGGCAGGGGCTTGCTCAAGGGATTGTGGCACCCTGAGCCAGTGGCGTAGCCAGACCTGACATTTTGGGTGGGCACCATGTATATAAGTATGGGTAGTGTTTCTCAGGATACTAGAAAATAGTGCCTTAGAATGCACTTGATGATGGATTTCTAATTAGTCTGCCCAACAGCTGCCCTGCATCAACATAAATCACATACATACCTAATTGAAAAAAACAATATTTTAAAATATAGTTACATTATGCCATATCTTAAACTTGCCCAAACATAAGTCTACCATACTAACCTATGGTACTTTGTGTGTCTAAGTGTTCTGAAAATGTGCCACTAAGTTGCAAATCTTAACACCAATTCTGAACACAAATACCAATAACAGTACCTTTAAAATGGCAGCAGTGAATATACACAACAGCAATATACATCCCATTGGAAAAGGCAGACAACTCCGACTCAGATATCCCCACACAAACCACATGCCAGCCGAATCTCTCACCTGCTTGGTCACATGCAGAACACAGACCAACCGACATCAATTACAGAATAAAGGACCAAAAATTAGAAATTGTCCTGTAGCTTGGTATCAGCCCTTCCCTACCCCCCCCCCCATCCATCCCCATAGCCTGGGATCAGACCTACCCCCCCCCATCCATCCCCCCTAGCCCAGCATCAGCCCTTCCCTTCCCCATCCAGCCCCCTAGCCCAGCATCAGCCCTTCCCTTCCATACCCCACATTCATCCCTATAGTCTGGGATCAACCCTACCCTCCACCCATCTATCACTGTAGCCCGGTATCATCCCTTCCCTACCTTGCCCCCCCCCCCCCTCACTCATACATCCTTATAGCCTGGCATCAGCCCTTCCCTACCTTTCCCCATCATCCATCCCATAGCTAGGCATCTACCTTACCCACACCCCTCCGTTTATCCTAGTGTCAGCCCTGTCCTATCCCCCTACCGATCTCCCCATAGTCTGGCATCTCCCTTGCCCTTCCGAATCTCTCCCCCCCACCCAGAAGCCCACCAGCATTACACTGAAACTATTTAAAAAAACATTTGTGTTACCCAAATTAGTTGCACAGTGTGCAGTCTGTGTATATGGTGGTAGACTGTGCTCAGTGTGTTGGCTCCTGTACATGTGTGTGGTGGCTGTGGGCTGCAGGGGAGTGCTGAGGCCTGGGGAGGGAGGGGACTGAAAGGCCTTCATTTCTATTCTCCCTTTCCCCGGGGTGTCTCTGGCCCACTTTGTGGGTCACACATGCAAAGCCCTACTCTCACAACTAAAGTGAGTTCAATTTTTTTTTTTTTAAAGTAAGCAGAGGGTGTAATTATGAATATTTATCCCTGAGTGAAATCTCCAGAAGTTAAACTAAAACACCAAAAAGGTTCTGTGACCAAAGACTGGACTGTGCCCCAAACAAAAAAGTGAAAGTGATATGTATAAAATATAATTGTACCCAATTTATGGTTTAACTAGTAAAAGAGGCCCGTTTCAGATCAAATGAAACGGGTGCTAGCAAGGTGTTCGTCGCCAACCCTCCCCCCCTGGCCAACCCCTTTGTTATTCTTCCATTGCTCCGCCCCCAATGTCATGACGTTTGATGCGAGGGCGGAGCCCGGAGCGATTTCCCTCCCTCCCTGCCAACCCCTTTGTTGTTCTGCCATTGCTCCACCCTCGAGGGTGGGGCCCAGAGCGATTTCCCACCCCCCCCATACCTCCCTCCCTGCCAACCCCTTCGTTGTTCTGCCATTGCTCCGCCCTCGAGGGCGGGGCCCGGAGCGATTTTGGTGGCTTCACCACCACGAACCTTCAAACCTTTTTGAATGAAGTCAGGGCTTAGCTTCACTGACGTCAGTGTCCTCAGAACGTTGAGGGTGAGTTTTATTATAGTAGATGATGTAAACAGGACAGTGAAACATTTTGCTGCTTTAAAAAAGGGATGCATGATCTTTCCTTACCTCAAAACACCTTCTACACAGTTTACACTGAATCTGTGTATAAAGTAAAAAAAGCTAAAAGTACAAGGTGGGAAATTTAAAGGAACAACGTGAATGATGTCATTTGAATATTGATGCTAAGGGATAATGAAAACAGAGTGTTTGCCAAACCAATTATCTTAATATAAAAGAAAAAAAACCCTAAATTTATGGCCATCTTAATAAAAGAAGACATACCAACATGAACACCATCTAATTAAAAAGAATATACCAACAAGCACTCTCCAAATAAAAACTTAAGCAAACAAGTTAGGTGCATTGTGTCCTAATGAAAAAGAGTATAATCAATGACAAGCATTCCACAAATAAAAACTTAAAATTAAGCAAACTAAATGCATCATGCGTATGGATTTTCTGTGCGGACGTATACACAATATATACATTAAAATCATTATAAAGTGCTTTGTGCTATAATAGATGATTAAAAAATGGATAAATCAAAAAATGTTTTAAAAACCTTTGCAGCGAGCATGTAATACATAATAAATACAATAGGATCAATACAAACTTGGAAACAATAAGAAGTGTGTCTTGCCTATATCACAAAATAAAACAGTTTAAACAGTAAAATCAAGAAGCAAACCTTGCGCAGAAAAAGCTTATTCTAGCTCTGCTTAGCATCGCATTTTATCAATGAAGCCTAGTCTCTTGACCAGATAGCAGGGGCATAGTCAGACACCCAATTCTGGGTGGGCCTGAACATGACAACCCCACCCAACATCTCTCCATCCCTTCACCCCCCTCAGGGTTGGCACAGCAGCAGGTATGAGTCTCTGCCAGCTGACAGCAAAGAACTGAAGGCTTTAAAGGGTAGTGGGGGGGGGGGGGGGAGGGAGTGATGGGAAAGTTGAATTGAGAGACCCCCCATCTGCAGGGGAGGAGAGGGAGACGTGCCTGACGTCTTCAGCTGGGGTGGGGGGGGGGGGGGGGGGGGGGCGCTGGGAATTCCTTCCTGGCTGCAGTCTGCAGACCACATCACAGCTGTTATTACTGCTGGGTTGGCCTGTGCCCATCATGTCACTGAGATACAATAACTCCATGCAAATGCAGATCTCAGGAACACCTACAGGCAGAGCTCTTAAAAGTACACATGCTCCTGCTGGCACTATACTAACAAATGCATATTCATCCACACCATTTTATAAAAACCATTTCCACATGCAGAACGTGCCTCACACGCAGAAAATACTTTAGGAAACTATATTCAAAACTAATTAAAAATGGGAAAAAAATCCCTTTTTCCAAAATCACAACAGTAAAATAAATCTACAGGGCATAAAAAAGTCTTGCATTACAGACAATAAGTGTGGGAAAGTACTGTGCATGTGCAAGTCCACGCTTGCAGGAGAGTAATGCAAGTGTGTAGGAGACGCTTCACATGCCCTTTACTAGACATGCAGACGGCCGATCAAAAACTGCGGCTATGGATCACACAGGACGGGAGATCTCTTTCGCTGGATTTCCAAGGATGGATCTAACGCTTTTCCGCCAAGTATCTCACGGCCAACCCCAACACAAGGACGTCAATAAAGTCGAAGCCGCTCCATAGTATCAACATCTCCAAATGCGGTAAAAGGCAAATCGGATGAAGCAGATACTCAGCAATGCACACGCGACCCCCTTGGTAGCATGATATCTCCCCTTCTCTCTCAACCCCAAACCGTCAGCCCTGGTCTGGCTGGCATCTGTCTCAAGATCACCCATGATGACCAGAAGCTTAGCAGAGACCTATAGAAATGATTTGTACTAGTAGAGCTACAATTTCTCCTCTCCACCGGGGCCCGGCCCACCACTCCTGCCTGGCCCTGCCCCCCCCCTCCCCTCCCTCTGAAGTGACTTCCTGTTTCCGACAGGGCGGGAGTCGGGACTCGGCCGAGGGAGGGAAGGATGTTGCGTCAGAGGTGGCGGGACTCCAGAGGAGGAAAATCGTGGGGCTGGCCAGCTAAGCTACGCTACGGGCGACCTGAACTATAAGTTTGAAGGTAGGACGCGGGCGGAGAGTTTGAGTATGAGGGGAAAATGCCTGATCGGGATTTAGGCTTGAGAGAGAAGGAAAGATACTATGTCAACGAGGAGGGTGGGGGTCGCCTGTGGATTATGGAGTGTCTGTTTTTTCTGGTTTGACTCACCACACTTGGAGATGTTGATACCTTGGGGCGGCTTCGATCTCGTTGACGTGCCCGTGTTGGGGTTGTGTCTGGGAGCTGCGCCTGGAGGAAGGAAGGGCGCAGGACCGTGGACAGGGGGGGCGTTCTGACCAGGGGAGAGTCGGAGAGGTGGTAGCCCGCGGAGGAGGGGGCTCCTCGGACGCATGTAAGAGTGTGACTTGGTACTTCTGCATAATAGATTTCCATGGCAACACAGAAAGGCAGAAAAGTACCAGTCGATCCACCCAGTATGCCCATTTGTGTCTTGCCTGCTGTGATGTTGTTGATTTTACTTGTTCTATGACATTCTTCCTTTCAAAGGGTTTAACTTTGGGAATTACCCAGTTAAACCTTTGCTCTTCAAAGTTATCCCTGCTGACTGGTTAAAATTGTCATGGGTAATGTGACTCTTGCTTGAGCTTACGATTTTAACCAGTTAGCACCAATTTTATTATTAAGTATAGAAATAGACAATGATGGCAGAAAAAGACCATAGGCCTGTGCATTTTTCCCATCTAAACCAACAGCCCAATAACTACATCCCTTTCTTTTTCCTCAGATTTTTAATGCCTGTCCCATGCTTTCTTGAATTCTACTACTACTACTTAACATTTCTAGAGCGCTACTAGGGTTACGCAGCGCTGTACAATTTAACAAAGAGAGACAGTCCCTGCTCAAAGAGCTTACAATCTAATAGACAAGTGAACGGTCGGTCCGATAGGGGCATTCAAATTGGGGCAGTCTGGATTCTCTGAACGGTAAGGGTTAGGTGCCGAACGCAGCATTGAAGAGGTGGGCTTTAAGCAAAGACTTGAAGACGGGCAGGGAGGGGGCTTGGCGTAAGGGCTCAGGAAGGTTGCTCCAAGCATAGGGTGAGGCGAGGCAGAATGAGCGGAGCCTGGAGTTGGCGGTGGTGGAGAAGGGTACTGAGAGGAGGGATTTATCCTGTGAACGGAGGTTACGGGCGGAAACTTAAGGGGAGATGAGGGTAGAAAGATAGTGAGGGGCAGCAGACTGAGTGCATTTGTAGGTAAGAAGGAGAAGCTTGAATTGAATGCGGTATCTGATCGGAAGCCAGTGAAGTGACTTGAGGAGAGGGTGATATGAGTATATCGGTTCTGGCGGAATATGAGACGTGCAGCAGAGTTCTGAACAGATTGAAGGGGGGATAGATGGCTAAGTACATAAGTAGTGCCATACTGGGAAAGACCAAAGGTCCATCTAGCCCAGCATCCTGTCACCGACAGTGGCCAATCCAGGTCAAGGGCACCTGGCACGCTCCCCAAACGTAAAAACATTCCAGACAAGTTATACCTAAAAATGCGGAATTTTTCCAAGTCCATTTAATAGCGGTCTATGGACTTGTCCTTTAGGAATCTATCTAACCCCTTTTTAAACTCCGTCAAGCTAACCGCCCGTACCACGTTCTCCGGCAACGAATTCCAGAGTCTAATTACACGTTGGGTGAAGAAAAATTTTCTCCGATTTGTTTTAAATTTACCACATTGTAGCTTCAACTCATGCCCTCTAGTCCTAGTATTTTTGGATAGCGTGAACAGTCGCTTCACATCCACCCGATCCATTCCACTCATTATTTTATACACTTCTATCATATCTCCCCTCAGCCGTCTCAGCCTCTCTTCATAGGAAAGTCGTCCCATCCCCACTATCATTTTCGTCGCCCTTCGCTGTACCTTTTCCAATTCTACTATATCTTTTTTGAGATACGGAGACCAGTACTGAACACAATACTCCAGGTGCGGTCGCACCATGGAGCGATACAATGGCATTATAACATCCGCACACCTGGACTCCATACCCTTCCTAATAACACCCAACATTCTATTCGCTTTCCTAGCCGCAGCAGCACACTGAGCAGAAGGTTTCAGCGTATCATCGACGACGACACCCAGATCCCTTTCTTGATCCGTAACTCCTAACGCGGAACCTTGCAAGACGTAGCTATAATTCGGGTTCCTCTTACCCACATGCATCACTTTGCACTTGTCAACATTGAACTTCATCTGCCACTTGCACGCCCATTCTCCCAGTCTCGCAAGGTCCTCCTGTAATCGTTCACATTCCTCCTGCGACTTGACGACCCTGAATAATTTTGTGTCATCGGCGAATTTAATTACCTCACTAGTTATTCCCATCTCTAGGTCATTTATAAATACATTAAAAAGCACGGACCCAGCACAGACCCCTGCGGGACCCCACTAACTACCCTTCTCCACTGAGAATACTGGCCACGCAATCCTACTCTCTGCTTCCTATCTTTCAACCAGTTCTTAATCCATAATAATACCCTACCTCCGATTCCATGACTCTGCAATTTCTTCAGGAGTCTTTCGTGCGGCACTTTGTCAAACGCCTTCTGAAAATCCAGATATACAATATCAACCGGCTCCCCATTGTCCACATGTTTGCTTACCCCCTCAAAAAAATGCATTAGATTGGTGAGGCAAGACTTCCCTTCACTAAATCCGTGCTGAGGCCGGTGAGGAGTAAGTTGCAGTAGTCCAGGCGAGAGGTAATGAGAGCGTGGACGAGAGTTCGGGTGATGTGTTCAGAGAGGAAAGGGCGAATTTTGCTGATGTTAAAGAGGAAGAAGCGACAGGTCTTGGCTATCTGCTGGATATGCGCAGAGAAGGAGAGAGAGGAGTCAAAGATGACTCCGAGGTTGCGGGCAGATGAGACGGGGAGGATGAGGGTGTTATCAACTGAGATAGATAGAAAGTGGAGGAAGAGGAGAAGTGGGTTTTGGTGGAAAGACAATAAGCTCAGTCTTGGACATGTTCAGTTTCAGGTGGCGGTTGGACATCCAGGCAGCAATGTCGGATAAGCAGGCCGATACCTTTGCCTGGGTCTCCGCGGTGATGTCTGGTGTGGAGAGATACAGTTGGGTGTCATCAGCATAGGGATGATACTGGAAACCATGAGATGAGATCAGGGAGCCCAGGGAAGAGGTGTAGATTGAGAAGAGAAGGGGTCCAAGGACAGATCCCTGGAGAACACCAACAGATAAGGGGATGGGGGTGGAGGAAGATCCATGAGAGTGAACTTTGAAGGTGCGGTGGGAGAGATAGGAGGAGAACCAGGAGAGGACAGAGCCCTGGAACCCAAATGAGGACAGTGTGGCAAGAAGTAAGTCATGATTGACAGTGTCAAAAGCAGCGGATAGATCGAGGAGGATGAGGATGGAGTAGTGGCCTCTGGATTTGGCAAGGAACAGGTCATTACAGACTTTAGAGAGTGCTGTTTCTGTCAAGTGAAGAGGGCGAAAACCGGATTGAAGCGGATCGAGGATGGCATGAGAGGAGAGAAAATCAAGGCAGCGGCTGTGGACTGCGCGCTCAAGTATCTTGGAGAGGAAGGAGATGGGGCGGTAGTTGGAGGGACAGGTAGGGTCTAGTGATAGTTTTTTGAAGAGTGGCGTGACTACGGCATGCTTGACGGTGTCGGGGACAGTTGCAGTGGAGAGAGAGAGGTTGAGGATATGACAGATGGAGGGGGTGATAGTAGGAGAGATGGTGTTAAGTAAGTTGGTGGGGAAGGGATCAGAGGAACAAGTGGTGCATTTTGAGGAGGAAAGAAGGCGGGCGGTTTCCTCCTCAGAGATATCAGGAAAGGAGGAGAAGGAGGTCTGGGTTGGTTGGTTGGTTGAGGGAGAGGGTTGAAGGGTGAAGAGGAGGAGGTGGCTTGGTAGTGAATTCTGATACAGTCTTCATCGCCACCATTTCTACTGGGAGGCTGTTCCATTCATTCAGTCTTTTTCTGTAGTCAAGTGTATTTGTTGTCCAAACCCAGCTAAACTAGCGAATTCCAGTGCTTAATTTTATATTGATTGAAAAATATTTTCTCTTGATTTGTTTTAAATGTCAGGACTAATGTCAGGAAGTATTTTATTCACGGAGAGGGTGTTAGATATGTGGAATGCCCTCCCGCGGGAGGTGGTGGAGATGAAAACGGTAATGGAATTCAAACGTGTGGGATAAACACAAAGGAATCCTGTTTAGAAGGAATGGTTCTGTGGAATCTTAGCAGAGATTGGGTGGTGACGCCGGTAATTGGAAACAAAACGGGAGCTGGCCAGACTTCTACGGTCTACGCCCTGATCGTGACTGAATAGATAGGGATAGGCTGGAGTGTAAATTTTAAGGCGCTTTGATGTTAGCTTCAGAACTTAGTACAAGAACAGTACTGGGCAGACTTCTACGGTCTGTGCCCTGAGAAAGGCAAGGACAAATCAAACTCGGGTATACATATAAAGTATCACATACCATGTAAAATGAGTTTATCTTGTTGGGCAGACTGGATGGACTGTACAGGTCTTTATCTGCCGTTATTTACGATATTTAATACTTTCATAGTGTGTCCCCCTAGTCATTGTATTTTTTTCAAGAGTAACTGATTCACATTTACTTTCATTCCTCTTTTTGTTTTTATCATAGCTTTCCTCAAGCCATCTCTTTTCCAAGCTGAAGACTCCTAGGCTGTTTAGCTTTTCTTTAAATGGCAGTTGTTTCCAACGCCGCTATCATTTTGGTTGGTTGTGTATTTTTTCTAGTTTTCTTTCTTTTGTTGTTACTTGTTTTTGTTTTGATTTCTTTTGAAAAGGCAGCAGCAATGCGAATTATACAGCTGTCTGTAGTTACTCTGTAACTCTTAAAGCCCTTGCTCCTGAAAAAGCTTCATTAACATAATAATCCATTTTGTTGGTCAACTATTCTGAAGTCTAGGATGTTTGTTCTACTTTAGTTTGGCTCTGATGCAGTGTATAGATTACTCAGATAGTACAGCAATCACCAGACAACAAGTAGCCCCAACTGTAAATCTGACATTGCATTTAATATGATCTTGTCATGAACGAACTTCCTGTTATCTGTTTGACAGAGACCTCTTGCAAAAATTCCAGTATTTCTTCACTTCTAGTTGATCCAGCAGCTGACACTCTGTACTATATATCTGGAAAATTTGGTTCCCTTTGTAACAGGATCTCAGCTTTGCATGCTATCCTTTGGGTATTATCTATATCCTTCCCTTGTAATGGTAGCTCTTAAATAACCTCTGCTTAATATTAGACCACTTATTTTTCTTCAGAGCAGCCCTCAGCAGCCCAACTGCTGCTCTTGCACTTATGTCAAAGGGTTTTAATTTTTTCTTAATGTAAAGTTACTTCTATCACTTTTTACCTGTTGTGTCCTTTTCTGTTGAACAGACTAAATGTGGGAATACTTTGGAGGCTACAGTAACATACATGTATATATATTGCACACAGAAATCTCTTTTTTTGTGGTCCTTGATGCTTGCTGCTGTGTTGCTTCTCTTCTGTCAGTAAAAATGAGATCAAATCTGCATTCTTGATAGTGTGGATGGTGTGAGTACCATGCTGTAACCAGCTGAGTTCACCATCCACATTCATATTAGAATTCTTTCATAATTATGGAAAAATTTCTTAATTGTTATCATTGGCAATTAATTGGTTTGTACTGCATGCTCTTTAGCAGAGTAGTGTTCCAGAAACACTTACCTTAATTTCTCCAGGAGCCTGACTTTTTTTTTTTATTAAGCCTTCCATTTGGAAATGCAAAATAAAAATCCCAGGGTTATGGGAAAGAAGTGACTTTTTACCAGCTTTTCCATTGCTTGTTGCCTCTGGTTTGCACAGTTTCAAAGTAGAAATAGGAGTTTCAGGAGAATGTTAATGTTTTTCAGAAGTAAGAAAGATGATATGGAGGCATATTTTCAAAGCACTTAGCCTTCCAAAGTTCCATAGGTTTCTATGGAACTTTGGAAGGCTAAGTGCTTTGAAAATATGCCTCAAAGTGTTCAATCTTTTGATTTTAACTAATTTTTTTCTGGTGGACTAAATACTCATCACCTTAGAAAGATAGTCAATAGTGTTCTGGAAAGCATTAACATTAGTTAAAACAAATCCAAGCAGGCAGTTTTAGAGATGATACCTTTATAAGAATGGTGAATGTTTAGAAAAACTGAAAGCTTCTGTCTAAGCATTATGTACTCATTTGGGGGCCCTTTTACTAAGCTGTGTAAGTGTCTACGCGTGCCCAACGTGTGCCAAAATGGAGTTACTGCCTGGCTACTGCATGGCTCTTGTGGTAATTTCATTTTTGGTGCACATCCGAGATTCGCGTCTGAAAAATAATTTTTATTTTCGGACGCGTGTATTGGATTTTCACCAAGTGGCATTTGGCGTGTGTAGGCCATTACCGCCCGGTTACTACATGAGTCTTTACCGCTAGGTCAGTGGCTGGCAGTAAGGTCTCAGACCCAAAATGGACGCTTGGCAATTTTGATTTTGCTGCACGTCCATTTTCAGCAAGAATATAAAAAAGGCCTTTTTTTACAGGCTTGCTGAAAAGTAGATCAGCGTGGGCCAAAAACCCGTGCCTAGACTACCGCAAGCCATTTTTCAGCGCACCTTAGCAAAAAGGACCCCTTATTGTTTTTTATATAGATTTGCTATAATGCTCTATCTAAAAGAAGGTCAAAGTGGTTTATAAAATTAGTAAAATTATGAAGGGAAATAAGAACTCCATAACATTGATAGGATAAACTCCAGAGAAAACTACATAAGCAATGAAGGCATCGTAGTGCTAAAAATTCAAGCTTAAGTCTTACTTCATCAATCTGTTACATTTTAGAAGACGTGAACAAATATACTTGTTTTTATTTTTTTGCACATTAGATCCACATGCCTCACTAGTGTAGTCCGAGGTGAGTTATAATTCTAACAATTAATTTACAATCCCATCAATTAATAGCTTAATATTAAACAGTAACAATAAAACCCTTACTCCTTATTCATCACTTACCCCCTTTCACTGCTATATATGGAACTTTACTACTTCTGAAGCTTTCGCCCTACTCAGGCCCAGCCCACCAAAAAATCACATTTTTCTGGAATGTGAAGTCGAGTCTTTTGAGCCAAACCTCCAATGGCAGTGTATTCCTTAAGCAGGGATTCTGTATTGCAAAGGTTCATTGCAATGTCTTTTGCACATTAATCTCAGAAACACTGTCAATAAAAATTGGATAAAATGTAGATAAATGTGACTGTCTCTGGGAAAAGATGACTCAAGCAGCAGATCCAAAATGTTGAGAATGGCTGATTATCTTGTGGGTACATAAGCAGTCTGAAAAAATTTCATATTTGAACTTCTGTAACTTTTTTCATTTTTTTCACATAAAAGGATAGGGTTTGGACTGTTGTATTAGAAATTGTTTGCTCTAACAGAATTTATTAAAATCTCTCTTTTTTTTTTTTAAATTTCTGGTGATTTTAGTCACCTTTTCCCAGAGATGATCACAAATGTGAGCCTGTTGATATAATGTATTTGGATTTTTAGAAAACTTTAGGCAAAGTATCCCATGAAACACTCCTGAGGAATTTTTAAAAATCATGGGATAGGAGGCAATCAAAGATATTAAATCACTGTTCCTCATAGGAAGCTCATAAATAAACTTAGCAGCTTGGGGATGGGACCTAAGTTGGTAAACTGGATCTGGTTGACTGATAGGTGGCAGAAGGTGGTAGTAATGGAGTTCACTCGGAGGAAAGAAAGGTGCTTAGCGAGTGCCATAGGGATCAGTACTGGGGCCAATTCTATTCATTATATTTATGAGCAGTATTGTGAAAGGGTTAGAAGGAAAAGTTTGCCCTTTCTACAGATGATGTGAAGGTTTGCAATAGAGTGGATACCTCAGAGGAAGAAGTGAACTACAAAACTAGAGTGGTCTAATGTTTGTCAGTTAAAAATTATTTCAGAGAAGTGCAGAGTGATGCACTTATGGAGAAGAAATCCAAAAGAATTGTATCTGATTGGGGGAAAGATGCTGATATGCACGGACCAGGGGAGGGATGTTGGGGTGATAGTGTTTGCTGGTCTCAGAATGGTAAAACAATGTGATTAGAAGGAGTGGAGGAGTAGTCTAGTGGTTAGAAGAGGCTGGTTCAAATCCTGCTGCTGCTTCTTCTTGTGATCTTTGGCAAGCCACTTAACCCTCCATTGTCTCAGGTACAAAATTAGATTGTGAGCCCTCCAGGGACAGATAAATACCCAGTATACCTCAATGCAACTCACCTTGAGCTACTACTGAAACAGGTGTGAGCAAAATTAAAAAAAAAAAAATAGAAGGTGGCCAAAACCAGAAGGATGCTAGGCTACATAATGAGAGGCATAGCCAGCAGAAGACAGGAGGTATTAATGCCACTGTAAAAGTTGTTGGCGAGTCCCTAATGGAAGTATTGTGTACAGTTTTGGAGGTTGACTTGAAGTGGTTCAGAGGTATGGGGTTTGTGCCAAAAACATATGAGAAGAGACTTAAAAGACCTGACTATGAGGCATATTTTACTACTACTACTACTACTATTTAGCATTTCTTTTTTTTTTTTTTTTTTTTTTTCTTTGCAGATAATTAGTACATTTGTAGCCATGGAGATCTACTACTCTGTACTAGACTGCAATTCAGAAAAACAAAATAAACCATGAGAACATCTGTTACTGTGTTTTGTTTAATTTATGCTAACAGAGCATTTTTTTTTTTTTTTTTTTTTTTGATAAACATTTTTATTGTATGAAAAAACAATCTCAGATTACATACAAGAATTGCTAACTTTGTTCCTTTGCTTCATTTAGCGTTACATATTCTTGATTGCTGCTGAACTCTCAACTACCTAGATTATCTATTCTAGTACATTATATCACTACCACTACCTCCCCCCTCCCAACCCTTCTCCTTTTTGGCTAGGCTGACCTCCATTTATATATTGTTCATATGGTTGCCACATTTTCAAAAAGTAGTCCATTTTACCCCTTCTCATTGCCGTAAGTTTTGACATCTGATACAAGTGGCCCACTTTGCGAAATACCATTGTTGTGGCTGGTAGAGTCGATTGTTTCCATGCTCTCGCTATTGCTATCTTTGCCGCCACCATATATTGTATCGCCAACTTATGATGAATCATTTTAATTCCTGTGGGAGGAAAGTGCAGCAAGCAATGCTCTATCGTACATGGAAATATCCCTTGCAGTATCGTGTTGACCTGCGCCAACACATCTTTCCAAAATTTCTGTACCTTAGGACATTCCAAAAATATATGTATGAATGTTCCCTTTGCCCCACATTCCCTCCAACAGGCGGCTGACACTTCCCTATAAATACGTTGCAGCCTATCCGGTGTGTAGTACCACCAGTAATATATCTTAAATCCATTCTCCCTCGTGGATTGCGCTAAAGATGGTTTAAATAATAGTCTATAACATTTCTCCCATTGTTGTTGTGTGTATGTAATTTGTAATGACTCCTCCCACCTGCTAGTATAAAATCTCTGTGGATTCCCCCTCTGAATTAGTGCCTGGTAAATCCGTGTCACACTACCTCTACCCCCTCCTTTTCTTATTGCACCTTCTAGCTTTGTTTCTTCTAATTCAAGCTCCTCCCTAGCACACGACATTATATAGTGTCTGACGCTACAATAATAGACTTGATCTCTAGGGGGAAGCCCAAACTCCTCCTGGAGCCTGTCAAAGCCAACCATTTCTCCCTTCTCCCATAGTTGGCCCAGAGTATGTAGCCCCGCCCTTGACCATTCCCAATAAACTTTTTCAGTGCCTCCAAGTTCAAACCCCGGCGCTTTAGATATAGACGTCTGGAGATAATATTTTCTCTCTGGGAACCACTGTTTCCTAATTTGGTACCACGTGGTCAATATATGTCTGATCCCCATTGGTTGGCTTCGTATCACTGTCAAGAGCTCTCTACCAGGAAGCCACAATGTATCTCCTAATGCTTGTGTCCCCATCCATGCCCTCTCCCAGTGCAACCATTTCCTGCTCGCATACGGATTCCAATCAGCTAAAATCCTTAATTGCGCTGCCTTATAATATAACAAAAAATTTGGGACTCCCATTCCCCCCCTACTCTGCGGCTGGAACATGGTTGCCCTTCGCACCCGCGGAGGGCGTTTCCTCCAAATATATTGAAATAATTTGCGATGGAGTCGTTCAAAAAAGCTACGTGGTATTGGGATGGGCAATGCCATAAATAAATATAACATTTTGGGGAGCAACATCATTTTTATTGCTTGTATTCTTCCCATCCAAGATACATTTAATCCTTCCCATCTATCTAGCTCTGCTAGCAATTCTGCCACCTTCTTAGGGAAATTTACCTGGTACAAGTCTTCTACCCTCGGCGTCACCTGCACCCCTAGGTATCTAATGGATTTCAATGCCCATATGAAGGGGAAATCTATCTTCATCCTTGCTGATTCCTGTGGTGAAACTGTCAGATTCAATATTTCGGATTTAGTAGTATTGATTTTAAAACCTGACAGTTTCCCAAAGAATTCCATTACCTCAGTTACCCTCCTTATTGAGATTTCGGGTCTCGTCAGGGTGAGAAGCACATCATCAGCAAATAGCATTAGCTTATGTTCTCTCAACCCTTTCGTCACCCCCCGAATATTGGAATCTCCCCTCACTGCGCATGCCAGGGGCTCCATGAAAAGGGCAAATAACAAAGGCGAGACCGCACACCCCTGTCTTGTTCCTCTATGCAATTCAATAGGCTTAGTGTATGTCCCATTAATTTTTAGTGTGGCTAATGGCGTTTGGTAGAGTAGTCTAATCCATCTCATGTAATTTCCCCCTATCCCCACTTCTCGCAGCACTGCAAATAGAAAATCCCACTCCACGCGATCAAACGCTTTCTCTGCGTCTATCGAGAGAAGTAGGGCCGGTTGGTCATCCTCCCTTACCTGTTGAATTACATGCAGCAAAGATCTTATATTATCAAATGCCTGTCGCCCTGCAATAAATCCCGTTTGATCGCTATGGATGAGCTTAGGCAATACTCTTTGCAGGCGAGTAGCTAGTATTTTAGTAAATATTTTATAATCAACATTGAGTAATGATATCGGCCTGTAAGAACCACATTCCTGCGGATCTTTTGCCGGTTTCAAAATCAGAGTTACTGCTGCTAGTCTCCACGAATGAGGGAGTTTCTGCTCTTGCTCTAGTGCTTTAAAGAATCTCCATAACAGTGGAGCCAAATACGCTCTATATTGCTTATAAAGTCGAGCCGGAAACCCATCCGGGCCCGGTGCTTTCCCAAGGGGGAGTTCCTTAATAGCAAGCTCAACCTCTTCTATTGTGATAGGTTCTGATAACATCTCCTGCTCGGACTGTGTCAAATGGGGTATATCTATTCTCTTAATATAATCCTCTATTTCCAGCTCTGTTGCTTTCTGTTCTGAGTCATATAGTTTAGAATAGTAGTTATAGAATTGCTCCTGAATTTGGTCATTCTGACTAACATTTTGACCTGCCTGATTTTTAAGGCTTCCTATATAGGTTCGACTCCTCTGCTGTTTAAGTTTATTTGCTAAAAGTCTACTCGCTTTATCTCCAAACTCATAATGTTCTTGCTTCGTTTGCTCTAACTGACTTGCTATTTCAGCCAACTGCAAGTCATTAAGATTTAATTTACACTTATGAAGTTGTTCCCCCACCTCAGAATCAGAGGGGTTAGCTTTATGAGACTTTTCCAATTGTTGTATGCGCTCTCTTATTGATTCCTCCTGTTCCCTCTGTTTCTTTCCCAAATGAGCCCTCAATGCTATCAATTGGCCACGTAGTACCACTTTCAGTCCTTCCCATAAGTTTACCGGGTGTATTCCTTCTATATCATTGAACTCTATATATTCCCTAATATATCTTTCAACTTCTTGCGCGTTTTGTGGCTCTAATAGGATGGTTTCGTCCATGCGCCAGTATTTAAACCCAGAGGGGTGTCTATCAATCCCTATTTCCATTACAACTGGAGCATGATCTGACCATGTACGGGGCTCAATATTAATGTTACGCATTGCCCCTGCTACTATCCCATCCCCCAGGAACATATCTATCCTAGAATATGATTTATGTGGAGATGAGTAATAGGTGTAATCTTTTTCTCGTGCATGTGTTTCTCGCCATAGGTCCACCAGCCCCCATCTAGCCATGAATTTTACTAATGCTTGCCTATCATTCTTTGCGTATCCCGCTCCTCCCGCTGAGTTATCTAGTGCAGGATTTACTGTGAGGTTGAAATCCCCCCCAATGACCACTATCCCTTGTACATGTTTCTGTAACACTCCTTCCAGTTCAATTATAAAGTTCTCCTGTCCCTCATTTGGGGCATATATAGTGAGAAAAGTGTATAGCTTATTATATAGGGATGCCACAACCAATAGGTAACGACCATTCTTGTCAGCTATACTTTTCATTATTTTCCACGGAATCATATCAGAAAAAGCCATTAAAACCCCCCTCTTTTTCTGTGAGTTAATGCTAGCCGCATGAAATTGTAGAGGGTATCTCCTGTGATTAACTAATTTTCATGTTCTTTTTTCAAATGAGTCTCTTGGATCATAATTATGTCTGCTTTCAACCTTATATCTTTAAACAGTTTCTTACGCTTTACAGGGGTATTTAAACCCTTAACATTTAACGTGACACATTTAAACATTTATACAACATCTCATTATTTCGCTTCAGTTTGGCCAGCCCATACCATGCTTGTTTCCCTTTCCCCTGCAACCTTAACCCCCCTCCCCCCTTATCCCTGCTCCTATGTCGACAAGCCCCATTACCACCATGAGGCATGTCTCTTACAGAGGAAGTGTCGTCTCCATCTCTCCCTCAGCCTTTTCTTCTGTTTCATCTCTTATGTTATCAAGTGTCCCACTGTATTCAATGTTCTGTTCTCTTTTTATTTGTAAATCCAATGCGGGGTTTGGCCGCTTTCCTCATTTTCCATTTCTCTCCTCCAGTTGTTTCCCCGATTGCTGTCTTCTCAAGCGGCCTCTCCCCTGCGACACTCTCTGCCATTTCGTCTTGTTGAGCGGCGGTCTGATTAAATTCTCCTTCTGGTGGGGCATCTCCTCTTCACCCTGCTGACTCAAATATTCTTGGGCTTCTGCTATCGAGGTCACACGACGCTGTTTGCCTTCTTGTACAAATGTAAGGGCAAAGGGATACTGCCACTTGTAGGACACCCCTTCCTCTCTTAGCTTTGCTGTTAGTGGCCTCAGCTCACTTCTTCTCTTCAATGTTGCTGGAGATATGTCCTGATATATTTCAATGGGGAATGTCTCCCATGTTATCGGGGCGGCCTCTCTGGCTTTCTTCATTACCGCCTCTTTTTGTTGAAATTCTGAGAAGCAGGCAACTATATCCCTTGGCTGATTTGTTTTTCTCATCCCCAGCGCCCTGTGCGCTCTTTCCAAACGAATGGATACTGGTAGACAAGATTCAGCTGGGGTAGAGAGTAGTTGGGCCGCTATCGCCTGCGTGACCACCCCACAATCAATATACTCAGGTAATTCTGGCACTCCTCTGATTCTAATATTTGCACGCCGACTCCTATTCTCAAGATCTTCCACTTTATCCATTAAATATCTTGACTCTGCTTTTTGATCTTTCATTTGCTGCTCCAGTACAGAAACAGATTCAGCACATTCCTCCATTCCCACCTCCGTTTCTGCTACACGTGCTCCTAATTCGGCTATTTCCGCCCTGAGTTCTGATCCTAGCTGTGCAAAGTCCTGGCGCATTTCTTTTATGCCAGTTTTAATTTCTTCTATCCAGCCGCAAAGTTTATCCCAAATCTCTGGAGTGGCCGCGCACTCACCTTCCATTAATTCCCTCTGAGTGGTGTCATTAAGATTTTGGTGCGCTACTATTGCTCGGGCGCCATTTTCTTCCCCATGCATCTCTGTAGCTCTCTGGCGCTGCTGATAAGAAAACGCCGACAGATTTGGCTCTTTTGTCCGATTCGCTGCCATAATCCGGTAGGTCACTCGCTATACCCTCCGATTCCCGTTTCGGGTATCGAGTTTTTCAGCTATTTGCAGCTAATTATTGCTTTTAATCGGCTGACTCTCGGGAGCTCCGTTTTTACTCAGCCATTCGCTGACGTGACGTCACTTCCTCCTCCTATTTAGCATTTCTATAGCGCTACAAGGCATATGCAGCGCTGCACAAACATAGAAGAAAGACAGTCCCTGCTCAAAGAGATTACAATCTAATAGACAAAAAATAAATAAAGTAATCAAATCAATTAATGTGAACGGGAAGGACGAGAGGAGGGTAGGTGGAGGCGAGTGGTTACAAGTGGTTACTAGTCAAAAGCAATGTTAAAGAGGTGGGCTTTCAGTCTAGATTTAAAGGTGGCCAAGGATGGGGCAAGACGTAGGGGCTCAGGAAGTTTATTCCAGGCGTAGGGTGCAGCGAGACAGAAGGCGCGAAGTCTGGAGTTGGCAGTAGTGGAGAAGGGAACAGATAAGAAGGATTTATCCATGGAGCGGAGTGCACGGGAAGGGGTGTAGGGAAGGACGAGTGTGGAGAGATACTGGGGAGCAGCAGAGTGAATACATTTATAGGTTAGTAGAAGAAGTTTGAACAGGATGCGAAAACGGATAGGGAGCCAGTGAAGGGTCTTGAGGAGAGGGGTAGTATGAGTAAAGCGACCCTGGCGGAAGATGAGACTGGCAGCAGAGTTTTGAACCGACTGGAGAGGGGAGAGGTGACTAAGTGGGAGGCCAGCAAGAAGCAGATTGCAGTAGTCTAAACGAGAGGTGACAAGGGTGTGGATGAGGGTTTTGGTAGAGTGCTCGGAAAGAAAGGGGCGGATTTTACGGATGTTGTAAAGAAAGAAACGACAGGTCTTGGCGGTCTGCTGGATATGAGCAGAGAAGGAGAGAGAAGAGTCAAAGATGACCCCAAGGTTTCGAGCTGAGGAGACAGGGAGAATGAGAGAGCCATCAACAGAAATAGAAAACGGGGGGAGTGGGGAGGTGGGTTTGGGGGGGAAAATGAGAAGCTCGGTTTTGGTCATATTTAATTTCAGGTGGCGTTGAGACATCCAGACAGCAATGTCAGACAAGCACGCTGAAACTTTGGTTTGGATGCAAGGTGAGATATCAGGGGTAGAAAGGTAGATTTGGGAGTCATCAGCATAGAGATGGTAGGAAAAGCCATGGGATGAGATTAATGAACCAAGGGAAGAAGTGTAGATAGAAAAGAGGAGGGGACCAAGAACAGAACCCTGAGGTACGCCGACAGGCAGAGGGATAGAAGTAGAAGAGGATCCACCAGAGTGAACACTAAAGGTGCGGAGGGAGAGGTAGGAAGAGAACCAGGAAAGGACAGAGCCCTGGAATCCAAGTGAGGACAGGGTATCGAGAAGTATGCTGTGATCGACAGTGTCAAAAGCAGCGGAAAGATCAAGAAGAATGAGGATGGAATATTGACCTCTGGATTTAGCCAGTAATAGGTCATTGGAGACTTTAGTAAGCGCAGTTTCGGTTGAGTGGAGAGGGCGAAAACCAGATTGTAATGGGTCAAGAATAGCACTTAGCCTTCCAAGGTTCCATAGGTTTCTATGGAACTTTGGAAGGCTAAGTGCTTTGAAAATATGCCTCTATGTATTCCCTGGAGGAGGGACAGGGGGAGATATGACACGGACATTTACATACTTGAAAGCTACTAATATACAAACAAGAGTTACCTCACTGTATATAGCATTGCACTGGCTACCAGTGGAGACAAGAGGGATCTTCAAACTCTGTACAATGATTTGTCTGACACTGTATGGAAATTCAAGAGAATACTTAAAGGATGTTACTACCTAATCCTAGTAATAGAAGACTGGCTGGCAATTTCTTGGATCTGTCATTCCCTTCCCCCAAGGACATCAGATTCAGAGCATTACATGCATTGACTTTGCCTTACCAATCCGCAAAATGTTGGAATGAGCTATCCGATAAGGACCATAACTCATTTTGGATCTTTCCGCAAACAGGTGTGGTATCAGTGGTTAGTGAATCTGTGTTTAAAAAAGGTTTGGACAAATTCCTGGAGGAAAAGTCCATAGTCTGCTATTGAGACAGACATGGGAAGCAACTGTTTGCCCTGGGATTTATAGTATGGCGTGTTACCACGATTTGGATTTCTGCCAGGTACTTGTGACCTGGCTTGGTCACTGTTTGGAAAACAGGATACTGGGCTAGATGGACCATTGGTCTGATCCAGTATGGCTACTCTTATGTTCTTATGCAGGTCTTTTTCTGCCGTCATCTACTATGTTACTATGTTATGCACAATAATCAATGATTACTAGTACTTTAGTATTTTACATGATATTAGACCCCCCTTTCACCATGTTGTAAATTTCACAGTGTAACTCTGAAGAATGATCTTCTCTTCTTTTCTTGATGTAAGTCACACTAACCTCTATATGGGAATAATGGCATCTAATAAGAAATAAAGTAAAGTAAAATCTTTTTCATAGACAGGGAAGCAGAAGTGCTAGTGGGTGTGAATTCATGGAGCATTGTGGTTGAGTAAGGAGTAATATCAGGAAATACTTTTTCATGAAGAGGCTGGTGAATGCCTGGAATACCCACCTGGTGAAGGTGGTGGGGACTAAAACAGTGATGGAATTCAAAGACGCACAGGATAAACACAGAGGATCCCTATATATGCAGAAAGAGATTGGAATCAAAGCAAAACTTAAATAATCTTAGCACATTAAACAGGGCATAGAGGGGTGTGACCTACATGGATCGGCAGGTACAACTCTGGCTGTCTTGTTAGGCAGACTGGATCAACGATACAGGTCTTTATCTGCCCTCACTTACTTTGTTACTATGGATTGTGAGAAATAAACACAAGGATCCTGGGGGACTGGACAAACTTAATGTGAACCAAGCACAAAGTGATGCATGCAGAGAAGAGCAAGATGCAAGGCTTCACATTTATTGATTGATTGAGATTTATTAACCACCTTTATGAAGAGATTCACCTGAAGCGGTGTACAAGCAGTTACAGTTTAACATAAAACTTACAATTATGGGGGGTCACGTGATGGTCTCAGCTTGAGCAGACGCCTGTTACCTCGGCTCCTCTCCCCGCGCCTCTTGAACCCTGATTAAATGATAATCTAAGCCAGATTTTCCTCCTTATTTGCCCGATTGGAACTCACGGAGCCCTCGTGTAGCCTTTTGACACACCGATCGCGTTTTCGAGGGGCTCTGAGGGCATGCCAGTGAAGACGCCGCGGGCTGGGTGGGAGAGAGTAAGTTCTGCTGCGAAAAAAATGGCGTCTCCTCCCGCCCCTCAGCAAACGGTGGCACCGGCCCTGGCGCTCCTGGATGATACAATGCAGGTATCCATGAGGAACCTTTCGCAATTGCTGGATGATAAACTCGCTAAATTGCATGCGAGTATGGATGAAATTAAAGAAAGCCTAACGGGCCATGCGGCGCAGCTCCAACACATGGAAGAGCGTATCTCCGCCCAGGAAGATCTTGTGGCAGCAGTGGAGAGTAGGCTCCATGAACTGGAAGATCGAGTGCGAATCCTTGTAGACAATCGAAGATCAGGAAAATTGCGGGCACAGAAGTGGAGGAGTGGCCTAGTGGTTAGGGTGGTGGACTTTGGTCCTGGGGAACTGAGGAACTGAGTTCGATTCCCGGCCCAGGCAGCTCCTTGTGACTCTGGGCAAGTCACTTAACCCTCCATTGCCTGCCGCATTGAGCCTGCCATGAGTGGGAAAAAGTGCGGGGTACAAATAAAAAAAAACAAACTTACACATCATAGGCGTACCTGAAGCAGTACCTGAGGCTGAGCTGAAAGAGCTGACTGAACAATGGCTTCCCCGCCCCTAGGCCTACCATCAGAAACCGGCCAGGTAATTGTTGAGCGTGTCCATAGAGTGGGGGTGTGCAGAGAAGATTCCGGAAGGCTGCGCCCGGTCATTGCTCGCTTCTTGAACTATGCAGTTAAAGCAATGCTTTTGGAGCTTTACAAGAAACAACGAGCTTTGGAGTACAAGGGTAGCAAAATAATGCTGTTTCAGGATTTTTCCTTGAGAGTCACGGAGCAGAGGAAACTCCTGGCTCCATTCTGCTCCCAACTATACGTGAGAGGTATCAGGTTCGCATTCCAGTACCCTACCAGACTGCGGGTCACCCATGAGAATTGATCCTTCAACTTCACTACAGCGGATGAGCTAAAAACTTTTCTGTCGAAATTACCTTCAGCGTAGAGCTGAACCCGAGGGTCTGGGGTGAACTGACTGGTGAGACAATGGGACTCTGACCTGCTAGCGAACGGTTGGCATGGAAAATAGAGGGCAAACATGGCCTTAGACACACAGCGAGCCAGTAGGGTGTTTCTAACCCTTATGGTTTTTGTTAAATATTTGGATGGTAGTAACCCTGCACGATAGCTTGGCAAAGAACGTGGAGGGGTGAGAGAAAGAAGTTGTCGATGGAAGTGAGGACACACTCTTGGGTGCAGAAAGGGAGCGCCGCGTGACATCAAGAGAGAGAACTGATTACCCCACTTGGCGGCGTGGGCTGCTGGATGGGGTTTGCTGGTTATCCTGCATATATATGAAGTTCAGTTATGTTTCGGGGAAATTCATGTGTCTGTGTTATGTAGGAAATGATGGATAATTGTTTTGAACAAGCTGAGGGGGGCGATGGGGGGAGGGGGATGGACGATTGGACATTGGGTTCAATTGTGTAGGGCTAGGGTTTGGGACGGATGGTGGCAACAGATAGGGGTGGTATGAATGGTGGTGACGGTTGGAATGCATTGTGGATGATGACATGTAAGGGGGAGGGGTGGGGAGGGTTCGGAGAGCTGAGGGGGGTAGGGATTGGAGTAGATGTGGAGGGATCTTTATGTGGGTGGGAGGAGGGAATTGGGTACTGACTAAGGAGGGGGGGTCCGATGAAGAGGCTAGTTGTCTTTGGGTCTGATCTTGTTGACTGGATGATAGATGTACATTGGTAACTGAACTTTATTCACGCTGGGGGCTGTTTAGCTATGACGCTGCTCCTGGGAGGTGTGCTGCTAGCTTGTAAACATATAGGAAGCCAGAGTGAATGCTGGGATGGGTAGTTTGCGTGTTGCTTCCCTGAATGTAGACAGCATTCACTCACCGATTAAACGCAAAAAAAATTTTTGGCTTACAATAAGCGCCTACGGGTAGATATTTTGATAGTACAGGAGACACATCTTACCTCCCCAGAGCATGATAAGCTGAAGCAAAGTTGGGTGGGGGAGTTAGCCTTTTCCTCCTATAATAACAGGCAAAGGGGGGGGGGGGGTGGCCATACTTGCAATCAAAACCCTGGACTGCATCAGACATAAGATTGTTCAAGACCCAGAGTGTAGATTTGTAGTATGGATGGGCATGTTGCAGGGTCAGAAGGTTTTATGCTCAGTATATGTCCCAAATATTTACTCCCAGAAGTTTTTTTTTCTGTTTTATCGGCAGCGCTGATGCCGTTTCAGGATTATCAGTTGGTCATAGGGGGAGACTTTAACATCACTGTGGATCCACTGATAGACTGTAACCCCCACCCCACCCAGGAAGCGACCTAAAGGATTGGAAAATAAGGGGATAAACATCTTGCAGAAAGAACTTGGTCTGATAGATGCGTGGCGGGTGCTTCACCCAGATAATAGAGAGTATACGTTTTACTCCCATGTTCATCGAGTTCAGTCGCGACTGGACTATGTATTAGTGTCCTCCTCATTGTTATCTGCGGTGTCTGTGGCTGAAATTGAAGGGGGGGGGGGGGGTGGTATCGGATCACAGTATGGTATGGGCGGATTTAAGATTTTTAAAGGGAAGGAAGGTAGCGGGATGGCACATGAATCCCATGCTCTACTTGGATCCGGAGTTTTGGATGTTTTTGATAGAGGAATGGAAGCACTATATTGCAGACAATGACCCTGGGGACACGGAGCTGGTCACCTACTGGGAAGCAGGGAAGGCGGTGATGAGAGGCAAAATTATAGAGTACACAGCTCGCACACGAAAAAAGAGGGATGGAGAACCGCTCGACCTACTCAAATGCTTACACACGAACAGGGCTGCGGTTAATAAGGGGGAGGAGAGAGCTAGAAAGGTTTTTTTTTTAGCTCAAAGGCCAGATTAACCAGCTTCTGAACCAAAGGGCTGCGCGTGATATACAATTATACAAACATAAACTTCATAGATGGGGGAATAAAGCGGGGAGGCTTTTGGCTTCTCTGGTATGCAATAGACCAGTGAGGCAGACGATCACGAGTATTAGAGCCCCCGTCTGGGCTATTGCTGACCAAGAAGGAGGAGATCCAGGCAGCTTTTGTAGATTTTTAGAAGTCTCTATATGATTCATGCACGTGCAACTGGGAGAGGCGGGATACCTGTTTTTCGGGACTGCATCTCCCTCAACTCTCACAGGCTCGGTTAGATATATTAAATACACCTCTATCGGGCAAAGAAATTCAGGCCGCTATCAAGAAACTAGCAAAAGCACCAAGGCCTGATGGTCTAGAGCCCGAATACTATAAACTTCTGGGGGTGCATGTTGTGGAGCCTTTTCAGGATATGTTTCAGGCGCTTTGCACGCCTGGTCAGTCAGTGGGGAGGATGACGCATGCCACAATAATTGCACTACCTAAACCAGGTTGAGACAAGGCGAAGCTAGGATCCTATAGGCCAATCTCTCTCCTAAATCAAGATATTAAGATCTTTGCCAGTGTCATGGCTTATAAATTGGGTTGGGTACTCCCCTCTTTGGTGCACTCAGATCATTCAGGTTTCATGCCAGGCAGATATGCCTTCGCTAATATCATACGGGCTCTTAGTGTTATACATGCTAAGGGAGGGAGGCTGGGGGATGCTATTCTAGCCAGTTTAGACGCGGAACAGGCGTTTGACAAAATACTAGGGGACTATCTTTTTTGGGCCCTCCCGCAATTTGGTATATTTGGAGAGTTCCTACAGGGTATTCGGGCATTATATAGTAAGCCATCAGCACAAATTTTAGTAAACGGGGAATTAACCTCATCCTTTGAACTGGAAAGAGGCACTCGCCAGGGATGCCCTCTGTCCCCTGTGCTGTTCGTCTTGGCCTTGGAGCCTCTGGCTTGCAAAATCCAACAGGCTGGGGAGATTCAGGGAATTGTAGTGTGTGAATATGACTATAAAATTAATCTATTTGCAGACATTGTTACTTTATTTGGGACAGGCGTCCAGGGGGGTTCCAGTACTAATTGACCTCATTCAAACTTTTGGGTCTTTCTCAGGTCTCAAAACAACTTCGAGAAGTCTGAGGCCATGGCAATGTCGTCTAACTGCGAGGTCATGCATTGGCCAGAGTTCCCCTTAGCCTGGGCAACAGGACCCTTAAAATATTTAGGGGTTTACCTTCACCTGGATGTTCACATTATGTATAAGAAGAATGTTAGTGAAAAGTTGGAAGCAATTCGGACCTTATGTGCTTGTTGGAGGGATTATCCAATCTCCTTCCTGGGTCAGGTGGCACTAGTCAAAATGGTCCTTCTACCAAAAATCCTGTACCCCCCCGCAGATGATGCCTCATTGGGTTACTAGCTCGGAAGAAGGATGTTTTTAGGGGGTGATATCCTTTTTTATTTGGGGAGCACGGCGAGTGCATAGGATATCTTAAACTCACTCGTGATAGAACTGAGGGTGGAGTTAACCTGTCTGACCTTCGACTTTACAATGTGGCAGCACTCGTGAGGTGGCTTCATGAGATACATACTGGGACTTTCACTTTTGTTCCGCCCCATGTGTGGGAGAATGCTGCTGCCCTATATTGTGTTTTTAATGTTCTTCATGCAAGGGGGCTGAAGCAGCCGCTATCGCCTCTTTTACGGCCGCTCAAACTGGCATGGACTTGGTGGAGGGGAAGGGTGGGGGGAGCAAGGGGACTATCTCCTTTTTTAGAGTTTCAAAAGAATCCGAACTTTCCTGCAGGATTGGAAAACTCCCACGTTGGGGAGTGGGCTCAGAGGGGCTTGTAGGTTTGTGGGTCAGGTGGTAGCTATAGGGGGGATGCCAATGACCATCTTTCAAGCTTTGTCAGGCAGCATGGACCCTCCCTCAGAGCTTCTTATTTTCTTATATGCAGATAAGGCACTACCTCTACTCTCTAAGGAACTCTGATAGGCAATTCCCATCTTTTAACTCTCTAGACAGGGTGTTCATGCAGATGCCATTTGAACATAACAGGCTCTCCAGGTGGTATAGGGTGGGTAGAAGCTGGAAATCTTCTTCCTCTTTTGCTAAGCTGGCGGGACAGTGGAGCGCCATGTTGGGGACAGAGGTGTCAGAGCAGGAGCTATCCCATTGCTTTGTGCTGGCTTTTAAGGTAACTCCTAATGTGGGACTGCATGAAATACAACTTAAAATATTGCACAATGCATACCTTACCAGATGCAGGGGCAAGGCAATGGGACTATGGGACTCAGACAAATGTAATAAGTGTACACGGAGCAAGGGAACTATTGTACATCACTTTTTGGAGTGCACTACATTATAGGGGTTCTGGCGTGGTGTGCTTGCCCTGCTAGAGGGGGGTTGTGGAGGTTTCCTTGGAGTGGTCATATGAGATCCTACTGCTGGGGTCAGACTTGGAACTGGCGGCACAGGGGATGTCCCCCTTTCAATGTAAGTTTATTCTCCTGGCCATAGTTCTGGCTAAAAGAGTTTAATGCAACACTGGGTGGATAGGGATCCCCCTCCCCTTGTCAAATGGTACACTAGTATGGCGCAGATGGCGGAATGGGAGGAGGTGTCCCCAACTCTTCTAGGGGGCTTTCCCAACCGGCCAGTCAACTTTGGAGGAGTTGCAAAGAACACTTGGCGCAACTTCGTGACAAGTAATGTTCGGCTGCGATGAGCCAAGGGGCGGTCTAGCCTCGGGGGGGGGGGGGGGGGGAGAGGGGGAAGAGCTTGGAAGGGGGGGTTCTGGTGTGGGGGTATTGGGGGAGGCTGGGGGGGATGATATGGGGTATTGGATTAGAAAAAGATCAAGAGAGGGCATATGTTATAATTGTTTAATTGCTTAGTACCAGGTACGGTCACAGGTGCACGTTTCTATGTTCTGATGATTCGACTCTTAATGGAGGTAGCACATTGTAGTAGTAGTACTCTAAGGTACTGTGTTGTTTGTTTATTGGCTACTGTTCTTGTTTGAGATGTTATCACTAAGTTGTGTCGTGCTCTTTTCTTGTCAATAAAAATATTAAAAAAAAACCCAACTTACAATTATATTAATAGCAAAACAATAGTAAAATGACCAAATATAAGTGTAAATACAATCAAGATAAACTTGGAAACAGTAAATTAAAACCTATTAATAGGATTAAAATGAAACTGTGTCAGAAACATACACATTGAACAGCACTGTAAAACAATTATATAGCAGAAATATGATAAATGTCAGTAAACAATACCATAATAACATGAAGAACATTCAAATAACCTAGGTATAATATGATGTCAGCATTCTACCAATGGAACACTTAATAAGCACACAGTAGAACATTTGAATAACATAGATGTGATGCTAATGCTGTTCCTATAATACAATAAACACCAAGAGCCTTCAAAAATGGAACAATTCTTTAATTCATGGACCCGACACGGGCCCTGTTTTGGTGCACAGTGCCTGTGTCAGAGGTCATAAAAACATTGCCAGATGCTTATCAATGGTGACATTTCATTCAGAAGAACGCCGAGTTTGAGAATCGGCAGACAGTACATTATCGGTTGCTCCCGTAGTTGATGGCCTGACTTCAGAGTATCCAGCATTATTTTTATTATCCCTGATGCAGGTGCTGTTTTCACCGAAACACAGCCTGTGTCAGCTCCATGAATTAAATAATTGTTCCATTTTTGATGGCTCCTGGTGCTTTTTGTTTGCTTTGTATGGTCTGTGCTTTGACCCTCTCTGTGTTGCTGTGCCCTACAATACAATAAGACATCTTACTACGTAGCCAGGGGGCCAAGTGCAGATATATAGATGGAGACAAGATGGTAGGAATCACCATCGAGAAAACAGGTTTAAATATCATTGCAGTCAATATGTTGAAATCCTCTGGTCAGTGTACAGTGGCAGCCAAGAAAGCAAACAGAATGTTAGAAATTATTAGGAAAGGAATGGAGAATAAAACAGTATCATAGTGCCTCTATTGCTGCATGATGCAGTGACCAGAACTGCAAACAATATTCAAGTTGCAATGGCATCTCAAAAAACATACATCAGAATTAGAAAAGGTATAGAGAAGAGTGACCAAAATGATGAAAAGGATGGAATGAATAAGAGGAATGTCTGAAGAGGTTAAGGCTCTTCAGCTTGGAGACTCCTGAAGGTAGATAGGATAAAGTTCTATAAAATATTTAGTAGTGTGGAACAAGTAAACGTAAATCAGAAATATAAAGACTAAGGAGGTATGCAATGAAGTTACCAAATAGTACATTTAAATCAAATTGGAAAATATTATTTCATTCAAAGCACAATTAGGCATTAAAATGTTGCTTATTTATTTTTTGAGATCTTGCCTGGCACCTATGACTTGGATTAACCACTTTTACAAACAGGATACTGGGCTTGATGGATCTTTTGTCTGACCCAGTGTGGCAATTCTTATGATTTGTCTATACATCAATGGTTCTCAACTAAGTTGTTGGGACAAACCCAGCCAGTCAAGTTTTTAGGATGCCTCACAATGAAATTGCATGCATTACCTCCATTATATGTAAATCAATCTTGTGCATATTCGTATTTATTTTAACCTTTATTCTCATCTCTCTTTAAAAATGCGTTAACATAAATTGTAATTTAGGTCTCATTGAGGGGCATTTTCGATATGACATCTAAGTTTTCAAAAATACTATGGACGTTTTGTATTTTGGACATTTTGAGATATGGATGTTTCATTTTTTGGTCCATTTTCAAACAAAAAACGTCCAAAATAGAGGAGAAGTGGCTTAATTGGTTAGTGCAGTGGGCTTTGATCCTGGCAACATGGGTTCAATTCCCACTGCAGCTTCTTGTGACTTTGGGCAAGTCAAATGCACAAGGGGCATTTTTGGATATGACGTCTAAACGTCCAAAATCAGAAAAGGAAAGGTCATTTTCTTAAAAAACCCAAAACTTCTATCTTTCCTTTTGAAAATGCTGTTTGGAAAAACATTTGTGATTTGGATGTTTTATTTTTTGGTCCATTTTCAAACAAAAAACATCCAAATGCATAACATACAAAATACACAAGAAAATCCACAATAGAGTGAAACCATTCACATGTTCTAAGTGTGGTAAAAGCTTTGGTTGTAATCTAAATCT
Organism: Microcaecilia unicolor; assembly: GCF_901765095.1. Lineage (NCBI taxonomy): Eukaryota > Metazoa > Chordata > Amphibia > Gymnophiona > Siphonopidae > Microcaecilia > Microcaecilia unicolor. The sequence continues at coordinate 174,989,187 of NC_044037.1, read as the reverse complement.
CAAAGTGCATCTGAAAGTGCGCACGGGAGAGAAACCATTTGCATGTATAGAGTCTGGTAAAAGCTTTGGTCAGAATGTAAACCTCACAATGCACCAGAGAATACACACAGGAGTGAAACCATTTTCATGTCCTGAGTGTGGTAAAAGCTTTGGTTGGAAAGAAAGCTTGACATGGCATCAGAGAATCCACACAGGGATGAAACCATTTACATGCACTAAGGAGGTAAAAGCTTCAGTTGCATTGGAACAGGTAATTAGGGAATGTACACTCTTGCTATGAAGTATGGAAAAATAGCACTCTGGTATTTAGATATATGCAACGAGACTTCCTTCCATAGCGTCCCCAGATCAATCCAGAGACTTGTGGGTTATGCCCCTCCTCTAGCAGGTTAGATAGAGAGAACTCAGAAGTTTGCTACAATAGAGCATGTGCAGCCAGCCTCACTTCAGTATTCTCTCTGTCTAGCAGGTAGAAGGGAGCATAAAGTGCAGCTCTGTGGCCTGAGGCTCCTATCCCGTTCCCTCGGGTGTGTTGAGCTTTCTCTGGGGTTGAGGTGCTGGAGCACATTCTGGGGTACACCTGGTGGTGCCAGGTCCCTACCGTTCTCCCCCTGTCAGCCTACTTAAATTCTGTTGAGGATTTTGGCTGTATTTCTCTCCTGTCTCTTAAAAAAAAAAAAAAAGAACCAGACGGAACGATTCTCCAGTCCAGCCTCATTTTGGCTTGCTTGGCGCTTGGAACAATTCTCCGTTCAGCTTAATTGGAACGTGAGCAGGGCTGGGACTGCGGAGAAGGTAAGGCTTTTGGGGCTATGTCCGTTCCGATTGAGTCCGTTAAGCGCAGCTCGCGCTGCGGGGCACGGTGGCACGTCGCTTCCCTGTGAGTTTTGTTCCGCAGAGTTTTTCTTCCGGAACAGCAACGGGCGAAGCTGTGCCAGGTTTCTTCCCTCATTCGTCTGAAGGCTCCAACAGCGTTGGACTATGTTCAGGGGTCGTTCCTTGGGCCCGGAGCCGCATGCGGCTTTTGCAATGGTATCTACTCAGCCATTGGTCTTTCCTTTCCAAGGTTCTTCGATTCGTTTTCCCTGGACACCGCGAGCTTCTTTTGCTCTGCAGTGTTGGCTCAGGTCAGATACTGACTCGAGGCATGCCTCTCGCCGCGTCGGAGTAGCGTGTGGTTCTCGGCCACTCAGCTCAGGGGAGTTGGTTGCAGTTCAGTTTCATGGAACTTTGGGTGTTTCAGTTGGCGCTCCTAGCTTTTGAGATGTTGTTGAGAGTTCAACCAGTCCAAGTTCTCTGCGACAGTGCGACGGCGGTAGCGTACGTCATTCGGCAGGGCGGAACTCGAAGTGCTCTGCTGGCAGAAGAGGCGTCCGTGCTGTCTCTTGGGGCAGAGAAGCGTTGAGTTCAGTTGTCGGCGGCTCACATAGCGGGAGTGCTAAGTGTACAGGCCAACTTTTTCAGTCGCAGTCGCTTGGATGCCGGGTAGTGGGAGCTCTCTCCGCCGGCTGTCAGCCAGATTTCGGATGGCTGGCGGACTCCGGTGATGGATTTCATGGCTTGATTCTACAATCCCAAGGTGACCCAGTTCTTCAGCAAAGTGCAGCTGTGACCATGGTAACAGCACTGGTCTCGTAATGCAGAGGTAGACGATTCAAATCCCACTGTTACTATTAATAAAGCTGTGAGCAACAACAGTTAAGAGGCAGAGAGTTTGAGTCCAAAGGAATGGACGCTATTCTTCAGCCGTGGCCGTTGGAGCTTCTATATGTCTTTCCTCCGTAGCCGATGGTCGGTCAAGTAGTGGGGAAATCTCTCGTCTTCCAGGTCCGGTAATACTTATTGCGCCGGACTGGCCCAGATGTCCTTGGTATGCGGGCTTGATTCGCCTCCTGATCGACGAGCCGTTCCACCTGTCTCAGGGGCCGGTAGTCATGAAAGATCACGCTCCATTTGGGCTTATGGCCTCGCCTTTGTACGGTCGCGTCTGAGGTGTCCAGGATAGCTGGAGGCGGTTTTTGGGACCATGTTACAGGTGCGCAAATGTTCCACTTCTATTGTGTATGATGGAGTGTGGAGGTCGTTTGTGGCTTGGGGTTCCTTGGCAGGCATTTCCCCTCAATCAGACCCTTTTGGGTCCGTTCTGGCTTTTTTGCAGGAAGTGATAGTTAAGGAACTGTCGCTAAGTACTTTAAAGGGTCAGTTAGCGGCATTGGCTTCCTGGAGGGGTTGTTCGGGGAGCCACTCCTTAGTGTCTCTTCCGGAGTTCGTTTGTTTTCCTAGCGGAGTAGGGCATCTCAGACCTCCTTGGGTTCTGGTGGTGCCAGATTAGAATTTGAACCTGGTCCTTAGGGCATGTCGGCGGTCTCCTTTGAGCCCCTGAGTAAAGATCTTGAATGTTTTCAAGTTGAAGACTGTGTTTCTGGTGGCAATGGCTTCAGCCAGGCAGGTGTCTGAGCTTCAGGCCCTTTCGTGCAGAGCCCCTTTCTCCATTTTTTCGGAGGCGGGAGTGACAATTCGAAGGGTGCCGTCCTTGGTTTCTAAGGTAGTCACGCGTTTTCACATTAACCAGGGAGTGGTGTTGCCATCCATCCTTCAAGCAAGAGGATTTCCCTCACAATTTTTGAGCTTTACGGGGTTTAGATGTTAGGGGACCTCTGATGTGTTATATGGAGGCGACTAATTCGTTTTGAAAGCAGATCATCTTTTTGTGCTGTTCGCAGGTGATAAGAAAGCGAACATGACCTCTAAGGCCACGGTCGATCGGTGGCTTAGGGAGGCTATTGCGTCGGCTTACCTGTTGTTGGGGGATTTTTTCCCTATTCGCATTCGGGCACTCTCCAAGAGGGTTCAGGCCTCTTCTTTTGCGGAGTGTCGTCTGGTGTCGTTGGAGGACGTTTGTTAAGTGGCGTCTTGGTCGTCTTGGCATTCCTTTGTTATGCATTGCCGTCTTGATGTTGCTGCGTGTCGAGAGGCGCTTGTTGGGACTTCTGTGTTGGCGGCCGGAGTAGGCCGGTCCCACCCTTGATGAGGATTGCTTTGGTACATCCCACAAGTCTCTGGATTGATCTGGGGACGCTATGGAAGGTAAAATTATGTCTTACCTGATAATTTTCTTTCCATTAGTCCCTCAGATCAATCCAGAGCCCCTCCCTGGAATTCGCTTTCGTAATCTCTGATCGGATTCAGTATACTTCAGTCGGTTCTGTTCATGTTCCTTTGTCTATGGACGGGTAAGGCTGTTAGGGTGTGTTTATATTTACATTTCTAAGTTATAGCAGCTCGGAGAGTTTCTTCCAAGTTTATGCTGCTTTTGCAGAGACAGGAGAGTGTTCTATGGTTCTTACTGCTTTGGTATCGTTATACTGAAGTGAGGCTGGCTGCACATGCTCTATTGTAGCAAACTTCTGAGTTCTCTCTATCTAACCTGCTAGAGGAGGGGCATAACCCACAAGTCTCTGGATTGATCTGAGGGACTAATGGAAAGAAAATTATCAGGTAAGACATAATTTTACCTTTTCATCTATAGATCTGAATTCAAAGCCCAAATCTACTGATAAACAATAGACACAAGTCTCAGATGTTATAAAAAAAAAAAATAGAAAGCTTGGCATCAGGTAGACTAGTGGAAAAGTGACATCCCAGGAAAGCAATAGGGCATCCTTGGGGTCACTGCAGTGGACTTTATAAAATGCTCCCAGGTACACATCTCACCATTGCTCCCTTACCTTGTCTGCTGAGCCCCCCCCAAAACCCACCACTACCATAGCCCTTACAGGGGAGGGGAGCACCAATATGTGGATACAGTGGGTTTCTGGTGGGTTTTGGAGGGCTCACAGTGTAACAAGTAGGGGAAGGTAGAAGCCTGGGTCCCCCTATCTGCAGTGCATTGCACCACTACTAGACTACTCCAGGGACCTGCATGCTATTCTAATGGACCTGAGTATAACATCTGAGGCTGGCGAGTAATATTTTTAATCACATTTTTTTGGGGTGGGATAGTGACCACTGGGGGAGTAAGAGGAGGTGACCCCCCAATTTCCTCCAGTGGTCATCTGGTCATTTGGGGCACCTCTTGAGTGGAGTAGAGGAGTAGCCTAGTGGTTAGTGCAGCAGACTTTGATCCTGGGGAAGTGGATTCAATTCCCACTACAGCTATTTTTTTTTTATAAAAACAGGTCTAGCTCAAAACGTCAAGTTTTAGTCCTGGATGTTTTTGTTTTGTTCCATTATGGCTGAAAAAATGTCTAAGTCATAGGAACGCCCCAAGTCCCACCTTGAACACGCCCCTGGCACACCCCCTTGAGATTTGGACATACGTTTGACGGACATCAGAGAAAAATGTCTAAAAAGAGGTTTTGAAAATACTGATTTGGATGTTTTTCTGAGAAAAACATCCAAATGCAGACATGCCACTTTTTGGACGTTTTTCTCTTTTGAAAATGAGCCTGATAGTATTGTAGGAACAGCATGAACATCACATCTATGCTATTTGAATGTTCTAATGTGTGCTTATTAGGTGTTCCATTGTTTCTATCAATATGTATACTTTGGAAGAAGGACAGCAGAGGGGAGATATGATAGAGACATTTAAATACCTATGTGGCATGAATGCACAGGAAGCAAGTCTCTTTGAAAGGATGCTCTAGAACGAGGAGGCATAGGATGAAGGTGAAAGGGGATAGACTCAGAAGTAACCTGAGGAAATACTTCTTCATGGAAAGGATGGTGAATTCGTGGAACAGCTTCCCGATGGAAGTGGTGGAGACTAAAACAGGACCTGAATTCATGAGAGCTTAGGACAAGTACATAAGATACAAACAGGTGCACAGCACACAAGTAGAAGAGTTGATTATAATAAAATATTACTGATGTATATTTTAATGTGAGGAAGAAAAAGACCTCAGAGACCTTATCAGGAGTATATTGTCATTTGTACTTCCCTTGCCAGGTCATTTCTCATTCATTGGTCCATAAAAAAACTCCCACACATTTTTTTAATACATGCAGTGCTGTGAAATCTGTATTATTTCAAACCACTAAAACCTTATTTCATCCCATGAATTCACAAATTATGGCAAAACGCCAGCAGGAGCACCAAAGCACTTATCTTTTCTCCCAAATGGGCCTGTTTCACTCCAACAGTCAGCTTCCTCAGGGATCTGTGCTACAAGGGTTCATCTACCTGGCATTCTTACTTTACCCTCAATGGTATAATATTCCTTCAAATAAAACAGAATTGTGGCACTGAATTAATGAATTCTTTTACTTCAGCTTAAAAAAAAACAAGACCGTAAATCAGTTACATAGTGTTCTCTGCACAATTCAAAATGGTGCTGTTAAATCAGACATCAAACTTTTGGAATAAATACAAATCAGTTACTTCATTTCCCTTTCTGATCTAATCAAAATTAAAAGATTGTATATGCATGATAATGATTAACCCTAATTGAATAACATTCTTCAATTAAAAAAGAAACATTCCAGTTAGTCATAGAGTTCAAACTGAGTAGCTCAAGGGTTTGGAGTTTGAAATCCACCATGATTCATGCTGGTGTAATTTGATCTTCTGGTCTTCCTCACGCTTGCACAACTCAAAATCGATTGCAAAACATCTTAAGTCCTCAAAATTATGTTTCAGCTGCTCACAATGGGAAACAAGAAGTTGTTTTATGTTCTTCCTTTTCAAATTAAATTTATGTTCTGACATCCAAATTTTGAAGACTAGTGTTCATGCCTATGTACAATTTATTACAAGGACATTTCTTTGCATACATAATGTATTCTGATTTACAGGTGGTGAAATGTTTTAATCAATACTTTTACTGTCCATCGGATTTATAAAAGATTTTAACTGTAAAGTTATTCTGCAGATGTTACACATACCACATTTGTAATGTCCTTTAAGCTTGTCCTGACAACCCACAATCCGTTCTGGTAATTCTGAAGTTTTTCTTTCAAATTGGCTTCATGAGAATAAGATTACTGCCCTCAAAACTAGGATGCATAATGTCTCACTTGTTTCTTATCAAATTTGCAACTGAGGAACCAATAGCAGAATACTTTAATACGCATGTGTATGTGTCGTTGGTCTCCTCATGTGATTTATGACCAGCAAGAAGTAAATCTGTTATTGTATTTTGGCCTCATGTACCCACATTTGAGTATTTTATTCAAATATTTGTTAGATTGTACAGCGCTGCGTAACCCTAGTAGCGCTCTAGAAATGTTAAGTAGTAGTAGTAAATAACTTCTCTTTTCTAATTTTTGCATCAGTCTGTGTGCTGGAGTTTTAAAATCTGGTATGTCAGAACAATTCCTCCTAATCCTTAGCATTTGGGAGAAGATAAACTGTTCTTTAAATGACAATTGGAATACGACAAGAAAGTATTTCTGTCGATTTTTAAAACGTTTTGGTGACTAGGTGTCCGTCGTTTACTGCCACATTGACATCCAAAAAATGAATCGCTGAAAACGAATGGTTTTCAACAAATTGAATATTGTTGTCACTACTATTGATCCAAATGGCAAAATGCTATAGTTCTTCTTCAGTACCTGTCCACAAAATAAAAGTGTTATCAATATATCTCTACCAATGATACATTTTTTTTCACTGAATAAGGGGAAGGGGGGAAATGGGACTTCATATACCGCCTTTCTGAGGTTTTTTTGCAACTACATTCAAAGCGGTTTACATATATTCAGGTACTTATTTTGTACCAGGGGCAATGGAGGGTTAAGTGACTTGCCCAGAGTCACAAGGAGCTGCAGTGGGAATTGAACTCAGTTCCCCAGGATCAAAGTCCACTGCACTAACCACTAGGCTACTCCTCAAAATATATCATATAAAAATTGGCAATAGATGGAGCAAAAGTTGTTTCCATTGTTACACCACTTCTTTTTGAGGGAACATTTTATTTACAAAAACAAAATTTTGTTTCATGGCCAAACTGACCAAAAATTCAGTGGGCAAATAATATGGTCTAGCTCTTTTTTTCTAAACCCCCTTTAATGACAGTCAGTGTGGCATCTTATGGAATGGAGGTATATAAAGATGACAAGTCCAAGGCCAGTATCAGGAAAGGACCTTAATCAATGTTGACACATGAGATTAAACTTAAAGAATGAGTTTTATCCTTGATGTAGAATTTACATTTGTAAACCTCTGGTTTCAAAAAAGTGCCCACAAACATCGACAATGGGTCAAGTAATGACTACCTGGAGAATAATATTGGTCTACCAGGTGGATCTTCCAACCTTTTATGGATCTTTGGTAAAAAAATAAAGTGTTGGAATTACAGGATGCTTTTTGTTCAAACATCTATAGTCTGATGATAAAAATCCATCTTTAACTCCTTTGTTGGTAATTTTAGAAATGAGAGCTTGCAAACGCTCGCACGTCCCCCTTGATCATATGCGTATTCGTTGGGGAAATCCTGAAAACCTGACCTGGCAAGGGCCGGGGTTGGACACCTCTGGCCTATATCTTAGGAGGTCGGTACTTAGATATTTGAAGGCATCTCATTTCTTCTGCAGGACAGACAGACTCTTTGTCTTTTGGGGGGGATCTTGTTAAGGAGAACCATCATCCAAGGCACCCATAACAAATGGATCAGGGAGACAACACCTACTGTTTATGACACCCAGGATCAAGTGGTGCATCAGGAGTTATAGGTGCAGGCTGCCTTTTGGGTGAAATTTGGATAAGTTCCTCTAGAAAGCTGTTCTCAGCCAGTGTATTGTGTGTCATTGGGCTGGCACACAGAGTAGGGTTTTTTTCCAGGTAATAAGGTAGCACGCTCCTCCCCTCCTGCCACAGAGCCAGAATGTCTCCCTCCCCCCCACCCCTTCACAAGTCCAGCATCATCCCTCAGCACCCCCAGTCCAGCAAACTTATTCTTTGCCAGTGCCGCCAACAGCAACAGTGGTAGCAACAGCAGTAACATTCTGCCTGGACCGAGCCGACACCGTCTACAGTATTCCTCCCTCACATAAACAAGAAGTTACATCAGAGGGGTGGGACACTACAGAGGGAAGGATTTGGCTCGGCCCAGGCAGTATATTACTGCTGCCGTTTCCGCTACTGGCACCAGCAAAAAACTCAGGTTTGATGTGCCGAGGGACGACGAGAGAGAGGTTTTTGGATTTTGGGGGGGGGGGGGGGGAGGTGCTGGGCACATGGGGAGGAGATAGTGAAAGGCAGAGGGCGAGATGCTGGACCTGTGCAGGGGAGATGCCAGACCTTGGTTGGTGAGTGGGGAGAAAAGTTAGACCATGAGAAGTGGGGGCTAGGGAGAGAAGGAAATGTCAGACTGTGGAGATGGTGGCGAGGAGAGGGGGACATAGGCAGTGGGGGCGAGGAGAGAGGGCCACATCAGACTGTGGGGACTGGGGGAAATGTGAAACCATGTGGGAGGAGAGATGCTGAATTGCATGGGAAGAGAGAGATGCAGCTACACAAAAACCCCAATGCAGTCTTCCTTCCTTGGTTGTGTGAGTTTTAAACCACACTTAGCAGGCTTTCATTTCTGTTGCACGGTTTGTCATCTACACAGCTCAGCAGGATATTGGGATTTGTGTAGCTGCATCTTCTGCTGCCAGACTGGGTTTTTTGCAGCTACTTTCCCCTTCGAGCCACTGCCCTGCTGAACATTGAAGCTACACTGTTTTAGTGTGTGTGTGGGGAGGGGGACACAGATCTTCTGGAGAAAGAGAAGAAATATGTTACAAGAGTGGAGGAAGAAAGAAGAAGGGGAGATTCTTGGCATGGTAGAACTATGTGGGAGAGACCCTGGGGCTTCTCAGGTGGAATGAGTTCAGAGGGTAGAACTGTAATAATAGGAAATTAGTGAAAGAGGACAGAATAGGAGGCCAGGGAAGGAATGAGATAGGAGAGCTGAGGGTGAGAGGAGGAGATGGAAAGTTAATAGATAAGTGAAATATAAGTGGAGGACTTCAGATGGTGAAATTTGAGTGGACAGACAAAAAAGAGGAAATATGTCAGAGATGGCTGTATTGACGAAATGGAGAATGGATAAATGGATGGCACCTACTGGAAAGAGCAGAAGACCGATAAAGCAAAAAAAAAAAAAAAAACTGGGACCAACATGCTTCGAAAAATAAAATGCCCAGACAACAAAGATGGAAAAAAGTGTTTTGAATTTATTAGGTTGAATATGTTAACTTTGAGAAACGTGCATCACGGATGTCTTCGTATTTTGTTGGAAATGCATTTGTTTTCATTTCTCCTATGCTGTGGTACATGCCTAGTTTGACTTATTGAGCTTCACAGTTCATTTTTTGTCTTCATATTTGTATTTAAAATATTTGATCCCTTTTTGGATGTCTGTGTTTTTGCATGTGATGGTGGTGTGGCATTCTGTCTGCATGTAGTTTCTGTGTAGAGCTCTGTAGCAGTCCCACTTGTTTGGATTTTTTTTTTTCCTTACCAGTATTAAGTGTATTGGTGTTCTAGGACCCCTTGTAATATTGTAGTGGTACTTGTCCTTAAGTAGGGTTCATGTTGTTTGAATCATAGGAATTCGTGCTTCTGTTGTATGGTAGGTTTGCTATGTGTACGTTGAGTTAAGATTTTTTTCAGGTTTTGCATTATTTTAGTGTGCCTGATCGGGAAGAGATTTATATTGCTATTATTCAGATGGCAAATCAGAATAAATACGTACATACACTTTTTTGGTCTGATAAGTTCCATGGAAAAAATGTGTTAGTTATGATCTGCATTTGCTGTTTGGGGGTGAGGGGTGGGGGTGTATGGATGCAGGGCATGTTTACATTTAATTTATAAGAACTGCGATACTGTATTAGACTAAAGGTTCATGAAGGTCATGCATGAAGTGTGTCACGTATGTGAGCATTGTCCGTCAGGTATGTCCAGACTGAAGAACCACTGCCCTAGAATAAATTTGTAGGACAGTGATTTAGAAGACACTTCATACTTTTTCTCATTATTAGAGGCTTCATCTCCAGACCAGGCTCCAAGCAAGTTTTGAGGCAGCAGTCCTAGAAACTGTAGGGGATATGCCCCACTCTAAATAGAAGTTACTTTGGTACATTCCACTGGTCTAGCACAGGCAAAGAGGAAAGTGCAATTCCTTAGCGTCCCTCCGGACTGGTCCAAGAACTGACTGATGGGTTATGCACTCCTTCCAGCAGGTGGAGACTGAGAACTCTGACTAGAGAGCCAATAAGAGCCCTGGCCAACTGGCCGTAGATTCAGTATATAGATAACAAAGCAGAAGAAGAGGGAGGAAAGAAAGAAATAAATCTATTCTATGCCACCGGGAGTCTGAGCAGCCAGGCAATTAAAATAATACTGTGCCAGAAATTACACAGACCCACTGTGCTGGACATTCACAGATATCTGGCAAATTGATACTTTTCATTCTTTGAGGCCTCCCTACCAGTTCAGAATGCCACTCAAGCAATCCAGATGGGTAATTTAATCTTGGACTTCTAGTTATTAGAGAATAATTTGCGCATATCCGTGAAAAAAAAAGATAAAATATAAATGTGCGATGTTAACACAATGAGTAGTCAAGTTGTAAGAAAAGGAAGCTATAGCAATAGCATCAGATGTCTGGCTTTACCAGCATATATAGAGAAGCTGAGTAAATATGTTCTGTTTTCATCTGTTGGAAGAAGGGCAAATCCCACTGTTCCGGACTGGCCTGGCAAGACTAAAAGAATGATGGTTATCAGGTAAGGCATAGATGTGCTATAACGTTTCATTTCAGGTTGTATTGCAACAAAGCAATCACTTGTGCTGTTTTTATTTTATTTTTTTTTTTTTTGCGGGGGGGCTATCTGTTCTTAGTCCAAAAAAACTATCTGTTCTTTGGAGTTGTTTCTGGTAGTTCACACTTGAGCACAATATTTGCCGTAGATTAAGAATGAACATCACTAACCTAAGGGCTTGTTGTCATCTTTTGTAATATTCGGTGTTGGTATGTAAGCTGTAAGCCAGCTTGTGATCTTTCTCTCCAGATGCTGCAGATTATGATTGGAGGTGGGAGGCAATATTAATGTGTGTGCATTTTTTTTTTCTTTTTAATCTTCAGAATTTTCACATTATGCCTTTCCATGCCAAAACAATTTGGCCTCATCCCCAGAATAAGAGCAAACAGAGATACAGAATGTGAAAGTATAAATCAGACCCTAAATATCTAGAAATCCTCCAGTGTGTTTGAACCTAACGGCTGCTCCCAGGTTCATATCACTTGACTGTACCTGGTTGAGCACGGAGCTTGGCTCCGCAGTCTTCAGTCGCACTCCTTAGTGCCATTGGGTGGGGCTCTGGCTTTGTTCCCTGGGATCTTGTCTGAGAGGTCTTTAATTGTTAGTAAAGGGGTACATTCAGTGTTGAAATCAATGATGGTTCCCAGCTGCCACCAGGTCTATATGGCAGATTTAATTAAAACATGGGTCCCGATTGTCTTTGGCAATAGTTGTGACTGGTCATGTAGAGTACTTGAGGGTGCTACATTTTGCCATATCTGCTGTAGAAACAGAAGAGTAGCGTGATCAACAAGACACTTTTAAAAAGACTAAGGAGACGAAAAAGTAAGGAATAAAAAATGTTCTTTAATAGTGGAAGATAAGACTCGACATGGAACCATGTTTCGGCGATAAACGCCCGCCTCAGGAGTCTGTATGTGGTAAATGCCAGTAGGTAGAGCTGAACCAGATCAAGCCTTTGAAAAGACTGATGATTGGTGGATATACAAGATACGCTGGTGAAAAAGCACGAGCAAAACTGCAAGAAGAATCTTGTTTACACAAAAAAAATCTCTGTTCCAGACCCAGTCAGAGTAATGAGAGGTACCTTGTATCCAGTCTATGATGCAAATTAATTGCAATACAGTACCATTTTAGATCTAGCAATCCTAGGCTCCTCCATTCTTCCCCTCCAAAGGAAATTGGCCAAAATATTATCTAATTGTGGCCTTTCTCGGGCTGAGTTAGGGAAATTTAGCAATTGAAGCTTGTACAGCCATTTAGGGATCACAATCGTTCTATACATGAATGCCTGACCTATTAACCTCAATGGCGAACCATGCCATTGCATCAAAAGGGGTTGTATGTCCTGTATTAACACTTAGAAATTTAGTTTGCATAACCCTTAACTGCTGATCCCCTGTTTCCAAATTGTATCCCTACAAGTTAAGCCAAATCAATACGTGGTCTGTTGCCTCCACTGGCCCAATAGATGCCTCCCATATGGCTGAAAATAGTGAACAGGAGACAGAAATATAATCAGTTCTAGATCACGTCCCTTGTGGTCTTGACACTTGAGTATAATCTTTTTCTGTTCAGTGGAGAATTCCTTGTCATCAGCAGCAGATGAATCCATTACGAATGGGTTGTGTCCACCTACCAGCAAGGGGAGATAGAGAACACTGAAAACCACAGTGCCTCCTGGACAGCTAGCTCCATCTGCCTCTCAGTATTCTCTATCTCCCAGCAGGGTTGGATGCAGCTTATTCAGCTGCTTCCAAGAATCTGCCTGGGGTGGCTCCTGTGCTTTTGCCAGTTGTAGCAGGGGTGTTGTGGCTATTGCAGCTCCACTTTAAAGGCACATAGGTTGGCCCTTTCCCTGCCTTCCCCTTCCCCCTATGTGAATGCAGGCATATAGGTTTACCCTGTCTCTGCCTTTCCCACTTTCTTCTATGTGGATGCAGGCACATTGGTTTGTCCTTTCCCTGCTTTTCCCACTCTTCTGAACTTCCGGAGTGCCTCTGTAGCTGTTGCCTCTAACTTTCCTCACAGTGTTAAAAAAAAAAACAAACCCAAAACAAAAAGCGACGCGCTTGTTAGCGCTGCGATTCTGAGGCTTTCTGTCTATGCAGCGTGACCGGAGCTCTGGGACTCGGTCTGTTGAGGTAAGAGCGTCTTGTAGCTCCTCCATGGAGGGCCCACGATCGGGGTGTTTTTGGCGTGAATCCGCCATTTAAAAATTTTCCGCCACTTTCGGCGATGGCTGCGGAGGTTGTTAAGCGCTGTTCACATTGTGGCAAGTGCAGATTAGCAGCGGGGCTCTGTAAATCGTGCTCTTCAGACGTCAGGGCCGGCACGAGCATGGCGAGCGATGTCTCTTTCCGCTCGGTGGAGCTGGCAGCAGGCGCCATCTTGGATGTGCCGCATGGTCCGAACCCCGCAGGAGCAGAGGGGTCTGAGGCCAGAGGGGAGTCTCGGATAGAGGCTACCAGAGGAACTGCTTGCCCCGGATTGGAACCGGGAGACCAGGGTGAGCCTTTCTCCCCTGAGTTTGTGTTGCTTTTACATGAAGTGTTCATGTTAAAGAGGGCTCTGCTGCAGGTGTCTGACTCTGCATTGCTACCTGGTTCCCCTCCGGTAGAGGCTGGCCCGGGATTGCTGTCAGGCGGTTTTTCCCCAGACAGTTGGCTGCAGGACAAGCGTAGAAGGGTAAATTCCCCTTCAGAGAGTGGCGCACCTCCCTTCCCCCCCCCCCCCCCCCCCCCCCCGTGGTCGGGCTGTAGGGATTCTGAGGGGTCTGGCAGACCTTCGTGGTCTGAGGAGCCAGAGGAAGGTGCCGGATTGCCACTGGATCCAGATGATCCCACCGCGGTTAGGATTTTCCACCGCGAGGAGCTGCCAGCGCTTATTTCTGATGCCTTGCAGGCTCTCTCTATTGAAGATCCTGTGCTTGGCGAGGCCTCCTCTGGTAATCCGAGGATGGCAAGTACTAAGAAGCCTGCTCGAGCCTTTCCTTTGCATGACTCCATCCAAGAGCTTATTTTGGCTCAATGGGCTGACCCCGAGGGGCTTTTGAAGGTTGCCAGGGCAATTGGGCACTTAAACCCTCTTAGTGAGGAGCACTTGGCATGCTTGGCCGTGCCTAAAGTAGATGCCCTAGTTACGGCTGTGACAAAGAAGACTACCCTCCCAGTAGAGGGAGGAGTCGCCCTGAAGGACATGCAGGACCGACGTCTGGAATCAGCAATCAAACGGTCCTTTGAGATTTCAGACTTAGCCTTACGGGCATCTGTATGCAGTTGTTATGCTGCTCGAGCCTGCCTCGCTTGGTTGCAACAGGCAGTGGAACAGCCCGGGGGTGGAGCAGAGCCCCTTGCAGAGCTGGCACCGCGGATGGAGTCGGCCTTGTCATTTTTGTCGGACGCCCTCTATGATCTGGTCAGAGCTTTGGCTAAACAGATGGCTGTGACGGTGGCCGCTCGCCGCCTTCTATGGCTACGGCATTGGGCGGCTGACATGGCCTCTAAGCAAAGGTTGGTGGAGTTGCCCTTCCAAGGCCTTCTCCTATTTGGTGAGGAGTTGGAGAAAATTGTTAAAGGCCTGGGGGAAACTAAACCCCAGCGGTTACCTGAGGATAGGCTGCGGCCTTCTTCCAAGGGTCAGGCGGTTCCCTCCTCTTCCAGACCTCGCTTCCGTGAAGCTAGAAGGTATCGCCCGGGGCGTTCTGGGTTTACTTCATGTGCCCGCTTTCAGCAGAGGAACTCCTTTCACTCGAACAAACGTTCCACAGCAGCCGGCTCAAGGCCTGGAGTTCATGGGCGACCCTCTCAATGATGGTGCGCCGGCCCACTCCTCGATTCCTGCAGTTGGAGGACATCTTTCCCTCTTTCTCGAGGAATGGGTCAAGATTACTTCAGATCAGTGGGTTTTGAACCTGATCAGAGATGGCTACAGATTAGAATTCAATGCCCCAATGAGAGACGTGTTTGTGGAGTCCCGATGCGGCTCTGCCGTCAAACGGGCCGCGGTAGAGGAGACCTTGCAAGGCTTGTTGCACCTCAGGGCGGTGGTCCCTGTGCCTCCCGCCGAGATTGGCTACGGTCGTTACTCCATTTACTTTGTGGTGCCACAAAAAGGAGGGTCTTTTCGGCCCATACTCGACTTAAAGGAAGTCAACAAGTCACTAAGAGTGCGGCATTTTTGCATGGAAACCCTGTGCTCCGTCATGGCAGCGGTACAGCCAGGAGAGTTTCTCACGTCTGTGGACCTGAAAGAAGCTTACTTGCACATTCCTATTTGGCCCCCGCACCACCGGTTTCTCCGGTTTGCGATGTTGGGAAAACATTTCCAGTTTCGGGACTTGCCTTTTGGCCTCGCCACAGCTCCCTGACCCTTTTCCAAGGTAATGGTGGTAGTAGCTGCCTTTCTCAGGCGAGAGGGTATCCGGGTTCACCCGTACCTCGACGACTGGCTCATCAGAGCGGACTCTGCAGAAGAGAGTCATCATGTAACAGCCAGAGTGGTCTAAGTACTTCAATTTCTGGGCTGGGTCGTCAATATACCCAAATGTCACCTGACCCCCCCCCCTCAATCTCTAGAATGTTTGGGGGTCCGGTTCGACACAGCCTCAGGGTTTGTCTTTCTACCTGAGCAAAGGCGGTGCAAGCTTCAGAATCAGGTCCGTCTGCTCCTGAGGATGCCTCGCCCGCGAGCTTGGGACATAGTCCAGCTGTTGGGGGTCGATGATGGCCACCTTCGAAGTGGTGCTATGGGCGAGAGCGCACCTGAGACCTCTGCAGTATTCCCTGCTTCAACGATGGTCTCCAATATCTCAGGATTACCAGCGCAGACTCATGTGGCTCCCTGCGGCCCGGCTCAGTATGGAGTGGTGGCTCTCAGACAGCATGCTACGGCGAGGAATGCCGCTAACACTTCCCGATTGGTGCCTGGTGGTAACAGATGCCAGCCAGCAGGGCTGGGGGCACATTGCCAGGGAAGGCATGCCCAGGGTCTCTGGACACCCGAGGAGTCGGAGTGGTCCATGAATCGCTTGGAGTTGAAAGCGATATTCCAGGTGCTTCTGGCCTTTCACACGACCCTGGAGGGACTGGCTGTCAGAGTTCTTTCGAACAATACGACAGCAGTGGCCTACATAAATCGACAAGGCGGCACTCAGTGCAGGGCACTGGCCGCGCAGATTTGCCACTGGGCCGAGCTACATCTGCAGTTTCTGTCAGCAGCTCACTTTGCAGGTCAGAGCAATGTGCAAGCCGATTATCTAAGCATCAAATCGACCCAGCGGAGTGGGAACTGGCAGACGAAGTGTTCCTTCAGATCTGTGCCATATGGGGGATGCCCGTAGCGGATCTTATGGCGTCAAGCGCAAATGCCAAAGTCCCGTGCTTTACAGCAGACGGAGAGATCCTTGCTCGGCAGGGTTGGATGCCTTGGCTCAACCCTGGCCTCAGGGCCTCCTGTATGTGTTCCCTCCTGGGCCCTTGATAGGGCGAGTACTCCTGCGGATTCGGCTACATCAAGGAGAGGTGGTTCTCATTGCCCCGGATTGACCCAGGCGGCCGTGGTATGCGGACCTCCGGCGGATGCTGGTGGAGGCTCCCCTTCCTTTGCCTCTGGTACCGAACCTGTTGTCAGAGGGGCCGTTAACCATGGAGGACGCCTGCCGCTTTGGTCTTACAGCATGGCTCTTGAGAGGGCGCAATTGAGAGACAAGGGCTATTCCAACAAGGTCATCTCCACTCGCCTTCAGGCCCGCAAGCGTTCCACTTCCGTTGCCTATGCTCGGATTTGGCGCTAGTTTGAGGCTTGGTGTGCTGCTAAAGCAATTACACCCATGCGGGCTTCTGACTCGCCGATACTTGACTTTTTGCAGGATGGTTTACAAAAAGGCTTGACCCATAATTCCCTGCGTGTTCAAGTTGCAGCCTTAGCATGTTTCAGGGGAAGGTGGCTGGCCTCTCCCTGGCTGCTAATCCGGAGGTGGCACGGTTTCTTAGAGGGGTGCTTCGGCTCCGTCCTCCTGTGCGGGCTCTGTGTCTGGCGTGGAACCTGGGGTTAGTTTTATGTTTAAATCTGTTTATTGACATAGTATGCAAAATGTGATACAAACACAATTCTACCAACTACGGCACTAATACAACAAGTAACTATCAACATTTCTTCCAACGTCAACTGATTTTCTGTTTTTTTCCCCCCACCCCCCCAACCAACCCAACTCTCCCATCCTTCTGGTTTAGCTAAACATTTGTGCATAATTCTGTTAAACATGTGAACCAACCAAAACAACCCAAATATTGCAGGGATATAGTGAAAGCACTGAACGTCACCAATAGGCTGATTGCAGAAGAATCCAGGTTGTTCTTTATTGCTCCCTTGTCCCTCAACTATTACTACTCTCCCGCCCCCCCATCTCTTTCTAAATCCCAACCTCCCAACCTAATTCCCCCCCCCCCCCCGATCCCTTCCCCAAACACATGCTGCTCAATCATCAAGTCCAGTCGGAACTCAAAGCCAAACACGTCTAGTTTAGAATTCTGCTCCTTGCAAGGGGTTGCAGAGTGTCCCAAAATTTCTCCCATATTCTTTGAAACCTCTTGCCCTCCTCAGAGGACAAATCCAAAAGGCCGCGTCTTTCTAGCTTGAGGAGTTCAATCATTTGTATTCTCCAAGTACCAACTGTTGGGGCTCTATCAGCTCGCCAATGTTGTAAAAGGACTTTCTTTCCCATCAGAATCGCTCTCTGTAGGAAAGACAAGAAGCCTGGAAGGGTCGGTTTAACATACTTATAGACCTGAAAAAGCATCAGAGGATGTCTCTGGACTGTACGTCCCCAATATTTCTTGATCTCTCGTAAAATTTGTGTCCACAGCTGTAAAACGTGCGGGCAGTACCAAAACATGTGGCCAAGTGTGGCTTGACTCTGATGACACCACGGGCAGGTGCCCACTCCTCCAATGCCTGCCTTCATTGCTCTGTCTGGTGAGATGTACAGTCTGAGAGCGAATTTATACTGCATTTCCCAGTGCCGGGTAAAAATGGAAGCTCTATGGATGGATGAAAGGAAATTGCACAGAATCTCTTCCGTTACTTCTGACAGTAAATCTCTAGCCCAACGTTGAGCACTGGTGCGAAAGTCTATATTCTCTGTCGAGTCTTGTAAGGATCTGTGGTGATATTTTAAAGGCACTGCTGTTTGGGCCCCCAAAGTCAAATCAGAACTCAATATATCCTGTACATCCTCGCTTAAATTCAGCCAGCCTAGGGCTCTGATGTAGTGTTGAGCCTGAAGATAGGCAAAGCGATCCGACTCTCGGAGCTTAAATTCCTTTTGTAGTTCTAAAAATGGTCGGGTCTTACCCTCCTCCGTGACCAACTGATAGATATATTTGATCCCCAGTTGTCTCCAGCGACCAAAAGTCTTTGAGGAGGTGCCCTCTGGGAAGTCAGGGTTATGAAACAAAGGCAAAAAGGGTGTCACTCTCCAGTCGAAGCGATATCTCTTGCAGAGCCATCTCCATGCCGCCCTCGCTGAGGTTACCAGAGGGCTCCTCCCCATCTTCCCAGGAAGCGCCTTACTAGGTGCATGTAGTGCCCATCCCAGGTGCACAGTTGGGAACATTGCCATCTCTAAACTAGTAGCTGAAAAGTTGTGGTTGTCTGTCAGCCAGTCTCTAATGTGTCTCATCCTGGGGTTAGTTTTAAAGGCCCTTCAGTGTTCGCCCTTCGAGACGCTTAGGCGAGCTTCGGAGAAGGATGTGACCCTAAAGACGGTCTTTTTGGTGGCCATTACTTCGGTGAGATGAGTGTCTGAGCTCCAGGCGCTGTCCTGTCGAGACCCATTTCTGCATTTGCACCTTCTAGATGTGCGAAGGGCTCTGTTGCAGTATCTGCGCTTGTCAAATGCTTTCAGGACCTCTGATCACCTTTTTGTTTTGTTGTCAGGTCCTCGCAGAGGGTCTCCAGCGTCTAAAAGCTATTTTTTTCAGCATATCTGCTGTCTGGCCGGCCTCCGCCTGAAGCCCTTAAGGCACATTCCACAAGAGCGATTTCCTTTTCTTGGGCTGAAACTGGAGCACTCTCTCCAAGAGATATGCAGTGCAGCGACATGGGCTTCTAAACTCTCATTTGCCCAACATTACAGGCTGGATGTGGCTGCCAGGAGGGATGCACATTTTGGAGCACAAGTGCTGGCGCGTGGTGTGGCCTGTTCCCACCCTATCTAGGGATTGCTTTGATACATCCCATTCGTAATGGATTCATCTGCTTGATGACAAGGAGGGGAAAATTAGGTTCTTACCTTGGTAATTTTCTTTCCTTTAGTCATAGCAGATGAATCCATGAGCCCGCCCTGATTGATTGATTGATGCTGTTTTGGGTTCAGTTTTTCCTGTAGATATGTTCCCTGATTGGGAGAAGTTGGAAAACAGTCTTCAGGCTTTCTGTTCTGTTACAAGAGGTTGAGTTCGTCCCTCCTTTGAATTACTGCTCCTGTTCTGGAGCGTTCGTTCACTGTGAGGAAAGTTCATGTTATTCTACTTTGCGGTGTAACACTGCTTTGGAAGCTTCAAATACTGAGAGGCAGATGGAGCTAGCTGGCCAAGAGGCACTATGGTTTTTCAGTTCTCTCTATCTCCCCCTGCTGGTAGGTGGACACAACCCATTTGTAATGGATTCATCTGCTAAGACTAAAGGAAAGAAAAATACCAAGGTAAGAACCTAATTTTCCCATGTAGGTGCCCCCCTTCACCCCTTAGGGCTATGGTAGTGTTGTACAGTAGTGGGTTTTGGGGGGGCTCAGCACCCAAGTTAAGGGAGCTATGCACCTCGAAGCAATTTCTGAAATCCACTGCACTGCCCCCTAGGGTACCTGGTTGGTGTCCTGGCATGTGAGGTGGACCAGTGCACTACGAATGCTGGCTCCACGAACGACCAAATGGCTTGGATTTGGTTGTTTCTGAGATGGGCGTCCTCGGTTTCCATTATCGCCGAAAACCGGGGACGACCATCTCTAAGGATGACCATCTCTAAGGTTGACCTAAATTTCCAGATTTGGGCATCCCTGACCATATTATCGAAACGAAAGATGGGCGCCCATCTTGCTTCGATAATACGGGTTTCCCCGCCCCTTTGCCGGGACGTCCTGCTAGAACGTCCTCAGGAAAACTTGGGTGCCCCGTTCGATTATGCCCCTCCATGGGTGCGTTAGCATTTTTAACGCACGTAAATAGTTTATACACGTTAAACGCTAAATCGCCCATAGAAACATATAGGCGCGTTAGTGTTTAACGTGCCTTAAATTTAAGGGTGAATTAGAAATGCTACCGCACCTTAGTAAATATACCCCTAAGTTTTCTGTAAGTCATGCGCATAACTGGGAGCACTGCTCATTTCTGTCCTATGCTGCACATGTGTGCATGCCTCCCTTTCTCTTACACACTATAGTGCTTGTAGAACGGTGCTTAGGGCCCTTACTTTTTTGCGCATTTATGCACACAGGCACCTAGTTATAGAATTGCCCTTCAGATCTCCTCAGGCTCACCTTCTGACCAGCACGGAGACATTCTGTCCATATTCGCCAACTCTGAAAGAAGCACGCAGAAAGCTGTGCAGGCTCATCGTCAACAGGATGCTGTTTTGAATGGCTCTGTGCTGACTATGAAATCTGGTAGATCTGTACTGGTTTATTTTAGTAGGAATGCCATGTTCGTGAGTACTTTTGAGCTGTGCAGCTGCTTTGCCCCTTTTTTTTTTTTTTTTTTAAGCATTTTCTGTCATCATGCTTGGAGGAAAATCTAACCTTTTTGAATCCCTGATTTGTACATCTTACACTGGCCAAATGGACCCTTTGGCCATTGATACTCACTGTGAGTTGAGGGATGTCACAAGAAGATGTAATAAATGAGAACTTGAATTTTATATACAGGCATATTTTCAAAGCACTTTGGGAGGCTAAGTTCCATAGGTTTCTATGGAACTTTGGGAGGCTAAGTGCTTTGAAAATGAGCTTGATAGTCTTTTACATGCCTAGGGAACATTTTACCACAAAACAAGCAGATGTTGACATAGGACCCAGACATTTTAAAACAATGCTTATAAGGGTTTTCGGAAGATATGTTGCAACCACATATTTCTAAACCTGGGCGTGTTTAGAACGTAAGAAGTAGCTAATTAATTATGAGATCGATGTTCAGTGGGCTTATACTCCTGTATTAGTCGCTTAAATTGGTCCCTTTAAAATTTTACTAGGGTGTAGTGCCTAAATGCATGTTCAGAATTTCATTAAATTTCTAAATTTAGGAGCTTAAAAGGGAATTTTTTTTTAATTAATTAATTTATTTTTTATTACATTTGTATCCCATGCTTTCCCACTCATGGCAGGTTCAATGCGGCTTACATATTATATACAGGTACTTGTTTGTACCTGGGGCAATGGAGGGTTAAGTGACTTGCCCAGAGTTGGAAACAAGGGCAGATTTAGGTCAGAGAAAAATAGTAACTTAGTATTGATATTCAGCACTAAGGTGCTCATTTTCAAAGCTCACAGACTTACAAAGTTAGGTGGAGGAGCATTTTCAATATGACATCTAAGTCAGACTTTGAACATTTTGCACTAAATGTCTCAAATCCGAATAGCTCAAACAAGAAATAAGAGCGTCAGAATAAATTTATTGGGACCCTATGTGGTCCGTGTTTCGGAAAACAAGCCTTCGTTGGGTCTGTGGTAGAGATGTTCCTGTGACAAGATCTGGAGAAGGACTACCTATATTCTGTTACAGCCACATCTGTGTTACAGAGATGCACTCATCCGCTGCCAATTTTTTCCAAATCTGAGCTCAGGGCAAGCAGTAATTCAAGACACTTCAAAAAGTATGAATGCAATATCCAAGATGTAGAGTTTAAGTTGTATTGGATATCCTGCTGCAAGAGATTGACTGACTGTCGCGAGACCACTGCTCTCAAAAAGTGTCCTGAATTGAAAAACATAGACTGAGGGGTTAGCTGAGAGAACAAAGACATGGGATCTTGTGCGTGTGCTCAGTTAAAGCTCAGGTGTTTGTTTGTTTGTTTCCCCCCCCCCCCCCCCCAAGAAGCTCTGAGAGTGCCTTTTGGTTTTAGATTCTTAATTATTTTCACTTACGTTATGAAGTATAAGGTCAAATGAGAATCCTAAAGGACCACATCTCCTAAAAGCCCAAGGTTTGCTTCTTTCCTGAGCTCCCTTTTGTGAGGAACTGCTATATAAATAAGTAGCCACCCTGCGTGCCATAGGCCCTGTCTGGGATCTTAGGCACATTAGTGTTGTCCTACATTTATTTATTTATTGATTTGGATTTGGATTTTTGCTTATACCTTTTTCAGTAGTAGGTCAAGGTGAGTTACATTGGATATTTCTCTGTCCCCCAGGAAGGCTCACAATCTAAGTTTGCACGCAGTTCATCTTGATTGCAGTGGGGTGAAGAGAATTGTCTTTCATAGATCTGATGGAAACATCTGTAAATTCTGATTAGACATCTCATCAGAACTGCTACAGCACCTAGGAGTAGTTTTGAGCAACTTTTTCAATTTCAAGGCACACCGACTTTTAACAAAGGGTTGTTTGGTGCACCCAGTCTTTGTGAAGAAGGCAGTGTGGACAGAGAGGAAAAATATATGCTGAAAAATAAATGTTCTGGGGTGTCTCTCACCACCAGCTTTAGGTGGAGTTGGTTACATATAATAAATATAAGAGAAGACAGGCATACATACAGTATTCACATAACTGCTGCTGGTATTGTCTTTCCTGTCAGAATAAGTTCATTGCATGTGAGATTTTTCAGTTATTATGCTTATCCCTAAAGGAAATGGTTATTGCAGCTTCAGGTTTGTAGTTTGCAAGGATAGGGTCAGCACATTAGGGTTTCCTAGAAAAACTGCAAGTTTATTTGTAAATGCTTGTTCTCTAAAAATGGAATCTTCCGCAGTCATACTTGGCAACTGAGCTGTCTTTCTGAAAGTCTTCCAGAGGATGGGATTGTAAATGCAGCAGGGACTTGGCTAGAGGCTCAGAAAGAGCAAACAATGCTAATGCATTTGTTTTTCACTGGGGACCCCAAGGCGTTGTATTCTTGGCCACATTGATTTCCAGTCTGTGTGTATGCCAGTTTTTCATTTTGATGTCAGTCATAACAAGAGGAGTGGTCTCAAAGTTTACCTCAGCTCTTTCACATGATAGTGTGTTGTGCTACCTTTTATTAATTCACCATACGGAATTTGCATCATAAATTCCTCTGACTCAAATTGCCCAAGTGTGTTGTACAGTGCAGCCAGCAGGAACTTCAAAACAAAGCGTGTCTAGTCTGGTCATTATAACAGGATTCCATGGTAACCTGGGCCGTGACATTTCTGGCAGCTCCAGTCACCATGCCAGTCGTGGATCCTTTGCTCTTCAAGAATAGTAAGTCAGCATACTCTTACTTAGGTAGAAGTAGAAATTATTATTCATTTCTGTTTAATATGCTGCTTTTAAGCATGAGTTCTATACCATTAGTATTTGGTCCGGGATCACTGTTGGGCAGTTGCCTTATTCTGTCATACAGTACAATGCTAATAATAGAACAATAAGACTTGATGTTTTAGTTTGTTTTTCCACTTCTTTCCTTATGTTTTGAAAGCAGTTGTACACATGATTCTTTTATATGCACTTTGGATTTATTTGTCAAAAGCCGACGAACCCTCTGTATGGAAGAGGTTAGATGTTGAAAATCAAGCAGATAAAATATGTGAAGAAGTAACAAAGAGAATAAGCTTTGAAGAGGAAGAGACTCTCCTGATAGTTGGCATTGTGAATTATGTCGGTTCCTGTATCTATTGTGTTTCCCCCTATCACATTCACACAGATTGGGAGTGTGCAGAGACAGTTTTCTAAAGCTATTTACATTTGAAAGCATTTCATTGAAAGTTTTTCTTTTTTTTCTTCACTGTTGTATTTCTTTGAAGCTATAACATTGAAATTGGCCAGGATAACTTGGTCAACAAATATCAGTTGCTGTTTTAGTATGTTTTGGGCAGATTTTTGGATCTGTAATTTGATCTGGAGAATGAACTCGCAAAAGAGAGAGAGATTACATTTAGTGTGGAATGTACTATTTTGTGATTTATTCTTTCTCCCTGGACAGAGTAATCTTGTAGCCACACAACTGAATTACGTCACGGTGACGGATCGACTTGAACCAGTATCAAAGCTGTGAAGCGTCTAAAAAAACTTTACATGCATGTGTGGGAATTCCCACCCTACTGAACATACAGTAAACCCCGCCTTCCATCAGTTTTTCCTTTTCCATAGTCATGGTCAGACCTTTGAACCAGTTTGTCCTGTCAGGGAATTTTTAGATTTTTGTTCACAATTTCTCTCACACCTATACTTTCAGAATTTGACTTAGCCTCGCTATTGTTCAGCATGTCATCAAAGAAGCAGGGTTTTAAAAGATGCACTTTCTGCCAAAATAAGTTGTCGAAAATAGATCCACATGCGGAATGTATAGATATCTGGGCACTAACTGTCCTAAATGTGCCAGTATGCTACCACATATCCTTAAAATTAGGGACTTTAATATGAAGGCAAACTTATATGAATCTCCTCAGCCTTTGTTGTCAACTAACAGTTGGGTAGGGAAGAAGGCACCTTCAAAATCCAAATACGCTGCTTTATTTATTTATTGCATTTGTATCCCACATTTTCCCACCTATTTGCAGGCTCAATGTGGCTTACATAGTTTTGTTAACATTGACATTCCAGGATATCAGATACAGTTAGTATTGTGCAGAGATTTAGTAAGGGAGGAAAGAAGAAGGAAGGGAGTGATTAGGGTAATTATAGAAGGTGGGCTTTCATAACTGAGTGGGTTGGTGAGGTGGATTAGTGAGGCTATAGGTTCTCATTGTAGGCCTTGTTGAAGAGATAAGTCTTCAGAGATTTGCGAAAGATAGTTGTTTCGTTGATTGTTTTCAGGTCTGTAGGTAGTGCATTCCATAGCTGCGTGCTTATGTAAGAGAAGGTAGTGGCATGCATCAGCTTGTATTTTAGTCCTTTACAGCTGGGGAAGTGCAGGTTGAGAAATTTGCGGGATGATCTTGTGGCGTTTCTGGGAGGTAGGTCCACGAGGTTTAGCATGTAGATTGGGGCGTCTGCCTCTCTCACAGTTCAGCAAATTCTGCTCCTACTCTCTCCACTGCAGTCACACATGGCGATCAGGAAAATCAAACTACTATGACTTCTCTGCCCTGCAATTACTGGTACTTAATGCCAATTTAGTGCCAATTAGTTAATTTAGTTACACACACAAATGATCCCTGCATGCCCAAATTTTAGAATTTATAACTTGTTACCACACATTTACACATTTCTACTCTCTTTTGATCATACGGAACTAGACTGTTATATATTTTACTGTTATTCTCTGGCCCTATTTCTATTGAAAGATCCTCAAAAAATGAGAATCGCTTTATATTCTGTCCATATACCCCCCTTTATAGAATTTGGGGGGTATATAGACAGAATATATGCACGCATTATGTCTTTTTTTGAAGCAGGTGCAAATTTGTGCATGTGTGTTTGTATACTACTGGGATTTTTTTTATAAAATAGGCATCCAAAACCATCTAGAGTGTTTATTAGCACACTTGAACCAGTCCTGTCAGAAACTACCTTTTACAGAACTGCAACTACAGAAAGCTACTTTTGTCATCACTATCTTTATTAGCCAAGGTCACTAGCTGAGAAACAGTAGGATCAGAGCGAAATTGACTTCTATTCTGTTTCTATACTGTACTGTAAATAGACATACTTCTATCAAAGGATCTACACTGCAGTTATTAAAATTAACTTTTCCTTTGATGTTAAGGAGAAATCAACTTCTACCTCACAAATGATCTGTATAACTCAAGAGTTTAAGGACCAAAATCTCCCTCTGATTAAAGAATTTACAAGTTATGGTGACCTTTTATTTAATGTTGAAATACAGTAATCAACTACCATAGTACTAAGTAGAAAAATTGTGTTTCTGGACCGATGTTCTACATGGCCAAGCCTTAGCCATTGAACTACCAGTTTCTGAGATACAGGCAGGTACAACCACCTGGAAGACAACTTTGCGCACCAAGATTTACACTTGGTTTCACAGGCATAAGTCCTCATACCAAGCACTACTCTATAAAAGGTGCTTAGCCTGGAGTGCTCTTTATAGAATAGCACTAGGCACAGATTTTTCCCAACACCTGTTTTTGAACACCATTTACTGAATCTGGCCCTGTGTGTTTGTGCACATTTTATATTGTACTAGTCGTTAAGCCCGTTAAAACGGGCGAGATTTCCAGCTACCCTCCTCGCCGCCGCTCCCTCCCCTCTCTGTGCCGGGCCCCCTGCACTGACCTGCAGCGCCTCTCACCTCGTGTGTGAAAGCGCTACAGGCAGCAGCAGATCGCTCTGCTGCTGCCTGCAGCGCTTCCACACGGAGGCGAGAGGCGCTATCAGGTCAGTGCAGGGGGCCCGAGACGGAGGAGGACGGGAGCGGTGGCGGGGAGGGTGGAGGTTGGTGCGCACGATGTTCGTTTCCAGGCGGCAGCGTCCAACAGTGACTCCGACTCCGTTTCCCTCTCTGTTCCGCCCTCTGACGTCATCACGTCTTGACGCGAGGGCGGGACAGAGAGGGAGCTCTGCTCAAACCATGTCTGTGAGAGAACATACACGTGCTTTTCCTGGCATACTCATGTGCATATTCATGACTGTGTGTGGCTGTGTCTCTTGTTTGTGTGAGTCTGTTTTCTATACGTGTATATATATATATGTGTGTATATATATATACAGTGGGGGAAATAAGTATTTGATCCCTTGCTGATTTTGTAAGTTTGCCCACTGACAAAGACATGAGCAGCCCATAATTGAAGGGTAGGTTATTGGTAACAGTGAGAGATAGCACATCACAAATTAAATCCGGAAAATCACATTGTGGAAAGTATATGAATTTATTTGCATTCTGCAGAGGGAAATAAGTATTTAATCCCTCTGGCAAACAAGACCTAATACTTGGTGGCAAAACCCTTGTTGGCAAGCACAGCGGTCAGACGTCTTCTGTAGTTGATGATGAGGTTTGCACACATGTCAGGAGGAATTTTGGTCCACTCCTCTTTGCAGATCATCTCTAAATCATTAAGAGTTCTGGGCTGTCGCTTGGCAACTCGCAGCTTCAGCTCCCTCCATAAGTTTTCAATGGGGATTAAGGTCTGGTGACTGGCTAGGCCACTCCATGACCCTAATGTGCTTCTTCCTGAGCCACTCCTTTGTTGCCTTGGCTGTATGTTTTGGGTCATTGTCGTGCTGGAAGACCCAGCCACGACCCATTTTTAAGGCCCTGGCGGAGGGAAGGAGGTTGTCACTCAGAATTGTACGGTACATGGCCCCATCCATTCTCCCATTGATGCGGTGAAGTAGTCCTGTGCCCTTAGCAGAGAAACACCCCCAAAACATAACATTTCCACCTCCATGCTTGACAGTGGGGACGGTGTTCTTTGGGTCATAGGCAGCATTTCTCTTCCTCCAAACACGGCGAGTTGAGTTCATGCCAAGAGCTCAATTTTGTCTCATCTGACCACAGCACCTTCTCCCAATCACTCTCGGCATCATCCAGGTGTTCACTGGCAAACTTCAGACGGGCCGTCACATGTGCCTTCCGGAGCAGGGGGACCTTGCGGGCACTGCAGGATTGCAATCCGTTATGTCGTAATGTGTTACCAATGGTTTTCGTGGTGACAGTGGTCCCAGCTGCCTTGAGATCATTGACAAGTTCCCCCCTTGTAGTTGTAGGCTGATTTCTAACCTTCCTCATGATCAAGGATACCCCACGAGGTGAGATTTTGCGTGGAGCCCCAGATCTTTGTCGATTGACAGTCATTTTGTACTTCTTCCATTTTCTTACTATGGCACCAACAGTTGTCTCCTTCTCGCCCAGCGTCTTACTGATGGTTTTGTAGCCCATTCCAGCCTTGTGCAGGTGTATGATCTTGTCCCTGACATCCTTAGACAGCTCCTTGCTCTTGGCCATTTTGTAGAGGTTAGAGTCTGACTGATTCACTGAGTCTGTGGACAGGTGTCTTTCATACAGGTGACCATTGCCGACAGCTGTCTGTCATGCAGGTAACGAGTTGATTTGGAGCATCTACCTGGTCTGTAGGGGCCAGATCTCTTACTGGTTGGTGGGGGATCAAATACTTATTTCCCTCTGCAGAATGCAAATAAATTCATATACTTTCCACAATGTGATTTTCCGGATTTAATTTGTGATGTGCTATCTCTCACTGTTACCAATAACCTACCCTTCAATTATGGGCTGCTCATGTCTTTGTCAGTGGGCAAACTTACAAAATCAGCAAGGGATCAAATACTTATTTCCCCCACTGTATATATATATATATATATATATATATGTATGTATGTATGTGTGTGTGTGTGCGCGTGCGCTGTATGTTTGTGACTTTGTTTTATTTCGTATATATGCATTGGTTCTGTATCTGTCTATGACCAAGAAATGAAAAGGGATTTGCATATTATGTACAGGTACTTGTACCTGGAACAGTGGAGGGTTAAGTGACTTGCCCAGAGTTGCAAGAAGCTGCAGGGGTAATTGAACCGAGTTCCCCTGGTTCTCAGGCCACAGCACAACCATTAGGCTACTCCTCAAGAACAAAAGAGAGGTGATGCAAAAGGAGCAGTAATGTAGCTGCTCTGTATCAGTGTTTCTATGCTGCAGAAAATTGAATTTTTTTTTTTGGTTACATTTTGTATCCCGCGCTTTCCCACTCATGGCAGGCTCAATGCGGTGGGCAATGGAGGGTTAAGTGACTTGCCCAGAGTCACAAGGAGCTGCCTGTGCCGGGAATCAAACTCAGTTCCCCAGGACCAAAGTCCACCACCCTAACCACTAGGCCACTTCTCCACTTCTCTTGCAGAAATGTACTGAACCTGTTTTTTTTTTTCTTTGGACCCTTGTTTCTCTGGAGGTGCTCATGGAGGGTCACTTTGGTCTTACGGATTGGCCATTGAAAGGACTCAGTTGAGAAGAAAAGGTTATTCTGATTCGGTCGTTGCTACCTTGCTTCATTCTTGGAAACGCTCTACATCTATGCGAGGGTATGGAGGATGTTCAAGGACTAGTGTTGTTCAAGGACTAGTGTTCTTTCTCCCTTCTCTGCTCAGATCACGCACATCCTAGCGTTTCTCCAGGCAGGCAGTGTTGAGTTCTCTAAAAGTTCAGGTTGCAACTTTGGCCTGTTTCAGGGGCTGACTACAGAAGACGTCTCTTGCAGCTCACCCGGATATTGTTCGATTTATGCAGGGAGCAGGCCGAGTGTGGCCTCCTTTTTGTATGCCGTATCCAGAGTGGGATCTTAATTTAGTCCTTCAGTTTCTTCAGAAGCCTCCTTTTAAGCCACTCCAGAAGGCCACCTTGAAAGATTTTACACTAAAGACAGCGTTCTTGGTGGCTCTTATGTCAGCACGTAGGGTTTTGGAGCTTCAGGCTCTCTCTTGTCGGGATCCCTTTGTTTGCTTTTCGGAGGTGAGGGGTCTCTCTGTGCATGGTTTCTTCCTTTCTTCTGAAAGTGGTATCAGCATTTCATCTCAGCCAATCTGGAGCTTCCATCTTTTCGCAGAAAGGACGAAGAGGTGCAGTATTCCTCCTTGAAGGTTTTTTATAGAGTCATCATTAGATATCTGGAAATCACGAATGAGTTTTGCAAATCGGACTGACTGTGCTTTTTGGTATACAGAGGCTTGGCTTCTTGGCTTCCAAGCCTACAGTTGCTAGATGGCTGAAGGAGACTATCGCATCAGCTTATTTGCTTGCAGGGAAGCAGGCTGTTCAGGCCTTGTGGGCTCATTATATGAGACGTATAGCAACATCCTAGGTGGGGACTACCTTATTGTCTCCAGCAGATATTTGCAAGATGGTGGCTTGGTTGATGCTGCATACCTTTGCCAAGCTCTACAGGTTTGAACAGTGCAGTGTGCTCAGAAGACAGTTTTGGGGATTCAGTCGTGAAGGCTCCAGGATCCCACCCACTCTAAGGATTGCTTTTGAACATCCCACAGGTTCTAGAATAGTGGGAAGCTACGTAATGAAATGAGAAATTAAGTCTTACCTGACAATTTTCTTTCCATTGGTCCTTCCCACTTTTCCTGAGGCTGACCCGAGGTTTCTGAGATGTTTTTTCGGTGTGAAGTATGGGTCAAATAACGACTGTTACCCTGCAGGATACTTTCTGCATATCTCTTGTTCTCTACAAGTTGTCCAGAGATAAAAGCGGTCCACACATATTTGATCGTCTGGTTAGTGTTAGGTTAGTGAGTTGTTTATAGTTGATGTGTTTATTTTGCGTTTCTCCCTACTGCTTGCCTATGTAACTACTGAGGAGTTGGACTGGATGCCAAGAGAGATGTCTCGGCTCAGTTTTCAGCTCTCTATCCCTACCTGTTGGTTGATGGGTACAACTAATCCACAGGTTCTGGAATAGTGAGAAGGACTAATGGAAAGAAAATTATCAGGTAAGATCTAATTTCTCCTTTCTGATCTTGCATTTAAACCTGCAGTAGGGCCAGTCTTCATGCAAGAAGGAGAACACAGCGGCAAGAGTAAAACAATATGCAAGCAGGGAGAGGGTGCCACCGCAAAGTAAGTTGGCTGCAGGGGGAGGGGAGGGCATCAGAGCCCTTTGAACCTGCACTGCGGAAGTCTGACATAACATTTTCTGTACAGGAAAACAAATGGTTTCAAACTGTTTGCACTTTGTTTGCCCTACATTTGCCTGATATTAAGTCTGACCCTATGAATCATGAGAGAAAAGTAAAGGAGGAGGGAAAAAGAGATGAGATAATAGAGACATCAGGAGTGCGGTAGGAGGAGCCTAAGAGAATATACAGAGGGATGTGCACCATGGAGGCCTTTCTCCTTGTTTTCTGATGTGTATAGTTTTTGTTTAATGTAATTATTAGGGCTGCATGTGGAACACTTTAAGTATTTAATGTGCGTTAAACATTTTAACGTACTTTAGTGGCAGGTCTCTCACCCTCAACTAGCATTGTTCCATTTCCCTCCCTACCATACTAAATTATGCTTCTCTCAACCACTGCATCTCTTCCCACACTCCTGAACCCTCCCCCCACAGCATTCCTCATTCTCTCACTCTCGGGTTCCTACCTGCTCCCTAACCTTGCATTTAACACTGCATCGCTTAAGGCATGCTGCTTCTCTCACTCGCCCAAAGCCTCGCTCTGTAGTGTTCTGTCTGGAAACAGGAAGTTCTGTCATAGGAGGCGGGACACTACAGAGAGTTTTCGGTGAGAGAAGCAGCATACCTTCAGCGCCGAAGCATTAAAGGCAAGGGTGGGGGAGCAGGTAGAAGGAGCCTGAGAGTGAGAGAACGGGGAATGAGGAGTGCAGGAAGATGGAGAGAGAGTGAGATGTGAACCGTGGGTGGGGGATCAGGAGTGCCAGGAGAGAGAGATGTGTGTGTGTGGGGGGGTGTTATTTGAGAGGGACAAATGCTGGAAATAGGGGCTGGAAATAACAAAGGAGATGGTGACCGTGGAGTGGAGGGGAGGGAAAGGAAGAGAAGAAATGGTGACCCATGGAGGGGATTGGAGATGGCACTCATAGAGGGGAAGGGAAAGGAAGAGGAGGGAAAGGGAGGTGGGAGGAGATGGTGCCCATGGATGGAAGAGTAGGGAATAGAAAAGGGAGGGGATGGAGCCCTTGAATGAAGAGGAAGAGAAGAGAGAGAAACTCAATTAGAGAAGGAGAAAGAAAAGTGATTGAATGTGAAAGATGAATATAGAACAGGAAGTGAAGGAGGAGAAAAAAAAAGAAATATAGAATAGACTGGAGGCCCTGGAAACAGAGTTCAGAGCACAGGGAAGCAGAACCAGAGACAGGGAATGAGATGATTAAAAATAGGTAAAATCACCAGACAATAAAGGTAAGATAAATTATTTTATTTTAGTTTAGTAATTGAAATATGTCAGTTTTGAGAATTTACATCTGCTATTTATATATTCCATAGTGTCCCACAGATCAATCCAGAGACTTGTGGGTTGTGTCCCTCTACCAGCAGGTGGAGATGGAGAGAACCTCCGAGGTTTCCTATATGTGGACCTGTGCAGCCAAGTAAACCCCAGTATTCTCTCTATCTAGCAGGTGTAGAGACATCTCTGTGCAGCTCTGGTTTGATCTGGCTACTGGTGTATGTGCAATTTGTTTTCCATTAATAAACCTTTTTTTGCTTGTTAACGATCTGCTCTTTGTGCTTTCTTGGACCCTCTCTTTTGGGCATTATTGAGCCTGTCTTTGGGCTATTTGTGTGTATACATATTGTGCAATTTGTTTTCCATTAATAAACCTTTTTTTGCTTGTACACCTGGTGGTGCCAGGTCCCTCCCGGTCTCCCCCTACCTTTCCTCCATCACCCGGGGCTGTGGGCCTGATCAGGTGTTGCCTTTCTCTCCTGAGTTAAAAAAAAAAAAAAAAAGGCAAGTAAAGAGACTTTGTTTTTGTTTAATCATACGGAGGAGCTAGACAGGCTTCCGAGTCTGTTTGAGGGGCAAGCGTTTGTGGAGCATGTCAGCGCCTTCTGAGGCGGCTAAGCGCTGCTTCCGGTGTGGGGACTGGAGAGCAGCGTCAGGGGAGTGAGAGTCGTGCCATCGTCAGCCCGCAGCTGGGTGTTCAGCGCGACGGGGGTTCCCCTCAGGCGTCCGGTGAGTCGGACGTGCAGGGGATAGTTTTGGCGGTTTCCTCGGGGCAGTTAGTGCAGCTCGTGTCGGCAGATGCCATTTTTTCCTCTCAGGCTCGACCAGCTCCGCACGTGGCCGTTGACAGGAGGCACAGCGCGCTTCTGTGGCACAGGCTATGATGGAGGAAAGCAATTTAGAGGGAGCAGGGGAGTCCCTTTCAGTTCCTTTTTCCCCAAATTTTGTTTTATTAATGCACAATGCCTTTCTTCTGGAGAAGTCAGGAGCTTCTCTTCAGGCAGCCCCATCTCTTCCTCAGCAACGTTCGGTTGCTGCAGTCTCTCAGACATTCCTGCCAAAACGTCCCCGGGTGGAGATTTTGGATCCCGAGGAGCTATCTGACACAGATGGCCCGGTTTTGTTTCTGGGCTGTCCCTCAGAATCATTGGATTTGGCAGATTAGGTCACTGTGCCTTCTGAGGAGGGGGATGACCCGACGGCTGCCCGCCTTTTTCGCAGGGATGAGCTTCCCTCCCTGATTATTAGGGCTTTTGAGGTTTTGGCCATTTCACCCCCTGAATCGTCAGGGGGAACAGGTCCGGTGCCCTCTATTATGTCTGGCACCAAATGCCCACCTCGTTCTTTTCATGTGCATGAGGCCATAAAAATCCTTATTTTGGCGCAGTGGGATACGCCGAACAGTGGACTTAATGTTTCTAGAGCTATGTCGCGTCATTACGCGCTGCCTTCTGCTGACTTAGACTTTCTGAAGGTTCCTATGGTGGATTCATTAATCACAGCGGTCACTAAGAAAACCACTCTCCCTGTGGAGGGTGGCACGGCGCTCAAGGACTCTCAGGATCATAAGTTGGAGACTTGTTTGAAGCTGTCCTTTGAAGTAGCGGCCTTTTCCCTGCAAGCTTCAATTTGTGACTCCTATGCAGCGCGGGCATGCTTATCGTGGGTACAGAAAGCCTCCTTTCCGGAGGACCTCGTGTCTGTTTTGCCGGCCTTAGAGTCTGGTTTAGCCTTCCTTGCAGATCTTTCTTTATGATCTTTTGAGGGCTTCGGCGAAGGAGGTTTCCCTAGCGGTCACCGCGCATCACTGGCTGTAGTTGTGACATTGGGCTGCAGACATGGCCTCTAAGTCACGGCTGGCTAGACTTCCATTTAGGGGAAAGCTTTTGTTCGGGACAGACCTAGAACAGATTGTGAAGGACCTCGGTGACTCTAAGGACCAGCGCCTCCCGGAGGACAGGTCCAAATTTGTGCAACCAGCGGGACCTAGACCTAAGTTTAGGGATGCACGTCATTACCGTCCGGGTCGCGGGGCCCCTTTTCAGAGAGCAAGGTCTTCTCAAGAGACCTCAGCCCTTTCGAGGTGACAGGCGGGCCTTCCTTTCTGGTAACAGAAACCAGCCTGCATCCAGGTCCGCCCAATGATGGGGCCCTGGTCCATCTCCAGCCGGTTATGGGGCCCTGGTCCATCTCCAGCCAGTTATTGGGGGCAGGCTGTCCCTATTCCTAGTGGAGTGGACCAGGGTAACATCCGACAGATGGGTCTTGGAGGTTACCAGAGCCGGCTACAAATTGGAACTGGCTTGTCTGATAGTAGACTCTTTTCTGGAATCTCCTTGCAAATCTCCCGCCAAGGTGTGGGCAGTTCGTCACACCCTTCTCAACTTACAATGATTGGGAGCCATCCAGCCTGTACCCCCAACAGAAAGAGGGTGCGGTCGATACTCCATTTATTTTGTGGTGCCAAAAAAGGGTGATTCTTTGCGACCCATCCTAGATCTCAAGTGCGTCAACAGCTCCTTACGGGTTTGGCATTTCCGCATGGAAACCCTCCGCTCGGTGATCACAGCGGTACAGCCCAGGGGAGTTTTTGATGTCTCTCGATCTCAAAGAGGCCTATTTACACATTCCAATTTGGCCTCCCCACAGGCGTTTTCTTCGCTTTGCCGTGCTCTGTCATCATTTTCAATTCAAAGCGATGTCCTTCGGCCTAGCCATAGCACCTCGGACTTTTTCCAAGGTCCTTGTAGTGGCAGCCTATCTCAGAAAGGAAGGGATTCAAGTCCATCCTTATCTAGAGGAGAGTCGACGGGCAACTGACAGAGTGGTCGGGTTGCTTCAATCGCTTGGTTGGGTGATTAACTTCCCAAAGTGCAGCCTTACGCCCTCCCAGATGCAGGAATACTTGGGAGTGTGCTTCGATACCCGAACAGGGATAGTTTCTCTTCCTTCAGCTCGCGCACAGCGGTTGCAGGGTCAGTTAAGAGCTCTGTTCCAAACTCCGAAACCGCGGGCTTGGGACTATGTACAAGTTCTGGGTTCCATGACCTCCACCTTGGACGTCATAAAGTGGGCCAGAGCTCACATGCGCCCCCTGCAGTGGCACCTTCTGAGTCGTTAGTCTCCTCTCTCGGAGGATTACGAGGTTCGGGTGCCATGTTCGGCCTGTCTGCACACAATCATACACTGGTGGTTCATTCAAAAGAATTTGGTGTCGGGCATTCCTCTGCAAACCCTGGAATGGAAGATCGTGACCACGGATGCGTCGCTGTCTGGTTGGGGGGCTCATTGCCTCCAACAAACGGCCAAGGGTATTTGGACCTCGACGGAGGCGTCTTGGTCCATCAACCGCTTGGAGTTGGGAGCGATTCGTCTGGCCCTTCGGGAGTTTCTGTCTCTTCTCCGTGGTTGCCCAGTTCGAGTTCTCTCGGACAATGTGACGGCGGTCACCTACGTGAACCGTCAGGGGGGCACCAGGAGTGCACCACTAGCGCGAGGCGGCCTTGATCTGCCGTTGGTCAGAGACTCATCTGACGGCGGCTTATATAGCGGGGTCATAGAATGTGCAAGCAAACTTTCACAGTCACCACCAGTTGGAGCCGGGGGAGTGGACACTGTCCCTTCTGGCCTTCGATCAGATAGCTGCCCGTTGGGGGATGCTGGTGATGGATTTAATGGCCATCGCATTCAATGCGAAGGTTCCCCGTTTCTTCAGCAGGGGAAGAGAGCTGGGCTTGGAAGGCATAGATGCTCTTCTACAACCTTGGTCCAGGGGCCTGCTCTATGCCTTTCCCCTGTGGCCTATGGTGGGCAGGTTACTGACTTGCATTGCCAGTCATCCCAGTTGAGTGATCCTGGTGGCCCCGGATTGGCCCAGATGTCCCTGGTACACGGATATGGTCAGGCTCCTGTTCGTTCATCCTCTCCGGCTCCAGGCACAGGACGGTCTCTTGCTGCAGGGACCAGTCATGATGGAGGATCCCGCCCCCTTTGGTCTTAAGGCCTGGCCCTTAAAAGGGTGTTGAGAAGGAAAGGGTATCCGGACACGGTTATTGCTACGATGCTTCAGGCTCAGAAAAGATCCACCTCGATAGCTTATAGGGTGTGGCGTACCTTCGATTCGTGGTGTGCGAGTTCGAGATTGTTAGCTGCTTCAGTATCGGTTATCCTTGCATTTCTTCAGGAGGGTGTACAGAAATCACTCTCGTTGAGTTCTCTTAAGGTGCAGGTGGCAGCTCTGGCATGCTTTAGAGGCCGGCTTCAGGGGGCGTCGATCGTCTCCCACCCAGATATGGTTCGTTTTTTTAGGAGTGTAAATCGGTTGTGTCCTCCGCACGTGCCAGTTCTGCCATCCTGGAACCTTAATCTAGTTCTCAAAGCGCTTCAGCGTCCTCCTTTTGAACCCTTATCGGGGATTACGGTTAAGGATCTTACCTTGAAGGCGATTTTCCTAGTAGCCATTACTTCGTCTCGGAGAATTTCAGATTTGCAGGCTCTTTCTTGTAGAGACCCCTTCCTACGTTTTACGGAGGTGGGGGTATCGATTAGGACAGTTCGCATTTCCATTTGGGGCAGTCTCTGCATTTGCCGACTTTTTGCCGGGAAGATTACCCCGAGCAATTTCGGGCTCTTCACTGCCTC
Source organism: Microcaecilia unicolor (assembly GCF_901765095.1). Taxonomy (NCBI): domain Eukaryota; kingdom Metazoa; phylum Chordata; class Amphibia; order Gymnophiona; family Siphonopidae; genus Microcaecilia; species Microcaecilia unicolor. The sequence continues at coordinate 174,952,745 of NC_044037.1, read as the reverse complement.
GACGTGAGACGGGCTGTTCTCAGGTATTTGGAGGTGACAAATGAATTTTGTCTTTCTGATCATCTCTTCGTCCTTTTTGGAGGCAGTAAGAAGGGTTATATGGCTTCCGAGGCCATCACTTCGGCCTACGTGGCATTGGGCAAGCAAGCCCCTACGCAAATTCGTGCTCATTCTACGCGAGCTCAGGCTTCCTCCTATTCAGAGTCCTGTTTGGTTTCTCTGCAAGATATCTGCAGAGCCGCTACATGGGCTTCGGTCCATACATTCACTTGTCATTATCGAGTGCATGTGGCAGCTCGGCAGGGTGCGGTGTTTGGCTCGTCGGTGATTTCTGCTGGGTTGAGGGTGTCCCTTCCTACTTTAGGACTGCTTGGGTACATCCCACAAGTCTCTGGATTGATCTGTGGGATGCTATGGAAGGAAAAATTAATTCTTACCTGCATATTTTCTTTCCATTAGTCCCAACAGATCAGTCCAGAGGCCCCCTGGAGTTACTGTTTGTGGTTTTGTTTCGGTTGGTTAGTTTTTCGGGTTTCGTTGTTCTGAATGTTCCTTCGTTTGATTAAATAATAAAAAACAAATACATTTGGAAGTGGTGGAAGTATGTTGGACATTTGGTCTGACAGTGTCAGGAGAGTTTTCTATTGTTTCCATTCCACTGCTTTGGTATCGTTCATACTGAGGTTTACTTGGCTGCGCAGGTCCACATATAGCAAACCTTGGAGGTTCTCTCTATCTCCACCTGCTGGTAGAGGGACACAACCCACAAGTCTCTGGATTGATCTGTTGGGACTAATGGAAAGAAAATTATCAGGTAAGAATTAATTTTTCCTTGCACTGTACAGGAGGAAATGTGAGGGGATGCTTTATGCAATTAATCGTGGAATTAAACATTTTAATCGATGTACAGCAGTTTATGAACCCTGAAAGGTTGCATTTCACCTGAGTTGATTTTACATCTCTGTGTCGTTATTACTCATTCTGTATTCAAAGAGAGGAGGGATTTAAATCTTGCCCCATATATTACTTACAGAATTTTGTTGCATGGCTTTCAAGATGGGCCAGTTTTTTTGGATCACAATTGTTGTTATATGAGGGAAAGTGCATGCAGTCTGGATACTTTCTATAGCCCTTTCTCTTCTGATGTCAAATTGGAAGTCTGGGATCCAAGGATGAATTGGGTAAAAAACCAAAATCCTCAACTGCATGATAAGTTGTTCTTTTTTTTTTTAACTTGTGTTAGGTTGTGGTGTGTGAAATTCCAGTCACAAACCAGTGGGTTGATGCTTAAAGGTTCATGAACGTAGTACAGCACAATTGCCTTGGCATGCTCAGAATAATAAGCATGCAAATTAATGCCATGTTAAAATCATGGTATTAATTAGCTGCTTACTGTTCTGTGCTAATTTTTCTGTCAGTGCCTTAGCGCTGCTTGGTTCAGACACTGACAGAAAAGTTGATGTAAAAAAAAAAAAAACTTGCTGTGGTGTCCCTTACCTCAGCCCTTTTTTCATTAATACATTTTTTTAAAAACCTGGTCTGGCCAAGCATCGCACCCCTCCCCCTGACCTTTTAAAAAAATCCCTGGTGGCAAAGTGAACCCCTGACACCCCCCCCCCCCCCCCCCCGCACACACACACACAAACTTTGAAAACGCCCTGGTGGTCCATTGGGACCCCAGGTCAGGCCAAGGACCCCCTCCCCCCGAAGTCTACCCTGGTGGCCCAGTGGTGCCCTGCCTACCCCCTCCCAAATCCCCAACCCCCTTCATACCTGGTGGGAGGCAGATGGGAATGATGCCTACTCCCTCCCGTTCTGAGCATGTTATCAAAATGGCAGGGCCTAACTACCATTTAAGGGTATTTTCCCCTTATATGGTAGTTAAACACTGCCATTTTGATGACATGCTCAGAGCAGGAGGGAGTAGGCATTCTTCTCTTCTACCAAGTATGAAGGTGTCTGGGGGGGCCACTGCTAGGCTGCTGGGGTAGACTTTAGTGGGGGCTCCTGGCCTGAGGTCGCATTGGACCACCAGTTCTTTTTCGAAGCGGGGTCAGAGGTCCACTGGACCACCAGGGCTGTTTCAAAGTTTTTGGAAGGGGGGGCTAGAGATTTTTTTAAAAATATCAGGCCGATGTTGAGGAGGGGGAGGGATGGGCGCGTCATGGCACAGGGATATGGTGGCAGGGGGCAGGGTGTTCGAGTTGGTGAGATAGAGTAGGTGGCAACCAACTATTCTAATGCTGCCCTGGACTTGGCGTTATTTTTTCTGGCAGTAAACATGCTGGAGAGTTTTTTTTCTCTTTTTTCTTTTTTTTAAAGAATTCTGTAAATGTGGTCTTCACTAATGGTTTCAGCACCTGTGCTGAAACGATTAAGGCATTTGACAGCACACTAATCATCTTTAGCACCGGTGTTAGATTTTGAGCTTCAGCTCACAGGGGAGGAGGAGTTCATGAAATTGTTAGGCTCATGCTCTTCTCAATCGTAACACATCCATTTACCTAATTGCATTTTGTGACTCACTAGAATTAAAGTATGAATTCCAGGTTCATTTGCAGTACTGAAGAAAAATTTGTTTAACATTTTAATTATGTTGCAGATGAGAATTTGATTTAATTGGTCTCAGAACTAATAAGAGAGAATTTTTAAACAGAGCACTTAAAACATTTCTCAAAATGTGCCTATTTTATAAAGGGCAAAATTAAATCACTCCAATTTACCAGAACAGTTCACAAACACTCCCACTTCAAATGTTCTGTAAATACTACTGTGATACCTATGAGATTTGTATATTATAATAAAGGGGACCATCAGAAAAATTTCCACTTGTCCATGCAGCAGTACATCATGCTGTTTTTAAATGGCAAATTCTTCAGTCATCAATCCTTATTAAGGGCAGGTAGGCTCTTTATTATAAATAATATATAAATCTCATAGGTAGCAAAATAGTATTTAATCTACAGATCATGTAAACTTTGGAGTAGTTTATAAAGAAACACAACCATCTATGTATGTTTTATAAAATAGGTTCCTACAATAATTCCCACTAGTGCACAAAAGTTCTCATGGAAATTTACACCCTTCTCCAAGATAGGTGTAATTGTGTGCATGTACATACTTAGAGCCCTGTTTACTAAGCCGTGCTGTAGATGTGCTAAGGTTTTTAGCACATGCTAAAAATTAGCACACGCTAGCACTAGAGACACCCATAGGAATATATGGGTGTTTCTAGCGTTAATGATCACTAAAAACACTAGCGTGCCTTAGTAGGACCCTTAGTGTGCATATGTGTAAGTGCCTGTGCAACTTACAGCTCTGCCCAACCTATGTCCCTGGGAATACCTACATGTGCTCTTCTCAGCACACATACATGCATATTTATTTATGCCATTTTATAAGAACTGTTTTCTATGTGCGAAACATGCTTTACAAATTACTCCTACAGTGTTGGTTTACGATTTGTTTAAATTCAGTCTGGAGTAAAAGGTACGATCTGTCTACATTTTTTTAACAGGTTTCTAATTAGAAGAGGACAGTATCTGCTCCTTTCGTTTTATCTTATTTTCACCTTGGAATACATGTACATTGGAAAAGGAAGCAAGAGAAGAAACGAAGAAATCAGCAGCGGTGGAGGAGAGGATGGCCAACAGAGGATCCTCTAGGCCTAATGGTGTAGGCCAGACTAAAATCTGCCAGTTTAAGCTGGTTCTTCTTGGAGATATGGCTGTGGGAAAGTCCAGTTTAGTGTTACGTTTTGTCAAGGGACAATTTGATGAGTTTCAAGAAACCACCATAGGAGGTAGGATGTGTTTCGACATATCCAGTAGTGCTTAATATAAAATCATATGTGGTTTATTAAGTTCCAGATAGGACAAGTCCAAGGCTTTAAATAATGTTTTCGCCTTGTTATGGAACTTTGATCATGTTTTAGTGTGCTACGTCTTTAAATGTTGCTTCTGATGTGTTTTGCTTTGGCTTTATTGAAGTTGATGTTTGCTTACTGAGCTTGTTCTGATAACTCTGTTGCCTCTTCATAACATGATTTGCCATTTTCTTTTGTCCTTTCCTTATGTGCTGAGACAGGGATTGAAAAAACTGTTAAGCATCGGTTATTCATAAACACTGAGGGCCTGATATTCAATAGGGTTTAAGCAGGCAGGAGAGGCTCCTGCCCAGTTAAACCACGTTGCATGGGCTGGCCACTGATAGTGGCACTTCATCGGGCAATGCTGCTGAGTATGGGCAATAACTGGCCTTGTCAAAATTAGGCAGCTGAGGTGTGGTCCAGGAGCAGTTGAGGAGGTTTTTTGCAGGTGCTAGTGATATTCAATATTGGTGCCCATGTAGCTAAGCGACTAAATAGGACTACACGAAAGTCTGTTCTAAATTTGGTTGCTAAGCTATGCTGGTGCTAGCACTGAATATTGGCTGGCAAATGCATAACTTTCAGGTAGCAGTCTGTAGATTCCTGTCTTCTCCATCCCCTCCTGTCCTCCGAACAAGAGCACACCCTCTCCCAATGAGAATGTACCGCCCTCCCAAGAGGAGGCCCCCCACATCCCAGTAGGCTTTTTTACATTCACATCTCTAGTAGTCCAGGCAGGAACGAACCCCACTTTACATCTGCCTGGACCACTTCCTATACCACCAAGGATGCAAAGGTAGGTTTGGGGGAAAGGGGGGATCACTGGGGAGTGTGAGGGGGCTTTTTCTCGAGGGGGGGCGAAAAGGGAGTACATTCTTGGTGGGTGGGAGGGAGGGACCGCACCTTGAGTATTGTGTTCAGTTCTGGTCACCGCATCTCAAGAAAGATATAGTAGTACTGGAAAAGGTGCAGCGAAGGACGACGAAAATGATAGCGGGGATGGGACGACTTCCCTATGAAGAAAGACTAAGGAGGCTAGGGCTTTTCAGCTTGGAGAAGAGACGGCTGAGGGGAGACATGATGGAGGTATATAAAATGAGTGGAATGGAACAGGTGGATGTGAAGCATCTGTTTACACTTTCCAAAAATAGTAGGACTAGGGGGCATGCGATGAAACTACAGTGTAATAAATTTAAAACAAATCGGAGAAAATATTTCTTCACCCAATGCATAATTAAACTCTGGAATTCGTTGCCGGAGAGCGTGGTGAAGGCGGTTAGCTTAGCAGAGTTTAAAAAGGGGTTAGACGGTTTCCTAAAGGACAAGTCCATAAACCACTACTAAATGGACTTGGGAAAAATTCACAATTCCAGGAATAACATGTATAGAATGTTTGTACGTTTGGGAAGCTTGCCAGGTGCCCTTGGCCTGGATTGACCGCTGTCGTGGACAGGATGCTGGGCTCGATGGACCCTTGGTCTTTTCCCAGTGTGGCATTACTTATGTACTTAAGTTTGGAAAGAGTGGGGGAACCTGAGTGATCCTCTTATGTGGAACTTTCTTAAGTGTCAGCAGCCAGCACATATCCAATTATACCAGGATATTTAATGCCTGTGCCCAGCATGGCTTTCCATTGAATGGCTAGGTCTAATTTAGTCAGTGTTAAAAAAAAACAACAACAAAAAAAAACAGTGACCACCATCTGCTGATTACTGACCAGTATACGATATTCCATCTAACTAACTGAATGTTATGGAGGATTGTGTATTAACTTTTCAGTGATCTGAGGGGCAGAACGGCTAAGGTATTCTTGTTTCAGACAGGAGATTTAAGACTATCCTAGATTTCTGACGACCTCATCCTGATTTATTTATTAGGAGTTATTTACCACTTTTTGAAGGAATTCACTCTAGGCAATGTACAGCAAAAATAAACATAAGCAATGGACAATTAAAACAGTAAAAAATATTCAAATAATACAAATTGTGGCATAGCATACTACTGACAATGTCAACACAATACGTAATAAAACATTAATAGGCAGCATAGGGTATAAGCAAACATGGAGCATATAGATAGGTAAGAGAGAGTAAGAAAATGAGGGGATTAGTTTAAGAAAGTTGCACATGAATATGATTGAATATTATGTTATCTAGGCTAGGAGTAGATAAACATGTCCTGCTATCATATGTGCAGCCGGTGTCACTTCTTGTGTGTGTGTGTGTGTGTGCGACTAGCAAGTTAAGTTATTTCTTCCATTAAGGGCCAACCAAGCTTTCATCTGTTTCCTGAAGTAGAGAGTCTTGTGTTAAGCAAAGACTTTCAGAGAGTGCATTCCAGAGTGTGGGGGCTACTCCGGAGAAGGCTCACTGACGAATATCACAGCGCGTGATGCCATTTGGAGAAGGTGTGTTAGGGATACTCTTTCGGAGGACCTTAGTGTCTTGAAGGCCCTTAAAGGAAATGGCCAAGAGTTCTTGAAGATCAGACTGAAGTTTTTGCAAAAATGATGTGATTTGGTCACATCCTTACAACCTTCTGCTAACCTTGCTGCAGCATTCTGAATCAATTGGAGCTGGTGCAGACACTTTGTAGTCAGACCAGTGTAGAGTGCATTACAGTAATCAAGTCTTGATGTTATCGTGGCATTCACAACTGAGAAAAGATTTGCCTCCTCAATGTAAGGAGAGAGGCAGCATAGTTGTCGCAAATGATAGAAGCAGCTCTTGAAAGTTTTACTTGAGTTCAGGCAAAGTTTGTTTTGTTTGTAGCCCATTCTTGAATTGATGTTAGACAGGTAGTCAGTTTATACAGGGCTGTGGATAAGTCAGGTTCAGTGGGTATGAATAGTGCACATCATCCACATAGATGTAGAACTAAGTGTCCATCGACCGAATCAGTTTAGCTAGTGGCTTGAGGTAGATATTGAATACTAATTCCAGTACAAAATTAACAAAATACAAATTTATTTCAAACTCAAACAATATAGCATCCCACAGATGAATCCAGAGACTTGTGGGTTATGTCCCTCTACTAGCAGGTGGAGATGGAGAGAACTTCAGAGGTTTACTATATGTTGTCATGTGCAGCAGTTGGGTAAAGACCTGAGGGACTCTCAAGTCTCGGAGATTGCCAGGGAATGAGTTTAGGGATGATTTTTAATCCTCTCGGGTTTGTCATAGGTTTTGTGGGCCCAGGAAAACCACTTTCAGGGTTTCCGCTTCCACTACGACAAACCACCTGGCTGCTGGTAGAATGAGCTTGGTTTCAACTCCAGGTCTACCTATGCCTGCTGCATCTCCCAATGATGGAGACTCTGTTCACTCCTTGGGCAGGACTCCTCTACGGGTTTCAGGAGGAGTGGACAAAGATTGCCTCAGCTCAATGTGTCTTAGTTTTTCTATTGCATGGTTACAACCTGGACTTCTCTACAGATTTTTCTTGGAGACTACATGCAAGCTCAAACACTAATATCAGGCAGTTATTGCCACCTTGTCAACATTCCTGCCTTTAGGCACAGTCGAGTCTGTCCCCGGTTGCAATTGGGGGAATGGGAAGTTGTTTCCTTTGCTTTGTAGTTCCAACCAGAGAGCTTCCAGCTGAGTTTGAATGGCTTAAGAGTCTAGGGTGTTTACAGTTCAACTTTTCGCAATGGGAACTTTCTGGTGGGGAGAGTTTCTAGCTTCCCTGGACTTCAAGAAAACATACTTACATATTCCCAGTGCTTAATATAAGGTCTCGCAGAGGGACCTTAGTGATTTATGACCGTGTCATTCAGCCTTTCCATGTTACCAAAGACATTTTTTCAAGGTCATGGTGGTAGTGGCCACTTTCCTTCATGAGGATGGATTGCAGGTTCATCCATACCTTGTGACTGGCTGATTTGCAGCTCTCTCTAGCAAGAGACTCTGTATGTAAATGAGTATGTTCCAGCTAAACACTGTTCTTTTTTTATATATATAATATCTTTATTCAAAGGTAGGCACAACATACAACAGCAAGCCAATCAAAAATGATACAAAACTGGACATTGCAACAGGCAGATATATAATAGGACAAAAATTATGCAACCACAAGAAAGATATTGTTCACCTCCCCTCGAACATTTTTTTTTATATAAACCTCTAACATAGCCCATTCCCCCAGGTCTCTGCACCCCACCAAGTGCCTCAGAAACCGCCATCTTCCCCAGCACCCACCACTGCATACAATGTGGTGTATCTGTGCCACATGTCTTGATATGAGTTCTGCCCCAAAGAGGTGGACAAGGCAAACTGGGTGGATAACTACTCCGCCATCTCTCTAATATTTCTATTGAAGGAGGGGTGGGGGTCACCCAAGACTGTAGTATGCACTTCTTAACCAGTAAGACGGCCAAAAGTAAAAACTTGCATTGTGCCTCTGTCAGACCACCCTTATGAAACTTTTCCTGACTACTGAGGAGCAAAACAGCATAAGACTATTCAGATTGACATTGTAAGGTACACTTGAGAGCCCTGAGAACCTGGTACCACAAAGAGGATAGGATATTCCAAGAATGAATGGAGAAAAGAACATAGAACAGCATTACATTTCAAGCAGATATTGTCATCCCACATTACCTTGCCCCTCTGTTTTGTGATATAGACTCTGTGCAATATTTTATATAGAGTATCCTGCAAAGCTGCGTTTATGGTAATCTTAGAAAGTTCCTCAAACACACCCCGCAAGAGTTTACCAGAGACGACCTCCCCCAAATCCCTACCCCAAACTTGAGCCAGGTGTTCCAAGTAAGATGCCTTCCTACTATCCATAGCCAACTGGTACCACTGGGATAATTTATTCAGGGTAGACAGGAGTTGTGAAAATAAGTGGCCCAACTTTGTTAAACTCAGAGGGATGCCCAAGTGGTGCTCCACAGAAAGAAGATAATCTCTCACATGTAAAAAATGGAAAAGGTGTGTGTTGGGAATGTTCCATGCATGCTTGATTTGGTCAAAGGAAGGGAAATGGGTACCACTTAACTCTCTTAGATGCCCCAAATAACAAGAACCACCTCTCTACCACCGCCGAAAAGCTCCCGGACCTGTGCCCGCCAAAGTGTCAGGATTATTCACCAGAGGCAAGAATGGATTCATCATTCCAGCCCCCCCCCTCCCCCAAGATTAGCTCTCCACCACATCCAGGCCTTCCCCAGAGTGCCCCAAAATTTGTTTTTGCCTAAATCCTCTAACTTACGACGAGTACGAGAATCCAAATGGAGCACATCAGCGTTTCCAAAAGTCAGCGGGGGCAAAATGGTCAGAAATAATATGCAATTCATGAACCCATCTCATCAGTGATGCCATATTATAGAACCTGAGGTCCGGTAACTGAACTCCCTCCGGGCTCTGTTGTGGGTCAGTTTGGTGTATGTGATATAAGGTCACGTGGAGGGTCATAATCGAAGGGGGCGCCCTAGTTTTCCGGAGGAAGTCCTCGCTGGATGTCCTGGCGAAGGGGCGGGGAACCCCGTATTATCAAAACAAGATGGACGTCCATCTTTCGTTTCGATAATATGGTCGGGGACGCCCAAATCTTGAAATTTAGGTCATCCTTAGAGATGGTCGTCCTTAGACTTGGTCATTTCTGATTTTCGGCGATAATGGAAACTAAGGACGCCCATCTCAGAAATGACCAAATCCAAGCCCTTTGGTCGTGGGAGGAGCCAGCATTTGTAGTGCACTGCTGCTACTACTACTACTACTACTACTACTTAACATTTCTAGAGCGCTACTAGGGTTACGCAGCGCTGTACAAAATAAAGAAGGACGGTCCCTGCTCAAATGAGCTTACAATCTAAAGAACGAAATGTCAAGTTGGGCAGTCTAGATTTCCTGGGTAGAGGTTAGGTGCCGAAGACGACATTGAAGAGGTGGGCTTTAAGCAGAGATTTGAAGATGGGGAGGGAGGGGGCCTGACGTATGGGCTCGGGGAGTTTGTTCCACGTGTGGGGTGAGGCGAGGCAGAAAGGGCGGAGCCTGGAGTTGGCGGTGGTGGAGAAGGTTACTGAAAGGAGGGATTTTTCTTGAGAGCGGAGGTTATGGGTAGGAATGTAAGGGGAGATGAGGGTTGAGAGGTAAGGAGGGGCTGCAGATCGAGTACATTTGTAGGTTAGTAGCAGAAGCTTGAATTGAATGCGGTACCTGATCGGAAGCCAATGAAGTGACTTGAGGAGAGGGGTGATGTGAGTGTATCGGTTCAGGCGGAAGATAAGACGTGCAGCAGAGTTCTGAACGGACTGAAGGGGGGGATAGGTGGCTAAGTGGGAGGCCAGTGAGGAGTAGGTTGCAGTAGTCAAGGCGAGAGGTAACGAGAGATGGATGAGAGTTCAGGTGGTGTGCTCAGAGAGGAAAGGGCGGGTTTTGCTAATGTTATAGAGGAAGAAGCGACAGGTCTTGGCTATCTGCTGGATGTGCGCAGAGAAGGAGAGGGAGGAGTCGAAGATGACATCGAGGTTGCGGGCAGATGAGACGGGGACGATGAGGGTGTTATCAACTGAGATAGAGAATGGAGGTAGAGGAGAAGTGGGTTTGGGTGGGAAGACAAGAAGTTCGGTCTTGGCCATGTTCAGTTTCAGGTGGCGGTTGGACATCCAGGCAGCAATGTCGGATAAGCAGGCCGATACTTTGGCTTGGGTTTCCGCAGTGATGTCAGGTGTGGAGAGATAAAGCTGGGTGTTGTCAGCATAAAGATGATACTGGAAGCCATGAGATGAGATCAGGGAGCCCAGGGAAGAGGTGTAGATAGAGAAAAGAAGGGGTCCAAGGACAGAACCCTGAGGGACTCCAACAGAGAGCGGGATAGGGGTGGAGGAAGAGCCAAGAGAGTGTACTCTGAAGGTACGATGGGAGAGATAAGAGGAGAATCGGGAGAGGTCAGAGCCCTGGAACCCAAAAGAGGACAGTGTGTCAAGAAGTAAGTTGTGATTGACAGTGTCAAAAGCGACGGATAGGTCGAGGAGAATGAGAATGGAGTAATGACCTTTGGATTTGGCGAGGAACAGGTCATTACAGACTTTGGATAATGCCATTTCTGTCGAGTGAAGTGGGCGAAAGCCAGATTAAAGTGGATCGAGGATGGTATGAGAGGCGAGAAAATCAATGCAACGGCTGTGAACGGTGCGGTAGTTGGAGGGACAGGTAGGGTCAAGTGAAGGTTTTTTGAGGAGAGGTGTGACAACAGCATGCTTGAAGGTGTCAGGTTTAGTCGCGGTGGAGAGAGAGAGGTTGAGGATATGACAGATGGGAGGGGTGATAGTAGGAGAGATGGTGATAAGTAAGTTGGTGGGGATGGGGTCTGAGGAACAGGTGGTGCATTTCGAGGAGGAGAGAAGATGGGCGGTTTCCTCTTCGGTGATATCAGGAAAAGTGGAGAAGGAGGCCTGGGTTGATTGGTTGAGGGAGTGGGGTGATAGGATGAAGAGGAGGAGAAGGTTTAGTGGTGAATTCGAGGTTGATCTTCTGGATCTTGTCGCAGAAGTAGTCAGCCAGTGATTGAGGAGAGAGTGAGGGGGGGGGGTGGGAGCGGAGGGCACTTTGAGGAGGGAGTTGAGGGTGGCGAAGAGACGACGAGGGTTAGAGCTGAGGGAGTTAGTCAAGTGAGTGTAGTAGTCCTGTTTGGCGAGGAATAGGGAGGACTGGAAGGAGGATAGCATGAATTTGTAGTGAATGAAGTCAGTATGGGTGCGAGATTTTCTCCATAGGCGTTCAGCCGATCGGGAGCAGGAGCAAAGGTAACGGGTGCAAGGGTTAAGCCAGGGCTGGGGATTAGTGCGCCTTGTGGGTCGGGAAACAGACGGTGCAAGGGTGTCTAGGGCGGAGGAGAGAGTGGCATTGTACTTGGAAACAGCCTTGTCGACGGACTCGGAGGACGTGATGGACAGGAGGAGATCGGAGATACTAGCGGATAAGGGGGGGGTCAACAGCACTGGTCCCCCTGACATGCCAGGACACCAACCGGGCACCCTAGGGGGCACTGCAGTGGACTTAAGAAAAAGCTTCCAGGTACATAGCTCCCTTACCTTGTGTGCTGAGCCCCCCCAAAACCCACTCCCCACAACTGTACACCACTACCATAGCTCTCATGGTTGAAGGGGAGCACCTAGATGTGGGTACAGTGGGTTTCTGGTGAGTTTTGAAGGGCTCACATTTACCACCACAAGTGTAACTGGGGGGGGCAGGCCTGGGTCCGCCTGCCTGAAGTACACCCACTAAAACTGTTCCAGGGACCTGCATACTGCTGTCATGGAGCTGGGCATGATATTAGAGGCTGGCAAAAAATATTTAAAAAAATGTTTTTTGAGGGTGGGAGGGGGTTAGTGACCACTGGGGGAGTAAGGGGAGGCCATCCCTGATTCCCTCCGGTGATCATCTGGTCAGTTCGGGCACCTTTTTGTGGCTTGGTCGTAAGAAAAAAAGGACCAGGTAAAGTCGTCCAAGTGTTCGTCAGGGACGCCCTTTTTTTTCCATTATGGGTCGAGGACGCCCATGTGTTAGGTACGCTCAAGTCCCGCCTTCGCTACGCCTCCGACATGCCCCCTAGGAACTTTGGTTGTCCCCGTGACGGCAAGCAGTTGGGGATGCCCAAAATTGGCTTTCGATTATGCCAATTTGGGCGACCCTGTGAGAAGGACGCCCAGCTTCCGATTTGTGTCAAAAGATGGGCGTCCTTCTCTTTCGAAAATAAGCCTGTTGGAGTGCCAGATAAAGGAATTTACAACATTGCAGTATAACCCCTCTTCCCTCTGGGCCACCCACAAGGGAAGCATCTGCAATGGGTAAAGCACCTTTGGAAGGATAACTATCTTGATAAGAGCCACTCTCCCTAGAAAATTCATAGGCAGATCATTCCAGTGCGTGCACAGCTTTCGCACAGCCTCTTGTTTCTCTATAACCTTTTTCCTATAAAGTCAATCAAAGTCCGCACTCTGACTCCCAGACACTTGATACCAGTTTTCACCCAAGAAAGGGGAAAATCATGCATGGGCATACACAGGGTTTCGTGATGGAGAGGGCCTCAGTTTTCCCAAGATTTATCTGCAAACCTGCGAAGGTACCAAAATCCTGGATAATTTGCATAAGAAGCGAAAGCGTAGTTGACGCAATATTGATAAGCAACAACATATCAGCAAAAAAATGTATTCGATATTCCTGGGCACCCACCTTAATGCCTTCCAGGGTCGCCTCCTGCCATATCTTTACTGCCAAGGGTTCCAGTGATAGCACAAACAGGAGTGGGGAAAGGAGACAACCCTGCCACATACCCCGCCCTAACAAGATAGTGTCCGTGAGGACATCATTGATAATAAGTTGGACAGTGAGGTTGCTGTAATACCGAATCGTTGGGGGACCCAAAACAAGTACTGCCATACCACTTTATCGAATGCCTTCTCTGCATCCAAGTTGGCCAGAATCGCATCCCCCGTCACATGTGCACCCTGCTAAAGGATACAGCCGCTGCATATCTGTCAGGTACGAAACCCACCTAATCAGGATGGATAAGCTGGGGGAGGAACCTGCCCAGCCTGGAAACCAGCATGTCTGCCACGATCTTAAGACCCTGATTCAAAAGGGAGATAGGCCTAAAAGTCCCAACCAACTCCGGGTCCTTACCTGACTTCGGGAGAACATGTAAACATGGTTCAAAATGGGACCCATGACCTGAGTTTCCCTAATTGAGTTATTCATATGAATGAAGGGTGGAATAGGAATATCTTGGAGGATTTTATAGAATTCTGTGCCCAAGCCCCTGGGGCCTTGGCACCCTTCATTTTTTAAATAACCCCCTGCAGGCGATCAGGATGGCATTTGGAGCAGTCAGGCGTTTGTAAGCTCCTGACCTCCCGAGAGTTCACCTGACGTTGTGGAGACTTTCCCCATGCTAGAGACATGGGGAAAGGAAAGACCAGGGCTTTTTCCTCGTCTAGCCCGGGAGGTAATCCTACCTTTCACCAGTCAACTCTGAATAGATTTGGCGTTCAAGCACTGGAAGAGCCGGCACCCGCTTCAGTTGGATCTGCGGTTTCCCTGCAAGATCGCAGCATAGAAAGAGTATTGCTCAGCCCTCCCTCTAGCACAGCTCTTCCAAGACCCGGAAGCTCGGTGGTGATGTTGAGTAGTGAGACGCCTGAAGTGGTTAGTGTCTCCCTGGCTGCAAGAGGAGGTTCTGTCACTGCCTGTTCCCCAGGTGTTGGAAAATCTGGGAAGTGCAGGCTGTTGAGCCTGTTATCCCTTTGAATCTGGGAACTGCTGTTACTGAACCTGGAGGCTTAACAAGACTTGCTGTGATGACCTTGGAGTCCTTGTGGGACGCCATTCAAGGTTTGAATTCTTCCCTTCTTCAAATTACTAGCTCTGTTAGGGGCGAAGTTTTTGATCTTAAACATTCTTGTCAGACTGTATCTGGAAATTTGGATCTTCAGTCATCTAGAATTGATTTAATAGATAGTGAAATTAAACAGCTACAGAGTTTTGCTTCAGTGACTGTCAGGGAGAGAGATATTCTAGCTCGGAAGGTAGAATATTTAGATAATAATGGAAGAAGGAATAACTTAAGATTTTTAAATTTTCCTAAATCTCCATTAATTCCAGAATTAGATAGGTTGAAGAAATATTTCCTTAAAATATTGGGAGTTCTGACTGAGGGGCTTCCACACATAGTCAGAGCCCAATATTTATCTGGAATCTTGAGAACCTTTTCTGTGGACCTTCAACCTGATTTAAACCTCACTAAATTTTTGCAGAGCTCATTAGAGGTTATAACGGAAAGGATGACTCTTCTAGTGACACTTGCTCTGAAACCAGATAGAAACAATTTATTTCGTTTGTATTTTCGATATATGAATGCACTTTTTGGGGGGTCTTAGGTTCAAGTTTTTCTCGACTTTGAGATACTCAGAAAAGAAGATGAGAATTCTTGGTTTTAAAACCAAGAGTTCTCTCTCTGGGTGGGTCTTTTGTAGACACCAGCATTTACACCAGTTCTTGCTCTATGGTTGGTATAAGTTCTTGCACCTAAAATATAGGCATGTTTTGACCTATTATTCAATAAAGAAAAGTAGGCACCTACTTTTCTTTATAAAATATGCTCCAAATAGGTGCATTCTTGGTGCCTAAAACTGGGCACCCATTTATAGGATTACCCTCCACACGGCCTATCCAGTCTGTCAATCCACACCAACTGCTAATCTCTACTATCTTTTATCTTTAGAGTTCCTCTGTCTTCGTCCCATGGTTTCTTGAATACAGATACAATGCTGATCTCCACCACTTCAAAGGAAAGAGGCCTACCTCCTGTGCATTTATGTCATGGTGATATTTATATACCTCTATCATATCTCCCCTCTTCTTCCAAAATATATACACTGAGATCTTCCTTGATGAAGACTATTGACTGTCTTAATAGTTGCCTTCTGGACTTACGCAATCCTGTTTATATCTTTCTGAACATGTAGTCTCTAGAATTATATACAGTACTCTAAACAAGATTTCACCAGGGACTTATACAGACACTATCACTTCCTTTTTCTCACTGCCTATTTGTCTCCTTATAAAAATTAGGTGTTTAAATACCTCAGTGGCATAAGATAGGGAGAGCAATGGCCAGCAAGAAAAAAGAGGTGATAGTCCATTATAATTTAGCTTGTAAAATATTATCTTCAGTCTTGAAGAGTGGGTTCTTTTCTCACTGTAAGTTGAAATCTGTCAAGGATATTCTTGACTTTGTTGCACTGCATACTTTGTTTCATTCATTTGTCAGTTTGCGGTTAGATTACTATAGCATTATTTACGCTACACTCTCCAGTTTTGAAGTAAAGCACCTTCAAACACTCCAAAATACCGCAACCCGGATCCTATGTTTGGCTAAGTGTGGGGACCATGTCACCACCCCCCCTCCCGCTTAAATGAACTACATGAGCTTCCCAATTCAGTTTAAAGTTCTAGTTCTTACCCTGGCTCGATTCATACTGGTCTTCCAGATTATCTAGCAAAATTAACCATTCTTTATGTGCCTGTGTGTTGTCTGCATTCTATGAACAATTATAGATTACTTCTACCAAGTCCAAGGTAGGCTTATGGGGAGGTTACAAGAAGGAGTGCCTTTTATTTTATGGCCCCCTTTCTATAGAATAATCTTCCCTTGGACATTAGATCAGAGCCTTCCTTTAAAAAATATAAAGTTACCTTAAAAACTTATTTCTTCACTAAAACATACACTTGATACAGTGAATCACCTGCATGTTGGTACATGATTGCTCTTGACATGTTTGTGTTCTTTCCTATATACTACTGGTGTTCCTCTTTTATTATTGATTTTATTTTGTATTGTACATTGCTTTGATTTATGTGTTTAAAAAAAGCGATTCAGAAAATTTTAATAAACATAAACATATCTGACTTTTAGTTGATGGTTTAATCCTGAGTCAGTGAGTTATCACATGATCTTATCTTCAAGCATTTCTAAGTTGATTTTCCAATATGTTTCTTTTATTCACTGGTATTCTGTTACATGAGTGTTGTTACTTGGAATCTATTTAAAATAGATGGACAGCTGCAGTACTGGCTATTATTGGATACAGTTGATGCAATTCAAAGGCACAAGGACATGGAAAATAGGTCTCATCTGTCTGTGAAGGAGATGTTCCACTGGCTCTAGAACAGTTTTGTTTCTTTTTCAGTGATTCATTTTATATTCAAACTAGAATTTTCTTTCATAAATATAAGCGTTATTTTAGTGATGTTAGATATCCCTTTTAAATGGGTACATGTGCTACTATGAAAGATGCCAAAATTCAAAGAGAAGCAGATGATACAACACAGTCCAAATAAATAATGACTACAAGGTACTAATCCTGTCAACAAGAGATGAACACCTGTCAATAATATTATTTGCAGTTCACCTAATAGATCACCTACGTGGATTACCCCAAAGCACCTATAAAATCATGTGCCCAAAACACAAACAATATACATTTAAAATAAAAACAATCAGAATGCATGTCTGCTTCACTTATATACGCTATGGAGGGAATTCTGTATATGGCACCATAAAAATCGGCGCTGTAAAACCACACAGATAGCATGATTCGATAAACTACACCTAAAGTTATGCATAGTTTATAAAATATGCTCACACACTGTTCTTGCAACTAAAATTTAGGCACAACCATTTAGGCCACCTAAAACTAGGCCTAAATACCTGCGCCTAAGTAAGGCGCAGATCGGGTGTATTCTATAACAGTGCGCATAGTTTTTTGAAATGCCCACAACCCGCCCATGGCCACACCCCCTTTTTGACTATGCGCATTAGAATTTACACGTTCTACGTTATAGAATATGCCTAGAAAGGTGTGCATTAATTCTGATTAAAATCCAGTTAGTGCCACTGATTGGTTAAGTACCAATTATCGGCGCTGATTAGCTTGTTAAGTTGTGTGCATGCAGTTTGGCCATGTGCCAAATTAGCGCACATAACTTAAATCGCCATATATGGGATATAGGTGTCAATTTATTGCTTCAGACCACTTTTCTTATGAAGAATTTATTAGCGACTAAAATCCATGTATATCCAGTTCTTCGTGTGAAAATCTTTACAAACTTTGAAGATCTGTTCATAACAAGTGGAAAAAGTATGCACATTATGGCTCAGGGAGTTCTTTCTAACCTGTCTTCATATGTAGATTTGTATGTAATTGGTGGGGTAATTGTTGGGGGGGGGGGGATATTAAATGGGGATAGAGGAAGTTGTAGAGGTAATTTTCAGGGGAGTAGTTCTTGTGGGTAAGGGAGTTTGTGGAGTGGGGCAGTAGCAAAGGGTACGTTTGTGGGATAAGGGAATTACATAGTAACATAGTGTCAGCCAGTCACCCTTCCACTCCTGGGCCACGACCGACCCTGCTTAGCCAGGTTGTTCCAACTACGCCTCCTGCTCCGTCTGCCCCGGGCAACTCTCCGTTCTGAGGTCCACCTCCGTATCCTCCTTTCATTGAGTCATACCTCAAGGTGGTTTTTATGAATAGCATTTTCTCAAAGGATGACCAAAGACTTCAGTCATATCTTAAAAGAATTCCTTTTTTATTTTCACACAACACAGTTCATCTTTCTTGCAATACCTGATGCTATTTCCTCCTTCAACATTAACCCTTGTTAATATTCACAGGGTTCCACAAGGATTCCTTCTTTGAATTGCAGCATAAAGTTCACATTTGAATCATTAACCCTTGTTAATATCCACAGGGTTACCCCAAGGATTCCTTCCTTGTCTTGCAACATAAAGCTCAAAGCAATTCAATGTTATCTTCCTTTTCTCCACCCAGCCGGCAGTTTCACTCTCTTCTGTGCCTCAATCTCTGGGTTACTTTCTACCACAGCCTCTTCCTCAACTGTCTAAATTCATCTCTTCCAAAACCACTCAGTTTGGGAAAGACAGCAGCCAGCAAACCTCTCATCTTGGCTCCTCTAGACTGAGCCCAAGCAGACACATCCATTCCTTCCTCCTCCTTCTCCCCTGACTCTTCCACTTTATCCCATTCCATCACCTCCTCCTCCCACTCAGGCTCCCCCAGTTGTTCATCATTACCCTGATTGGAAGTCATCTCCCAATCCTGCTCCTCCTCCCCCACTGCTTGCTCGTACTGTTTTGGGTCAGATGCATTATGAGTTCGGTAGTTCCTAGCCTTATCCCTTCCTTACCCTACTCTTTTAACTACCAGAGGGCAAGCTTCCTGCTCATACGGGGCATGTGCTTGCCTCCTCTGCTCTTTCTTGGGCCGCTCTCACTTTCCTTGTGACCGTCCTCTCAGTAACCCCCGACAATAGTAACATAGTAGATGACGGCAGAGAAAGACCTGTACAGTCCATCCAGTCTGCCCAACAAGATAAACTCATATGTGCTACTTTATGTGTATACCTGACTTTGATTTGTATCTGCCATTTTCAGGGCACAGACCGTAGAAGTCTGCCCAGCACTAGCACCGCCTCCCAACCACTAGCACCGCTGCCACCCAATCTCCGCTAAGCTTAAGTGGATCCATTCCTTCTGAGCAGGATTCCTTTATGTTTATCCCACGCATTTTTTAATTCCGCGGGAGGGCATTCCAAGCATCCATCACTCTCTCCGTGAAAAAATACTTCCTGACATTTTTCTTGAGTCTGCCCCCCTTCAATCTCATTTCATGTCCTCTAGTTCTACCGCCTTCCCATCTCCGGAAAAGGTTCATTTGCGGATTAATACCTTTCAAATATTTGAACGTCTGTATCATATCACCCCTGTTTCTCCTTTCCTCCAGGGTATACATGTTCAGGTCAGCAAGTCTCTCCTCCTACGTCTTGTAACGCAAATCCCATTCCTTTTTTGTAGCTTTTCTTTGCACCGCTTCAATTCTTTTTACATCCTTAGCATGATACGGCCTCCAAAATTGAACACAATACTCCAGGTGGGGCCTCACCAATGATTTATACAGGGGCATCAACACTTCTTTTCTTCTGCTGGTCACACCTCTCTCTATGCAGCCTAGCAACCTTCTTGCTATGGCCACCGCCTTGTCACACTGTTTCGTCGCCTTCAGATCCTCAGGTACTATCACCCCAAGATCCCTCTCCCCATCTGTACATATCAGGCTCTCACTGCCTAACACATATGTCTCCCATGGATTTCTACTCCCTAAGTGCATCACTTTGCATTTCTTCGCATTGAATTTTAATTGCCAAACCTTAGACCATTCTTTTAGATTCTGCAGATCCTTTTTCATGTTTTCCACTCCCTCCCGGGTGTCCACTCTGTTACAAATCTTAGCATCGTCCGGTCACCCAGTCAAAGAATTCAATGAGATTCGTTTTGCACGATTTCCCTTTGGTAAAACCATGTTGTCTCGGATCTTGCAACTTCTTGGCTTCCAGGAAATTCACTATCCTTTCCTTCAGCATCACTTCCATTACTTTTCCAATAACCGAAGTGAGGCTTACCGGCCTGTAGTTTCCAGCTTCTTCCCTATCACCACTTTTATGAAGAGGGACCACATCCGCTGTTCTCCACTCCCACAGAACCTCTTCCGTCTCCAAGGATTTATTAAACAAATTTTTAAGAGGACCCGCCAGAACCTCTCTGAGCTTCTTCAATATCCTGGGGTGGATCCCGTCTGGTCCCATGGCTTTATCCACCTTTAGATTTTTAAGTTGCTCATACACATTCTCTTCTGTGAACGGTGCTATATCCATTCCATTCTCATATGTACTTTTGCCAGTCAATCGCGGTCCTTCTCCAGGATTTTCTTCTGTGAAAACAGAACAAAAGTATCTGTTTAGCAAATTTGCCTTTTCTTCATCATTATCTACAGTACATAGCGGTTCGCAGCATCTTTCAGTCTCACAATTCCCTTTTTAGTCTTCCTCCTTTCACTAATATACCTGAAGAAATTTTTGTCACCCCTCCTTACCTTTCTAGCCATTTGTTCTTCCGCTTGCGCTTTCGCCAGATGGATCTTTCTCTTAGCTTCTTTCAGTTTCATCCGGTATTTCTCTCCGTGTTCCTCTTCTTGAGTTTTTCTGTATTTCAGGAACGCCAACTCTTTAGCCTTTATTTTCTCAGCCACTTGCTTGGAGAACCATATCGGTTTTCTTTTTCTCTTGTTTTATTTACTCTCCTTACATAAAGGTTTGTGGCCCTATTTATAGCTTCTTTCAGCCTAGACCACTGTCCTTCCACTTCTCGTTTGTCCTCCCAGCCCATCAGCACCTTCCTCAGGTATTCCCCCATTTTACTAAAGTCAGCATGCTTGAAATCCAGGACTTTTAGTTTTGAGTAGCTGCCCTCCACTTCAGCTGTCATATCAAACCAAACCGTTTGATGGTCACTGCTGCCCAGGTGGGCACCCACTCGGACATTTGACACACTATCCCCATTTGTGAGCACCAGATCCTGCATCGCACCCTCCCTCATGGGTTCCATCACCATTTGTCTGAGCAGAGCACTTTGAAAAGCATCCACGATCTCTCTACTTCTTTCCGATTCCGCAGATGGAACCTTCCAATCTACATCCGGCACATTGAAATCTCCCAGCAACAGAATTGAGGGGGGGGGGGGGTTAGGAAAGTAGAGTACTTTGAAAGGAGGTATTTCCTGTTTACTATGCTTAATTATATGATAAGCTTCTTTGATATAGAAGGACCTTCTCATACAATTGAAATGCATTGGACCATTTTTTGGGGGAAGAGGGGCAGGCTATTTTCTCTGGAACCTCTAGTCCGTTTTGGCATATATTTGATCTCATTGTGCATTTTACTGCTTTCCCCCACCTGCCAAGTTTCATTCCATCCTGTTACATTTTTAAAAGTTACTTTGCCCTCAGACAGACATTTTCTCAACTTCTCTTAAATAATTCTTTCTAATTTTCTTTGGGCTGGAAAGAATAGAAAGTGAAACATTTACAGAGCAACAAATACTTCCCTGCTTCAGCTTGTCTTCCCCTCTGCCCCATTTTGATACGTTTGAATTTTAGCTAATCACTCTAATGTATTTTCTGATTGGGGTTTATTCTTACTACAATTAGTCATTGTTATCCTGCTTGGTAGTGTTTCTTTTCACATTAGCTAGTCACTTTAATGTTGCTCACAGGTAGTCATTCTCTTTATAACTGATCAGTGCAATGGTGTTTTATGATGATTATTTCTATAACAGCCAGTTATAACACTGTACAGTGTTTTATTCTCTTGCAGCAGTCAATGACATGATGCTGGTACAAGGCATTCATTCTCAGTGCAGCCATTCATTAGTTTATAATTTGGTTTCATATTGTGTGTTTATGATGGACACTGATATCCACACTGAATGTTATGACATATCCATTTCATTTATCACAAGATACCTACACAAATAGTGTTAGAATATTGACTAGACTACTGTAATGCCCTGTATTGTTCCTATTGTTGTTCCTGTACACTGGCCAAACCAAAAAAATAATTTGTATCAGCTCCAGTTAATTTGGAATGCTGCAGCATGATTGATAGAAGGCTGCAAGTGGTGTAACCACATTGCACCCTTCCTGCAAAAGCTACACTGGCTACCAGTACCTTACAGGGCTAAATTTAAAACTCTGTTTGATTTTCAAGGTAATCAGACAAAATGGGCCAGAGTACTTGAAGAATAAGTTACTACTACTATTTAGCATTTCTATAGCGCTACAACACGTACACAGTACTGCACAAACATAGAAGAAAGACAGTCCCTGCTCAAAGAGCTTACAATCTAATAGACAAAAAATAAAGTAATCAAGTCAATTAATGTGTACAGGAAGGAGGAGAGGAGGATAGGTGGAGGCGAGTGGTTACGAGTCAAAAGCAATGTTAAAGAGATGGGCTTTCAGTCTAGATTTAAAGGTGGCCAAGGATGGGGCAAGACGTAGGGGCTCAGGAAGTTTATTCCAGGCGTAGGGTGCAGCGAGACAGAAGGCGCGAAGTCTGGAGTTGGCAGTAGTGGAGAAGGGAACAGATAAGAAGGATTTATCCATGGAGCGGAGTGCACGGGAAGGGGTGTAGGGAAGGACGAGTGTGGAGAGATACTGGGGAGCAGCAGAGTGAGTACATTTATAGGTTAGTAGAAGAAGTTTGAACAGGATGCGAAAACGGATAGGGAGCCAGTGAAGCGACTTGAGGAGAGGGGTAGTATGAGTAAAGCGACCCTGGCGGAAGACGAGACGGGCAGCAGAGTTTTGAACCGATTGGAGAGGGGAGAGGTGACTAAGTGGGAGGCCAGCAAGAAGCAGATTGCAGTAGTCTAAACGAGAGGTGACAAGCGTGTGGACGAGGGTTTTGGTAGAGTGCTCGGAAAGAAAGGGGCGGATTTTACGGATGTTGTAAAGAAAGAAACGACAGGTCTTGGCGATCTGCTGGATATGATCAGAGAAGGAGAGAGAAGAGTCAAAGATGACCCCAAGGTTTCGAGCTGAGGAGACAGGGAGAATGAGCGAGCCATCAACAGAAATAGAAAACGGGGGGAGTGGGGAGGTGGGTTTGGGGGGAAAAATGAGAAGCTCGGTTTTGGTCATGTTTAATTTCAGGTGGCGTTGAGACATCCAGACAGCAATGTCAGACAAGCACGCTGAAACTTTGGTTTGGATGCAAGGTTAGATATCAGGGGTAGAAAGGTAGATTTGGGAGTCATCAGCATAGAGATGGTAGGAAAAGCCATGGGATGAGATTAGTGAACCAAGGGAAGAAGTGTAAATAGAAAAGAGGAGGGGACCAAGAACAGAACCCTGAGGTATGCCGACAGGCAGAGGGATAGAAGTAGAAGAGGATCCACCAGAGTGAACACTAAAGGTGCGGAGGGAGAGGTAGGAAGAGAACCAGGAAAGGACAGATCCCTGGAATCCAAGTGAGGACAGGATATCGAGGAGTATGCTGTGATTGACAGTGTCAAAAGCAGCGGAAAGATCAAGAAGGATGAGGATGGAATAGAGACCTCTGGATTTAGCCAGTAATAGGTCATTGGAGACTTTAGTAAGCGCAGTTTCGGTTGAGTGGAGAGGGCGAAAACCACCTTTGAGACCTCTAAGGCTCTCTCAGGGATCATCACTATCTGTACCCCCGTCAAAAGAAATCCCAAAAATAAAAAATAGGAAACAAACTGAAAAATATAAAAATTACAAGAACCATCAATTTGAATAAACACACAAACAGACCTTCATGATTTCCAAGAAGACCAAACAAAAATATTTATCAAAAATGAAACCTCAAACTCTTCCAGTGAGGAAATCCAATTAGAATAATAGCATCACACAGTGATACTCACTCAACTGGTAATGGAGTTAGTTATTATCGGTTTCTATTGTTACTAATGGGGAGAAAAAAGGAACCAGTGTAGGAAAAAACCTCCCGCTATCAGAGAAAAACAATTGGTTCCAAAAAACCAACCCCAAGTCTTACCAATTAAATAGGAACCATGAAAGAATGTAATGTGATAAATACAAAACAACACACGATCGTGTTCAAAATATGCAAAAAAAAAACCTGGCACAAACTGCAGGCAAATGTTACCACAATAGATCCCCCCCAAAACAGCAGAGCAAACAGTCTATAGCCAAATACTTATTAGAAGAGCAGAAGGGTTGTTGGTTTGAGCAGTGCACTGTCATCAGTGATTGAATATCGTGGGAGCAACGTACTATTTTATATAAAGACTATATCGGAGGGAATCGGAAGGAATCGTGGACTCATAAGTACATACGTACAGAAGTGTTGCCATACTAGGAAAGACTGAAGGTCCATCAAGCCCAGTATCCTGTTTCCAACAGTGGCCAATCCAGGTCACAAGTACCTGGCAAGATCCCAAAACAGTACAATGCATTTTATGTTGCTTATCCCAGAAATAAGCAGTGGATTTTCTCAAGTCCATTTTAATAATGGCTTATGGACTTTTCTTTTTATAACTGCTATAGACAGTGGGGCCCAACTCTCTCAGTTGTTGTTTTAATTTGGGGTGGTATGCAATGTTCCTGCAAGGCTAATGTTCTGGATAGACCTTCTTCCTACCCAATAGGGATATACTTAGGTTCTTCTGGTCTTCGGGTCTGTCTACATCAGTTTGCACCTCTTCTTCCCCTCCCTGGGGGTTGAGCTGGTAGTTCTGCCTGCCTTTTGGCTGGTTTGGGTGCTGCTGCAAACAGCTTTCCTTTGGGCCAGCAGTCTACCTTTCTTCAGGCTTCTGCTACACTGGTCATTTGCCATGGGGTGCTTGGCCCTTATAGGCAAGCACCATCTTGGGAGGCATTTCTTTCTCTGTGGCTATGATTCCTTGATCAGGGCCGAGCGTTGAAGCCACTAGGACTTCTGTCCTTTCTCCATTCCGTATGTTGGGCCTGGCTCCATCTTAGGCGTTGAGCCTTTTTATTTCTTCGGATGTTGAACTTGGATTCTTCTCCAGTCACCAGGTGGAGCCATTTCCAAACTTCGGACTCTGCTCCGTCTTCGGACGTCGAGCCTTGCTCAGTCTTCGGATGTTGAGCCTGACCTTGTGCCGTCTCTGGACGTCGAGCCTGACCTTGCGCCGTCTCTGGATGTCGAGCCTTGCTCTGTCTTCGGACGTTGAGCCTGACCTTGCGCCGTCTCCGGACATCGAGCGCTGCTCCGCATCCAGGCGTGGGCGCGGTTGCGTCTCTTTGGCCTGGCTGCGTCTCTGGGCGTCGGGCTCAGCTGCGTCTCCGGGCGTTGGGCCCGGCTGCATCTCTGGGCGTCGGGCCCTGTTCTGCCTCAAGGCGTCAGGCTCTGCTCCCTCCGGATGTCGGGCACTGCTCTGTCGCTGGACATCGGGCCTTCTTTACATCCGGGCATTGGCCCTGCTTCACCTCTGGGCGTAGGGCCCTGCTCCGTGTCCGGATGTCAGGTCCTGCTCTCCAGCTGCTGTCCCTGCTCCGTATTTGGACGTCGGGACCTGCTCCGTCTTCGGGTGTCTGTTCCTGCTCCGTGTTTGGACGTCGGGCTCTGCTCCGTCTCAGGACGTCTGATCCGGTTCTGTCTTCGGACGTCGAGTCTTCTTACGGAAGTCGGATTTTGTTCCTTTTCAGAAGCCGAGCCCTAGTTCGTCTACAGACGACATACCCGGTGTTATCTATGGAAAGCGAGGCCTGTTTCACCTTGGAATGCATCTGTACGGCCTTTCTAGCTACGGCAGAGGTGGGGAGCGTTGCCCATCTTGGCCCCCTCAGCAGAGGTGTGTGGTGGCTCCACACTTTGTTTCGGAATTCCGCTCTCCAGAGGTCTGTCGGTGTTCTTTTCCCTTGGTTCCGACATTTGAGTCTGGCTGAGTGGCAAATTTGGCCATTGTGCTGGGCGTGGCTCCATCTCTGTCAGGATGGCCTGATCCATGTGCTCTGTCCTTGGCTGGGCTTGGCGTTTCTTCTCTGGCTGACCTCTTGGATTTTTTTCCCGGTGCTGACCCGGTACACAGGACCACTTAGGGGCTGCTTTGGATGGCCCTTCAGGCCTTCTGCCATCTAGCTATAGCCCTTTGTTCTGGCTGGCTACTGCTTTACCGCTTTGTCGGTGGACCTAGTTCTGGTCTTTCCAGGTGGTCTTCTGTACAGCTTCTTCCGGTTTACATGTTGGAGACTCTTGGTTTCCTGCTGAAGGATCTTCGTCTCTTGAGCAGCTAGCCCCTACTGATTCCTTGGTTCTTGACGGGCCTAAGGGCTCTGCTGTGGTGTTCTGAGCCAGGTGGGTTTATTCTTCTGCGCTCTTCCCGATGGTCCAGGTGGAGTCCGTCTTTACCAGTTGATACCTTCAATTTCACTCGATCTTTGCGGGCTCCGTTTCTTTATCCAAGTCTGCGACTGGATACATGCCCTTGCCAGGTACCTTTGCAGTTCACTCTTGCTGTTAGTTGGTTCTGGTCCGGGAATCTTCCATGTGGGGGTTCTGTGTAGTAGGAGTAACCGCGCAGGCGGTAGACCTTATTGGTTCTTTCCTGGTTGAGGAAACTCTAGGGTTCCCCAGCCACTGGAGTGTTTTCCCCGGTGATGCTATTTCATCAGCTTGACATGGGGTTTTGGGTCTTGGTTCCCTTTGGTGGCCTGGTTCTGTGTACCGTTGGGTGTACTTTTTCCTTGGTGGCAGCATCTCTAGTGCTACGCTGGTATTCTTCACTCTGTTCTTCTCTTTAGGAGTTGTGCTGTCCTGCCCTAATTGTGAACTGCTCGGGTACATCCCACTCGTCTCTGGATTGATCTGTGGGACGCTATGGAAGGTAAAATTAGTTCTTACCTGATAATTTTCTTTCCATTAGTCCCAACAGATCAATCCAGAGGCCCTCCCTTTCTTGTCATTGATTGATTGTGGGGCTGTTTTCTTTTGTTTAGGTTCTTGAGATTTTCATTGAGCCATCAAGCTACAGTTTCTCAATTTGGAGATTTTTCTTCGGGTGCAGTGGAGATGATGCCTACTTGGCCGATGTACGGGCAGGAGAGGGTGTTTATGTTGGATTTATTTCTTCTTTCACTGCTTTGGTATCGACAATACTGAGGCTAAGATGGAGGCACAGGTCCATATATGGCAAACCTTTGAGGCTCTCTCTATCTCCACCTGCTGGTAGAGGGACATAACCCACTCGTCTCTGGATTGATCTGTTGGGACTAATGGAAAGAAAATTATCAGGTAAGAACTAATTTTACCTTACTTGGCTAAATTGGCACCACACCCCTGAATATCCCCATCCCCCCTGCTGTGGGTTTTTTAAATTTATGCATATTAGGAGCTTGTGCACTTAACAAAAAAAAAGTAATACTTTAACACTTCTGTTCTGTCTTTTTGATGAATATAAGCCAGAGTACATCAGTAAAGAAATAATAAATACTGTGTGCCAAAAAATCCAGTTAAGTGCATTCAGCCAGTCTATGTGTGAAATTCCTTATTTTTCATAGCTAAGCTTTTGAAATTGTACCTTATATCACTGCTTAGGAATGTTTATGCATTTTGTTTTTATTTTCTTTGTAGCTGCTTTCCTTGCACAGTCGGTGTGCTTAGATGACACAACAGTAAAGTTTGAGATTTGGGACACTGCAGGTCAAGAACGATACCACAGTCTTGCACCTATGTATTACAGAGGGGCCCAAGCTGCTATAGTAGTATTTGACATCACTAAGCCGGTAATAACCTCAGAATTGAAATGAGAAACTACTGTGATGTACTTCTATATGCATGTTTTCATTTGTAGGTCTTTTTAAGAGAATGTTCAAAGCACTTTTTGTATGGTGTTACAAACCCTGGACATTTCTGAAATAGTTCTCTTCAGAGCTAGCATTAAAACTTTCTGAAGCCTATAATGAAGCTTGACAGGTGTACTTCTTTTCTCATCCTCTCAGCCAGGGCTATTGCAAAATAGTTTTTAATGCCTTTGGTTGTTCAGAATAATACTAGTGTTCTGACAGTAAACAGCCTCACAAAGGTTTTACAGTTACAGACAGTAAGCACCCTGAGAATTTGTTTGAAAGACATCTAGGGAAAAGCTCTAAGAGACCAACATTTAAATGAATTATTCTCCTAATTTTGAGATGTGGGCTTCTAATTTAGTTTATTTGAACATCTAGTAGAACTGTGTTCCTAAATTTATGCTCAAAATTTCAGTAACCTTCTAAATTTAGAAGCTTAAAAATGAGTGTCAGGTGGATTTAGGACAGAGAAAAAAAATTATCCTGAATAAGATTTATAAATCTAGGCAAATGAATAGCAGGCCCGAATTTAGTAGTACGACTTTTATTTCATGTGTTAGACTGTAAATAGGAAAGAAATTTAGGAACTTATCTTTTTGCGAATATTGGGCCTTTTTTAAAAAATAAACTTTAGATATTGTTTTTTGTAATCTGGTAATGGAAAGTAAGTTTAAGTTAAACACAAAATCCCATATTTTCATATTATGACTTCCTTTTCTGTCTCTTTTGTCCACATTGGTATTGTCTCTTCCCTTTCTTATGTTCTTCCTATTTTGTAAATGTTTCTCAGGACTGGATTTAAGATATTGGTGCCCATAGGCAGGATCTAAGAATGGCGGGAAAGAGAGATTTCTCCCCCAGAGATTATAGAGCACAATCCTAAAGCAAACAAAATCAGGCTCTTGTTTAGCCAGGTATGTGGTATCTACAGAAGTTGGTGCCCTGGGTAGTTGCCTGTGTTACCTATGCTTAAATTAGTGGCTCCCAAACCTGTCCTGAGGGGAGAACCCTAGCCGGTCAGGTTTTCTGGTTATCCACACTGAATATGCATGAGAGAAATATATATGCAGTGGGAGCAGTACATGCAAATCAATCTCATGAATATTCATTGCAGATATCCTGAAAACTGAAATGGCTGAGGTTCTCCCCAAGATAGGTTTGGGAACCACAGGCCTAAATCCAGGCCTGATCTCTCTTCTCCTACTCCATAGAATGTTTCCTTTCTTCCCATCTCCTACTGTCTTTTTTTTGTCCTCTATCTGTTCTCTCATAACTTATGCATCCAGCTTCTCCTATATAAGCACACAACTATGGAACGCATTACCAAACGTCGTGAAAACAACGTATGACCACCTAAACTTCCAGAAATCACTAAAAACTAACCTGTTCAAAAAGGCATTTAACCTACCAATCCAACTTAAATGCCTGAACCCTGCAACACAATGAAACCAAAGCTCGTACTGGACATAACTTAACTCTTCCTCCCTACGATTCCCTAATGTGTCTGTTGCACATGTTCTTTATTCTACCACAACATCACTTCGTATTTGTTCATACCAGAATTGGCGAACACCATTACAGTACTATGTAAGCCACATTGAGCCTGCAAATAGGTGGGAAAATGTGGGATACAAATGTAACAAATAAATACATAAGTATTGCCACACTGGGACAGACCAAAAGCCCATCAAGCCCAGTGTCCTGTTTCCAACAGTGGCCAATCCAGGTCACAAATACCTGGCAAGGTCCCAAAAAAGTTCAATACATTTTATGCTGTTTATCCTCTTCCTTATCCTGCTAGAGTAGTTCAGACCAACGGGCTATGTCCCCTTATCAGCAAGTAGAAGCAGAGAGCCTGGAATTGTCCAGTAACAACATCATTAGCTCAAGATTGTTGCAGCCCTGGAGCTTTCCAGTGCTCTCTGCCTCCAACAGATGGGTGCAGTGTGGACTGGTGCAACAGGTGTTTATTATTGTCAAGCCTGTGGCCCTCAGGTAAGTATAAGGACCTTTTCGTCTGATTAACCTTGTGGATTCTGCCCCTGCCTCAGGGTCAGGCCATGTAGGTCCTGATCTTGGTGAGGCAAAGTATTCCTTATACAGCAGCCTCAGTACCCTATCAGGAGGGGTGAATAGTGGTTTTTGGACCCACTCAACCCCTCCCCTCCCCCCGCTTCCCTGACAAACAGGATTTAGGGGTTTTTTTGTTTTTGGCTTTTTTTCATTTGGGACTTCTGTGCTTTGAAAAAGAAAAGAAAAAAGACAGGAAAAGGAGCAGCAGCAGCCACTTTCATCAGCTGGGGAAACCCTCTGTGGGCATGAAGGGATCTCCCGATGTCAGGCGGGTTGAGAAGGGGTTTCCCTGTGACCAGGTTGATGATAATTAATTGATTTTTGCCTGATCATGGCTATGGGTGTTTGTGTGGGAGCTCACAGAGAAGCAGCACTGGCAACTCCTACTGTAATACTTATGATGGAGATATGGCCCTATGCTGCCAGAAGGGGTAGACATGTATTTTACAAGAATATCATGTTTAGGGCAATCTTTGATTCCTGTCCAGCAGGACCTGCAGCCATTTTGGGGCCAGGTGGCATGTCTCTTGTGAGGCAGATATCACTGCCACTGTAGTCAGTGGTTGTTGGGGAACCCCCTGTCCTGCCCTTGGTATGGTTCTAGTTACAGAGGGCAGTTCCTTTTCCTTCTGTAATGCTTTCAGAAGGCTTCCTGTCCTCTGAGGCTTTCTCTAGTAGAGGAGATTTTAGGTTACTCATTGACTGATTAAAATTGGATCCAGGAGAGGAACAGGGCCCAAAACATCCCTAGGTTGTTCACTTGGTTTTCTGGAGGTCTCCAGGACCATGTTCCTCCCACCTCGGAAGGAGGAATGAGGTGCTGAGGAGGAGGGGGGTGGTTCAGTAGGTAGCCTTTCCCTGGAGGAGGAAGAACGCTGTAGGGATGAGGACAAAGAATCTTTGATTATTATTGTGTTCCATAAAGAGGAGTTATCTCTAAGATTACAGGGTCATGTCATCTGTACAGATTGGGGATCCTGCCACTGAGGAGAGGGCAGAAGGAGATTCAGTCTTAGAAGGGTTTCATATGCGTTTCATATGTCGTCTAGAGCTTTATCTCTCCATAAAGCCCCCAGGAAGATGGTCCTCTGAGTGTGAGTCTCCAGAAGCAGTTCTGAAAGGGACTTGGGTCATGAGAAGATTTTGCTTTGATTTAGATCCCCTCTTTTGCTTTTCAATAGTTAATGTGTTTATAATGGTGATCATGCATAATACTACCATTCCTAAAGAGCTCTTGGCATAGGAAGTTAGAACTTCCGCTTAGAAATGTATTTGTTTTGTTGGCCCTGAGGCATCCATCTGTGGAGGGTGTGTCACCTGCACCTTACTGCGTTGGATTCAACAGTGTCAGAGAGTCCAGAGGTACCTTCCCGGCAGATGTCTTGTGTGATCTGTTGCAAATTGGTTCCAGATCCATGGCCTCCATGGTGGTGGCACACAGGTAGTTTTGGCTTCTTAATCGGTTTGTAGATTCAGCCTCTAAAGCATGCCTAACCAAGATCCCTTTCAGAGGCAAGCTGCTGTTTGGGGAGGACCTAGTAAAACTTGTGAAAGATCTGGGTGGACCTAGACCTCAGAGGTTGCCTATCATTCCTGCTCATCATTCATAAGGTCTACAGGACAGGCCTATCTTAGAGATTGGGGAAGGTTTTGCTCTCCTCTTACTACTTGTTGCAGGTTTCACAAGAGTCAGCCCTTTCTCAAAGCCCATGAAGGTCATGGATTCTCCTGTTCAAGGTGCCCAATGAATTGCAACAGATCCTTTTCAGGGTGATCCAGGTGAGAGGGGAGTCATATTCATCTTTTCTACCTGAAGAGGGTCCACATTAGAGTTGAAAGAACCCATTTCTGATGCCTTTATGGTGCATCCCTGTGACTCAGCAGCAAAAAGGCAGTGGTCACCAAAATCATACAATGACTTCTCCAGTTGAGGGCCATTTTGTTGGTTCCCTTGGGGAGTAATCAGTCTGAGTGAGGTACTCCATTTACTTCATGGTTAAGAAAGGATATATTTTCCACATGTTTGTTCATCCCTTCAAAGAAATGTAGTAGATTGGTGAGGCAAGATTTCCCTTCACTAAATCCATGTTGGCTTTGTCTCATTAATCCATTTTTTTGAATATGCTCTGTAATTTTGTTCTTTATAATAGTCTCTACCATTTTACCTGGCACTGACGTCAGGCTCACCAGTCTGTAATTTTGTGGATCACCTCTGGACCCTTTTAAAAATTGATGTTACATTGATCACCCTCCTTTCTTCAGGTACCATTCTTGATTTTAAAGATAAATTACATATTACTACTACTACTACTTAACATTTCTAAAGCGCTACTAGGGTTACGCAGCGCTGTACAATTTAACATAGAAGGACAGTCCCTGCTCAAAGAGCTTACAATCTAAAGGACAAGTGAGCAGTCAGTCTGATAGGGGCAGTCAAATTGGGGCAGTCTGGATTTCCTGAAAGAGTTAGGTGCCGAACGCAGCATTGAAGAGGTGGGCTTTAAGCAGAGACTTGAAGGTGGGCAGGGAGGGGGCTTGGCGTAAGGGCTCGGGAAGGTTGTTCCAAGCATAGGGTGAGGCGAGGCAGAATGAGCGGAGCCTGGAGTTGGCGGTGGTGGAGAAGGGTAATGAGAGGAGGGATTTGTCCTGTGAACGGAGGTTTCGGGCAGGAACGTAAGGGGAGATGAGGGTAGAAAGGTAGTGAGGGGCAGCAGACTGAGTGCATTTGTAGGTAAGAAGGAGAAGCTTGAACTGAATGCGGTATCTGATTGGAAGCCAGTGAAGTGACCTGAGGAGAGGGATGATATGAGTATATCGGTTCTGGCGGAATATAAGACGTGCAGCAGAGTTCTGAACAGATTGAAGGGGGGATATGTGGCTAAGTGGGAGGCCAGTGAGGAGTAAGATGCAGTAGTCAAGGCGAGAGGTAATGAGAGCGTGGACGAGAGTTCGGGTGGTGTGTTCAGAGAGGAAAGGGCGAATTTTGCTGATGTTAAAGAGGAAGAAGTGACAGGTCTTGGCTATCTGCTGGATATGCGCAGAGAAGGAGAGGGAGGCGTCAAAGATGACTCAGAGGTTGCGGGCAGATGAGACGGGGAGGATGAGGGTGTTATCAACTGAGATAGAAAGTGGAGGAAGAGGAGAAGCGGGTTTTGGTGGAAAGACGATGAGCTCGGTCTTGGACATGTTCAGTTTCAGGTGGCGGTTGGACATCCAGGCAGCAATGTCGGATAAGCAGGCTGATACCTTTGCCTGGGTCTCCGCGGTGATGTCTGGTGTGGAGAGATACAGCTGGGTGTCATCAGCATAGAGATGATACTGGAAACCATGAGATGAGATCAGGGAGCCCATGGAAGAGGTGTAGATTGAGAAGAGAAGGGGTCCAAGGACAGATCCCTGGGGAACACCAACAGATAGCGGGATGGGGGTGGAGGAGGATCCATGAGAGTGTACTCTGAAGGTGCGGTGGGAGAGATAGGAGGAGAACCAGGAGAGGACAGAGCCCTGGAACCCAAATGAGAATAGTGTGGCAAGAAGTAAATCATGATTGACAGTGTCAAAAGCGGCGGATAGATCGAGGAGGATGAGGATGGAGTAGTGGCCTCTGGATTTGGCAAGGAACAGGTCATTACAGACTTTAGAGAGTGCTGTTTATGTCGAGTGTAGAGGGCGAAAACCAGATTGAAGTGGATCGAGCATGGCATGAGAGGAGAGAAAATCAAGGCAGCGGCTGTGAACGGCGCGCGCTCAAGTATTTTGGAGAGGAAGGGTAGGAGGGAGATGGGGCGGTAGTTGGAGGGACAGGTAGGGTCAAGTGATGGTTTACTAACAATAATTCTGCAAGTTCATTTTTCAATTCTATCAGTACTCAGGGATGTATACCATCTGGTCCTGGTGATTTGCTACTCTTCAATTTGTCAGTTTGCCCCATCACAACATCTTCCAGGTTTACAGAGATTTGATTCAGTTTCTCTGACTCATCAGCATTGAATACCATTTCTGGCACTGGTATCTCTCCCACATCTTCCTCGGTAAAGACCGAAGCAGAGAATTCATTTAATCTTTCCACTATGACCTCGTCTTCCCTGACTGCCCCTTTTCAGTCGGATCCTTCTTTCATGTTCTGAAGGCTTTTCTTTTAGCTCTAATAGCTTCCTTCACCTCACTTTTTAACCATGTTGGCTGTCATTTGGTCTTCCTTCCTTCTTTTTTAATAGCTGGAATATATTTGGCCTGGGCTTCCAGGATGGTATTTTTGAACAGCATCCAAGCCTGATGTAAATTTTTTACCTTCGCAGCTGCTCCTCTAACTCTTTTTAAATTTTTTTTTACCGTTCTCATTTTATCATAGTCTCCTTTTTGAAAGTTAAATGCTAACATATTGGATTTCCTGTATTTACTCCAAAGCCGATATCAAATCTGATAATATTATGATCACTGTTATCAAGCGGCCCCATCACCATTACCTCCTGCACCACAGATCATGCGCTCCATTAATGACTAGGTCTAGAATTGTTTCTCCTCTTGTTGGCTCCTGAGCCAGCTACTCCATAAAGCAGTCCTTGATTCTATTAAGGAATTTCACCTCTCTAGCATGCACTGATCTTACATTTATCCAGTCAATATCGGGGTAATTGAAATCACCCATTAATATTTTTTCCCGGTTTGTTAGCTTCCCTAATTTCTGATAACATTTCTACATCTGTCTCTTCATCCTGGCCAGGTGGATGGTAGTACACGCCTATCACTGTCCTTTTTCCCTTTACACATGTAATTTCAATCCATATGGATTCCAAGATGTGTTTTGTGTCCTGTAGAATTTTTAGTCTATTCGATTCAAGGCCCTCCTTAACATACAATGCTACCCCTCCACCAATTCAATCAACCCTATCACTGCAATATAGCATTGTCTCTCCTAATCAATGACCCCTTTCCATTCCCTTCACCCATTCTTGACCCGTTTATTGCTCCCTTAATTTCTATAGGTAATATTTTGGCAACATAGGTAAAATTGTCATGCCAATAAAATTACCGGAATGTGTCTGTTTTTTTTTTTTGTCAGTGTGTCTGTCTGTTGCACTTGCCTTCCCCATTGGCAGCTGCTAGGCTACAGCAAGTTGCAACTCCCTCCAGCCCTGCAGCCTATTGGACAGACACCTCCAGCCAATAGTCTGCAGAGGGAGGTGGGAGCAGTAGCTAGGATACAGAAGCATGGAACTTGCTGCCCCAGATCTACAGACTTACAGGAAAAAATATTGGGGGTGCTCAGGCACCCACAGACCTAGCGCCTATGGTCAAGGTAAGTGTGGACCTGAATGCTGTCCTTGCAGAAGAAGACTGCTACAACCATCATCACCTTGGAAAAAGTTCTCAGTCGTGGACAAATCAAAGGGGAATACCTTGAATCAGAAGTGTAGCGAGGGGAGCTGACACCTGGGGCGGTTTGCCGCTGCGCCCCCCCCTCCCGGGTGCGGCACGGCGCGCACCCCCCCCCCCGCCGGAGCGCAGTCTTACCAAGGGGGGTGGGCGGGAGGACCGCTCTGCCCCAAGTGCAGTCGCTGGGAGCTGCGTCGGCTCCATTGGTTCCCCTGCTCTCTCTGCCCCGGAACAGGAAGTAACCTGTTTCGGGGCAGAGAGAGCAGTGAACAAGCGAAGACGACACCCCCCCCCCCCCCCCCCCCCCCAGCGGCATGCACCTGGGGCGGACCGCCCCCCCCCCCCCCCCCTTCCTACGCCACTGCCTTGAATTGATAAAACTTGCTTGATATACAGAAGCAAAGAAACTTCTTGTGGTAGTCTTTTATCAGAATGTGAAAGCATGCCTTAGGCAAGTGCAGGGATGTAAGAAACTCTTCCAACCTGACCACTATAATCACAGAGCACAAATACTCTATGTGAAAGTGAGAGATGCAGACACACTGACTGGCTGGGTGCCTCCAGGACCAGGTGGGAACCACTGCCTTTAGCCCCTTCCATTAAGTCACTTAATCAACTTCGTTCAGTGCATAATCATTGCACAACACAGCTCTTCAGGTTGAAATGCAGCTGGTACTGTGGCCTTCTGGTACATTGTAACTCTTACAGAGTACTGTCAGCATGGTTCTTGAAATCCTGTGCCATTCTCAAAAGTTTCTTGAGATCAGCACAAGATTTTGGCACTAGGTTAACAACATTCTGGAAGAGTGTGGTGCAGGAACACTATGGCACCAGCTGCATTTGAACTATAAGTCTTTCTCCCCAGCTTGAGATAAATTCTGTGCAGAAAGAATTAAATTATGCACAAATTCTACAATGCACCGTTGCGCAGAAAATGAGAGTGGAGGAGTGGCCTAGTGGTTAGGGTGGTGGACTTTGGTCCTGAGGAACTGAGTTCGATTCCCACTTCAGGCACAGGCAGCTCCTTGTGACTCTGGGCAAGTCACTTAACCCTCCATTGCCCCATGTAAGCCGCATTGAGCCTGCCATGAGTGGGAAAGTGCGGGGTACAAATGTAACCAAAAAAAAAAAAAACTCCACCAGTTCTTCAACACTCATCTTTCTTTCATTGTCAGGCCAAAACAAGCTTTAAATTTAGGATTCTTATGGAGCCAGGATTTGATACATACATGGCTATCCCGGAAACATCTTTTGCCGGCTTCCTGCTTTTAATATACCTAAAAAAAAATTTTACTATGCGTTTTTGCCTCCAACGCAATCTTTTTTTCAACGTCCCTCTTTGCCTTCCTTAGCACTTTGCATTTGACTTGACATTCCTTATGCTGTTTCTTCTTGTTATTATTATTAAGCTTCCTTGCACCTACTGCTACTCTATTTTCCACTCTGTGTATATTCCCGGAGTTGGTACTTTCCTCTCCGGAACCTGTAAGCCACATTGAGCCTTCTACTATGCGGGAAAATGTGGGATACAAATGTAATAAATAAAACACATCACACCCGTTTTTCATTTGATTTTTCTACTGTAGATTGACAGGATATTAAAGAATTTCTTGTGCCACAGCAAAGCACGTTTGATGAATATTCACTCTTCATAATAATTTTAAGAAGTGTAATGATGATTTTATCATTTTTATTGAGCCTATATATGTAGATGATGTTTCAATCTGAATTCACAGAGATCTTCACAGTTCTCTCTCTCGAGCTCGACAGAGATTGTGTTTGTTCTGATTCTACTCTGAGAAGTAGTGGCACAAGTAGAATGATGACAAGATGTTTTTATTGTATATTTCCATATCATCATGCTGATCAATCCATAGACTGGTGGGTTGTGTCCATCTACCAGCAGGTGGAGATAGAGAGCAATCCTTTTGCCTCCCTATATGTGATCATGTGCTGCCGGAAACTCCTCAGTATGTTCTCTATCTCAGCAGGTGGTGGTCACACACAGCAGCAGCTCTGGCTAGGTCTCCAAGCCTAATCTTTAGGTTTTGTTGAGTACCTGGGGTTGAGGGCTCTTCTTGAGCAAGTGCAAACCTGGTGGTGCCAGGTCCCTCCTTTTCTCCCCCCTCCCGCTGGCTCCGTTAAAAAAAAAAAAAAAATTTGACGTCCTTTAAGGGCGTTTATTTCAACGTTTATATCAGCGTTTATTGCAGCTGCTCACTGGGACACCAGTTCGTTACAGCTTGGAGCGAGAAGCAGGTAATATTACCTTTTTATAGCGGGCAGGGGGTTCCCCGTTCGGTCTCCACGTGGCTTATGGCATCAGAGGGCGAGGGCGCGAAGATTCGCTCCCCGGACCGCGTGTGTGCGTCTAGCGGGGATGCGGAGGTTTTCAAAGCCTGAATCGCCTTTGTTGGGCATCAGTTTGGAGTCCGGTCAGTGTCCCGGTTCTTCCTCCGGTGCGGCGGTTTTTCCCACCATAAGCGCCCATCCCCCGCTGCTCGCCCACTCCATGTTGGCCGGCCACTCTGCTCAGACGGCTTCTTCTTGGGCCGCCCTCGAGCTGGGAGACGTTAATGCTATGGTCGCCCTTGATTCGGGCGACGGCAAGAAAGCGGCGAAAGTTAAGCGCCGTTCTTCCCACGCGGCTCCTTCTCGGAGTTTCGCGCCGGACGCTATTTTGGATGCGCAGCATGTTTCTCCCCCGCTCTTGCGAGCGCCGGTTGAGGGTGCCTCTAGGGCCGTGGCCCAGGCGACAGAAGTGCACAGTCTAGGGGGTTTCTCCCATGAGTTCTTTTTGCTGCTGCATCAGGCTTTTCTTATGATAAACGCTGCCCCGGCTCCCCCCCCTGATCAAGGGGCTGAGGCCTCCGGAACCAAACGCCCTCGGGTGGACTTCCAGGCCCTAGAGGACTCTGTCTCCTCTGATGTAGATGAGGGCAGCGTATCAGAGTTCTCCCAACGGTCCTTTGGGGATTCCTTGGAGGAGACGGATTCCCGCTCGGATGGAGCGGATGAACCCTCTGCAGCATGGATCTTTTGCTCAGAGGATTTGCCCAACCTGTTAGTGCAGACCATGAGCATTTTGAAGAGTTCCTCTCCGGAGGACGTCTCTCCCTCAGCCTCTGTTGGCTCTGCCATTATGCGGGGGACTAAGCGCCCGCCTAGAACCTTCCACGTGCATGATTGCACACCTTGATTTCGGCTCAATGGGATTTCCCAGAAGCGAGCCTTAAAGTGGCTAGGGCTATGTCCCGCCTCTATCCTCTGCCTGAAGGTGAACGGGAGGCCTTTCTTGGGCCTACCATAGATTCTTTAATCACTGTGGTGACTAAGAAAACGGCGTTGCCGGTGGAAGGTGGCATGGCCTAAAGGACGCCCAAGACAGGAGTTTGGAGGCGGCTTTAAAGTCGTCCTTCGAGGCAGCTGCTTTAAGTTTACAGGCCTCAATTTGTGGCTCCTATGTGGCCAGGGCGTGCCGGACGCTTGCGCAGCGGGCTTCCCCCTCAGATCCTTCCTTGAGGGCTGATTGGCCAGCCCTGGAATCGGGCTTGGCCTACTTGGCAGGCTGGCTGTATGATGTCTTGAGAGCCTCGGCTAAAGGTATGGCTCAGACAGTCTCTGCACGGCGGTGGCTTTGGCTGAAGCATTGGTCTGCTGACCACGCCTGTAAGTCTCGCCTGGCTAAGTTGCCTTTTAATGGCAAGCTGCTCTTTGGGGTCGAGCTGGACAAGATTGTGACCGATCTCGGCACGTCTAAGGGCAAGAGGTTACCGGAGGTCAGGGCTCGGGCCAATGGTGCCCGCCCTGGTTCCTCCAAAGGACGGTTTCAGGAAGCCCGTCGGTATTGCCCGGGCAAGTCGAGCTCCTCTGCCCCCTCTTCCATCAAAAGGAATTTCTCCCCCCAAGCAGCATTCCTTTCGCAGAGACCGCCGTCCCGGAGGTGCCACCTCCGGGCCTCCCCCAGGGTCTTGTACCCAATGACGGGGCGCTGGTCCATGGCCCAGAGCAGATTGGAGGACGCCTATCCTCGTTTCTGGGCAAGTGGACCAGGGTAACTTCGGACGCTTGAGTGCTGGAAGTCATCAGAGACGGCTACAAGCTAGAGTTCTGCCGACCCTTAAGAATCGGGTTTGTGCACTCTCCCTGCAAGTCTCCGGTCAAGCTGTGGCAGTGCAGCAGACTTTGGACAATCTGATCCGCCTGGGTGCGGTCGTTCCGGTGCCAGAGATCCTCTGGCAAGGGACATTACTCCATTTCTTTGTGGTACCTAAGAAAGGAGGTTTTGTCCGGCCTATCCTCGACCTCAAGGGGTCAATCGGGCTTTGGAAGTTCGGCACTTCCAAATGGAGACTCTCTGTTATAGTGGCAGTACAGGCAGGGGAGTTCCTGGCATCCTTGGACATCAAGGAAGCTTACTTGCATATTCCCATCTGGCCTCCTCATCAACGCTTTCCGCGTTTTGCAGTTCTGAGGACACTCCCAGTTCAGAGCCCTCCCTTTCAGGTTGGCTACTGCTCCGCGGACCTTCTCCAAGTTATGGTGGTCATCACGGCCTTCCTACGCAAGAAAGGAGTACAAGTCCATCCTTATCTGGACGACTGGTTGATCCGAGCCCCCTCTTATGCAGAGTGCGGCAGAGCTGTAGACCGGGTGATTGCTCTTTTGAGCTCCCTGAGGTGGATCATCAACTGGGAGAAAAGCCAGCTGCGCCCGACTCAGTCCCTGGAGTATCTGGGAGTTCGATTCGACCCCCAAGTGGGCAGAGTGTTCCTGCCAGACAATCGGATTGTCAAGCTTCAGGCTCAGGTGGACAAGTTCCTACCAGCCTCTTGTCTTCGGGCTCGGGACTATGGGCAGCAGCTGTTGGGCTTTATGACGGCCACGATGGAAGTAGTGCCCTGGGTCAGGGCCCATATGAGACCTATACAGCTCTCTCTGCTGCAGCGATGGACTCCAGCTTCGGAGGATTACACTGTGTGCCTTCCCTTGGATCCAGCGGTGCGCAAGGCACTGAGCTGGTGGCTGAGGCCAGACAAGCTGTCCGCAGGAATGCCTCTTGTGACCCCTGAGTGGGTTTTTCGTCACGGCGGACACCTCTTTGTGGGCCTGGGGAGCCCACTGCTTGGGAAGGACAGCGCAGGGGCTCTGGTCCCCTGCAGAGGCAGAGTGGTCTATCAACCTCCCGGAACTCAGAGCCATTCGGTTGGCGCCTTTGGAGTTTCTCCCGGGCCTGGCGCTGAAGCCAGTACGGGTCCTGTCGGACAATGCCACGGCTGTGGCCTATGTCAATCACCGGGGAGGTACCAGGAACGCCCCTCTAGCCAAGGAGGCCATGAAGCTATGCCTGTGGGCGGAAGCAAACCTGGAACAGCTGTCGGCGGCCCACATTGCGGGAGTCATGAATATTGCTCAGGCGTTCTTGGACATCTCGAAGCGCTGGGGCCAGCCGAGCCTAGATTTGATGGCGTCTTCAGCCAATTGCCAAGTGCCGCGCTTTTTCAGCAGAGGACGGGACCCTCGATCTCTGGGAGTAGATGTTCTTCTCCCACAGTGGCCGACACAGGAGCTCCTCTTTGTGTTCCCGCCTTGGCCCATGTTGGGCAGGGTGCTAGGCCGGGTGGCAAAGCATCCGGGCCGGATAATCCTGGTGAGTCCAGATTGGCCCAGACATCCCTGGTATGCGGACTTGATCAGGCTCTCAGTGGACGGACCTCTGCAGATGCCAGCGGAGCGGGGCCTGTTGCTTCAGGGTCCCATGGTGATGGAGGATCCCTCCCCCTTTGGTCTTACGGCCTGGCTATTGAGCGGCAGCGTCGGAGCAAGCAGAGCTTCTCAGACAAGGTCATCACCACTATGCTCAGAGCGAGGAAGCGCTCTACTTCTACTGATTACGCCAGAGTTTGGCGTACCTTTGCATTGTGGTGTGAGGCAGGCTCACTTTCTCCCTTCACTGCTCCAATTTCATCAGTGTTGGCGTTCCTGCAAGAAGGTCTGGAAAAAGGCCTGTCGCTCAGTTCCCTTAAGGTCCAGGTAGCGGCTCTTGCTTGCTTCAGGGGTCACCTGAAGGGTGTTTCCCTGGCATTGCAGCCAGATGTGGTGCGCTTTCTCAAGAGAGTTATTCACCTGCACCCTCCTCTGCACGCAGTGGTACCTGCGTGGAATCTCAATCTGGTGCTAAGAGCCTTGCAGAAGCTGCCTTGTGAACCCTTGTCGAGGGCATCTCTGAAAGAATTGACGTTGAAAGCAGTCTTTTGGTGGCTATCGCTTCAGCCAGAAGAGTTTCCGAGCTCCAGGCGCTATCATGTCGAGAGCCCTTTCTGCAGTTCACTGAGGCAGGAGTGTCTATTCGCACAGTGCCTTCCTTCCTGCCCAAGATTGGTCCTCGCTTCCATGTGAATCAGCAGCTCTGTCTACCCTCCTTTCGTAGGGAGGACTACCCAGAGGAGTACTCTGCTCTCAAATATTTAGATGTGAGATGAGTCATCATCAGATACTTGGAAGTGACCAATGATTCCGGAAGTCGGATCATCTGTTTGTGCTGTTCGCAGGTCCTCGTAAGGGTCTGCAGGCTGCCAAGCCTACAGTGGCACGATGGGTCAAGGAACCCATTGCAGCGGCTTATGTGGCCGCAGGGAAGGTGCCGCCTATCCAGCGAAGGCTCACTCCACTAGAGTACAGGCGGCCTCGATGGCAGAGGCCGAGTCCATCTCCTTGGAAGAGATTTGTAGGGTGGCAACTTGGGCATCGGCTCATACCTTCTCCAGACATTACCGCTTGACTGTGGCTGCTCGGGCGGAGGCCCGGTTTGGAGCTTCAGTGTTGCGGTCAGGGATTTCTGTGTCCCGCCCTGGGTGAGTACTGCTTCAGTACATCCCACCAGTCTATGGATTGATCAGCATGATGATATGGAAGGTAAAATTATGTATCATACCTGATAATTTTCTTTCCATTAATCATAGCTGATCAATCCATAGCCCCTCCCAGATATCTGTACTGTTTATATTCTGGTTGCATTTCAGGTTCAAGTTTAGTCTTCAGTTCCTGTTCAGGAGGACTTCGTGTTCAAGTTTTTCAATTGGATTCTTCAGGAGTTGAGACGATTTTGTGTTACAGTGAGCTGCTGCATTCCTCTCCCCCCCCCCCCCCCCCCCCCCCCCCCGTTTTACGGGGCTGGATTGATACCTAAATTCTGCCGGCGCTCCCTCCCGCTTCGTGCGGCTGTAGGGCAGCTTTGTACCCCTCCCACTTCGGCGGTGTTAGGGTCAGTCAGCTCCTCCCGCGGTTGCAGGATAAGCCAGATCCCCCCGCATCGGCGGGTGTGGTGTCCCTCCCCCGCTCCGCGGGGATGAGCTGGACGGATTCCCCTCCCCCACTTGTGTGGGGATGAGCTGGGTTAATTCCCCTCCCCCGTTTCGGCAGTGGTGAGCTGGGCAGAGTGTCCCTTTGTGGGTGTAATTCTCTAAGTGCTGAGTCCTGCGGATGGAGCTTTGATATCGACATACTGAGGAGTTTCCGGCAGCACATGACCACATATAGGGAGGCAAAAGTTTGCTCTCTATCTCTACCTGCTGGTAGATGGACACAACCCACCAGTCTATGGATTCATCAGCTATGATTAATGGAAAGAAAATTATCAGGTATGATACATAATTTTACCTTCTCAGGTGCATAATTTGGTACCAGATCCCTATTACAATAACGAAGCATTTAGGACTAAATTCTATATATGACACCTAAAAAATTGCCAAGGCGTATTCTATAAAGTACACCTAAATTTAGGTATACTTTATAGAATAAGACTAAATTTCTGCATGGTTTATAAAAATATGCCGAGTGCCTTTCCACACAACTAAATTTAGTCACAGCCTGTTACGCCAAGTAAAACTTGATGTAAATTCCGATGCTTAAATTATGCGCAGGTTGGGTGTATTCTATAACCATGTGCATATGCACGGATTTGGTGTATTCTATAACCACGCGCATATGCACGGATTGGGTGTATTCTATAACCACGCGCATAGACTTTAGAAACGCCCATGACCTACCCATTTCATGCCCATGGCCATACACCCCATTTCAACTATGCAACTTGGAATTTACTTGCATCATGTTAATAGAATACGCTTAGACATTTGTTTGCATAAATGCTAATTAATGCCAATTTTACTAGTGGTCTTATTTTAGTGCTTTATTGGGGTAGTTGTGATATTTCCCATTTTATCACTTATAGCAGTTCTTTTCTACCCTTTCCTGAAGGCATACCTTTAATTGCATAGCTTCTGCAATACTATATACGGTAGTGTTGGGCTGAAAATCCCATTGATCGGCCTGACACTGTATGCAAATCTTTCTCATGCATGTTCATTGTGGTAATCCTAAATCCCCAGCTGCCTTGGTCTCTCTCTAGTAGAGGGTTCATGCCCATGGCCATACACCCCATTTCAACTACGCTCCAGCGTAAAGATATATAAGGATTGATTTTCAAATAGCCCACATAATTTCAAAGTACGATTGCT
The DNA here is from genome assembly GCF_901765095.1 of Microcaecilia unicolor. NCBI lineage: Eukaryota > Metazoa > Chordata > Amphibia > Gymnophiona > Siphonopidae > Microcaecilia > Microcaecilia unicolor. The sequence goes on along the minus strand of NC_044037.1, from coordinate 174,909,193 downwards.
GTAACACATGTACTTTAACCAATCCACCCCTTCTTTATGCTGATAGTGTCAGGTTAGTCAATGAGATTTTCAGTCCAACACTATATAGTGTTGCAGAAACTATGCAATTAAATAATAGGCATTTAAGAGAGAAAAATATGGGTATATAATTACTTATTAAAGTAATATAAGTGTAGCCACACCATGCAGTAATCATGAGTAAGATATAGTATGTTATGTATAAAATAAAAGTTCAGCTACCATGCAAAATTAAGTCAGTTGGTAGCATTGTGCATCTGTGTCTAATTCTGTAGCTCAGGAAAAAAGACCCTTTTTCTGACCAGTAATTCACTGGGCTCACTTCCCCGCCCCCTCCCCTTTAGAGTGGGCCTTCCCAAATCTGTTCTGGGGATCCCAGAGCTAATCATTTTTTTTGAGGATGTTCTCAGTGAGTTTGCACTTCATAAGCCCTGTTCTGGAATCTTAAGTATATCATTATGCTGCCTAATATTTTTTGCCTGTCATACCTTGTATGTCCTTAAAATAAAACATTAACTTATCTCATGGCTATATATTTAAGTATGTGCTGTAAATTATAGAATGCTATATATTTATCCAGTTTGATTGTATTAGCAATGTAACCCCCCCTGTTTACTAAGCTACGGTAACACCGACACAGCCCTTTCAAATGGGCTGCGTCGGCATTAGCATACAGCAGCCACTAACGCGGTTTAGTAAACAGGGTGTTAGGAAGTCCTCCACAAAATTGTACATCTGAAATTAAAGTTGTGGAAAAAGGTGCATTCACCAAAACGGAGAACCCCAGTAATGGGAAGTTTTGCAAAAGGATAATTTTCTTTCTGGTACTCAGCATATCGTGAAAAACAGACTCAGTGCAGTGTGTTTGTTCTGTGTTTGATTCCGTAGGAGACATTTGACAGAGCAAAAGCATGGGTAAAAGAACTACAGAGGCAAGCCAGCCCTAACATAGTGATAGCTTTAGCTGGAAACAAAGCTGACTTGGCTGAAAAAAGAATGGTGGAATATGAGGTAAAAACATAAAATGCACATCTTGCATGGTCTGACATGGGTAACATAGTAACATAGTAGATGACGGCAGAAAAAGACCTGCACGGTCCATCCAGTCTGCCCAACAAGATAAACTCATATGTGCTACTTTTTGTGTATACCCTACTTTGATTTGTACCTGTCCTCTTCAAGGCACAGACCGTATAAGTCTGCCCAGCACTGTCCCTGTCTCCCAACCACCAGTCCCGCCTCCCACCACCGGCTCTGCCACCCAATCTCGGCTAAGCTCCTGAGGATCCATTCCTTCTGAACAGGATTCCTTTATGTTTATCCCACGCATGTTTGAATTCCGTTACCGTTTTCATTTCCACCACCTCCCGCGGGAGGGCATTCCAAGCATCCACTACTCTCTCCGTGAAAAAATACTTCCTGACATTTTTCTTGAGTCTGCCCCCCTTCAATCTCATTTCAATCTGTTAACTGCAACCTGCCAACATACAGGCGTAACCTTAAACTTCATCTTGAAAGTAACATTTTAGCAATTATTCACCAATAACGAAGCACTATTATGTGCTGACATGCTGTGTACCCACCATAGTCTCACACAATCACCGTCACTTACCGCCCAGCTGCGACAAACCGCCCCCTACCCAAGGGTGGGTGGGCCGGGTCAGCTCTGTTAACCCTGCTGCTGCTCCCTCACAATGACCCCTCCTTACGTCAGCAGCTCTACTTTATCACCCTCTCCCTCCTGCCCCCCTCCCTTCCCTTAACCCTTTCCTTACCTCCTATCTCCCACCTTTCCTCCTTCCTTGCAACACTTCCCTCCCTCCCCCCGCCCCCAATCCTACCCCTCGTTGGCCTTCAGCCCAGTTGTGTCCGGCCCCTCCTAATCGGATTGGCCTATTTCTCAACTGGGGCATTCGGCACCAACTCGCACACCCACTGTCCTTCTGCAAACCAATAAGACCCATAAGCCATTTCTTTTGAGCGAATTTGGAATTTATTAAGGCCGCAGAGGAAGGTAAATAACTGCTTTGACTAGATCGTTTTAATTCTGCTCTGTGGAATAAATATGAAAGATAAGTAAATATTATATCTTGTGTTCTGATATGCCTGCACATTTTTCCATTTTGTTATTTTTAGATATTGGAAACTGAGGAGCGGCAAATCTGCTTGAAAATACACAATGAGGCTAATAGTCCAGGACAGGCCTCAACAAATTTTCTTTGATTCTAGGAACCAGGTCAAAACTTTAGCTATGTGGAGGGGCATAATCGAACGCGAACGCCCATCTCCATGGGCGTCTATCTCCAAGAATGGGTACGTGAAGGGGTGGGACAAACCGTATTTTCGAAGAAAATGGGCGTCCATCTTTTTTCCGATAATATGGTTTGTGCCAGCCAAATGCATCGGATTTGTGCAGATTTGAGCTGGGCGGTATTGTTTTTCAGCGATAATGGAAACCAAAGGTGCCCAGCTCAAAAATGACCAAATCCAAGGCATTGTGTCGTGGGAGGGGCCAGGATTCGTAGTGCACTGGTCCCCCTGACATGCCAGGACACCAACCGGGCACCCTAGGGGCACTTGTAACAATTAAAAAAAACAAAGCAAACTACCTCTGAAGTCCAAAGCTCCCTTCCCTTGAGTGCTAAGCCCCCCAAATCCCCCCCAAAACCCACTCCCCACAACTGTACACCATTACCATAGCACTTATGGCTGAAGGGGGGTACCTAGATGTGGGTACAGAGGGTTTTGAGGGCGGTTTGGAGTGCTCCCATTTACCACCATAAGTGTGACAGGTGGGGGGGGGGGGGTGGGCCTGGGTCCACCTGCCTGAAGTCCACTGCACCTACTAACAACTGCTCCAGGGACCTGCATACTGCTGTGATGGAGCTGGGTATGACATTTGAGGCTGGCATACAGGCTGGACAAAAAAAAGTTTTTAAGGTTCTTTTTCTTTGGGTGGGAGGGGGTTAGTGACCACTGGGGAAGTCAGGGATGGTCATCCCCGATTCCCTTTGATGGTCACAGTGGCGTAGCCACAGGTGGGCCGGGGCCCACCCATTTAGGGCTCAGGCCCACCCAACAGTAGCACACGTTTAGCAGTAGCTGGAGGGGATCCCAAGCTCGGCCAGCTGAAGACTTCCCCCTGATGGCAACGAAAACGCTTCTCTCCATGATACTGGCACCTGCGCATGCTCTGTTTTCAGCGCATGCCTGCTGCAGACTGCCAAGGTGGAAAGAAGCATTTCCCCGCCAGCTGAGGTATTTTTTTGGTGGTGGTTGGGACGGGGGAGACCACTAACACTTAGTGTCCACTCCTTGCCTAGGCCCACCCAAAATCTGTTGTCTGGCTACGCCCCTGGATGGTCATCTGGTCATTTAGGGCACTTTTTGGGGACTTGTTCGTGAAAAAAAAAGGGTCCAAAAAAAGTGACCCAAATTCGCGCTAAAAACGCCTTTCTTTTTTTTCGATTATCGGCCGAGGACGCCCATCTCTCCTTGGCCGATAAACACACCCCAGTCCCGCCTTCACCACACCTCCAACATGCCCCCGTCAACTTTGGCCGTTTCCGCGACAGATTGCAGTTGAAGACGCCCAAAATTGGCTTGCGATTATACCAATTTGGGCGCCCATGGGAGAAAGACGCCCATCTCCCGATTTGGGTCGAAATATGGGCGTCTTTCTCTTTTGAAAATAAGGCAGATAGTAACATAGTAGATGACGGCAGAGAAAGACCTGCACGGTCCATCCAGTCTGCCCAACAAGGGTAACTCATATGTGCTACTTTTTGTGTATACCTGACCTTGATTAGTATCTGCCATTTTCACGGCACAGACCGTAGAAGTCTGCCCAACACTATTCTCACCCCCCCCCCCCCCCCCCCCTGCTCTGCCACCCAATCTTGGCTAAGCTTCTGAGGATCCATTCCTTCTGAACAGGATTCCTTTATGTTTATCCCACGCATTTTGAATTCCGTTACCGTTTTCATCTCCACCACCTCCCACAGGAGGGCATTCCAAGCATCCACCATTCTCTCCGTGAAAAAATACTTCCTGACATTTTTCTTGAGTCTGCCCCCCTTCAATCTCATTTTATGTCCTCTAGTTCTACCGCTTTCCCATCTCCGGAAAAGGTTAGTTTGCGGATTAATACCTTTCAAATATTTGAACGTCTGTATCATATCACCCCTGTTTCTCCTTTCCTCCAGGGTATACATGTTCAGGTCAGCAAGTCTCTCCTCATACGTCTTGTAACACAAATCCCATACCATTCTCGTAGCTTTTCTTTGCACCGCTTCAATTCTTTTTACATCCTTAGCAAGATACGGCCTCCAAAACTGAACACAATACTCCAGGTGGGGCCTCACCAACGACTTATACAGGGGCATCAACACTTTCTTTCTTCTGCTGGTCACACCTCTCTCTATACAGCCTAGCAACCTTCTAGCTACAGCCACCGCATTGTCACACTGTTTCGTCGCCTTCAGATCCTCAGATACTATCACCCCAAGATCCCTCTCCCCGTCCGTACGTATCAGACTCTCATCGCCTAACACATACATCTCCCGTGGATTTTTACTCCCTAAGTGCATCACTTTGCATTTCTTCGCATTGGATTTTAATTGCCAAATCTTAGACCATTCTTCTAGCTTCTGCAGATCCTTTTTCATGTTTTCCACTCTCTCCCGGGTGTCCACTCTGTTACAAATCGTAGTATTGTCCGCAAAAAGGCAAACTTTACCTTCTAACCCTTCGGCAATGTCACTCTCAAATATATTGAACAGAATCGGCCCCAGCACCGATCCCTGAGGCACTCCACTACTCACCTTTCCCTCATCCGAGCGAATTCCATTAACCACCACCCTCTGGCGTCTGTCTGTCAACCAGTTCCTAATCCAGTTCACCACGTCAGGTCCTATCTTCAGCCTGTCCAGTTTATTTAAGAGCCTCCTGTGGGGAACCGTGTCAAAAGCTTTGCTGAAATCTAAGTAGATTACGTCTATAGCATGTCCCTGATTCAGTTCTCCGGTCACCCAGTCAAAGAATTCAATGAGATTTGTTTGGCACGATTTCCCTTTGGTAAAACCATGTTGTCTCGGATCTTGCACTTATTGTCTTCCAGGAAATTCACTATCCTTTCCTTCAGCATCACTTCCATTACTTTTTCAATAACCGAAGTGAGGCTTACCGGCCTGTAGTTTCCAGCTTCTTCCCTATCACTACTTTTGTGAAAAGAGACCACCTCTGCCGTTCTCCAATCCCACGGAACCTCTCCCGTCTCCAAGGATTTATTAAATCTTTAAGAGGACCCGCCAGAACCTCTCTGAGCTTCTTCAATATCCTGGGGTGGATCCCGTCCGGTCCCATGGCTTTGTCCACCTTTAGATTTCCTAGTTGTTTATACACACTCTCTTCCGTAAATGGTGTTCTATCAACTCCATTCTCATATGTACTTTTGCCAGTCAATCGTGGTCCTTCTCCAGGATTTTCTTCTGTGAAAACAGAACAAAAGTACCTGTTTAGCAAATTTGCCTTTTCTTCATCATTATCTACATAGCAGTTCGCAGCATCTTTCAGTCTCACAGTTCCCTTTTTAGTCATTCTCCTTTCACTAATATACCTGAAGAAATTTTTGTCACCCCTCCTTACCTTTCTAGCCATTTGTTCTTCCGCTTGCGCTTTCGCCAGACGTATCTCTCTCTTGGCTTCTTTCAGTTTCATCCAGTATTCCTCTCCGTGTTCCTCTTCTTGAGTTTTCTGTATTTCTGGAACGCCAACTCTTTAGCCTTTATTTTCTCAGCCACTTGCTTGGAGAACCATATTGGCTTCCTTTTTCTCTTGCTTTTATGTATTCTCCTTACATAAAGGTTGTGGCCGTATTTATAGTTTCTTTCAGCCTGGACCACTGCCCTTCCACATCTCGTATGTCCTCCCAGCCCATCAGCTCTTTCCTCAGGTATTCCCCCATTTTACTAAAGTCAGCATGCTTGAAATCCAGGACTTTGAGTTTTGAGTGGTCGCCCTCCACTTCAGCTGTCATATCAACCAAAACGTTGATGGTCACTGCTGCCCAGGTGGGCACCCACTCAGATATGTGACACACTATCCCCATTTGTGAGCATGAGATCCAGCGTCGCTCCCTCCCTTGTAGGTTCCGTCACCATTTGTCTGAGCAGAGCACTTTGGAAATCATCCACGATCTCTCTACTTCTTTCCGATTCCGCAGACAGAACCTTCTAATCTACATCCGGCAGATTGAAATCTCCTAGCAACAGCACCTCTCTCTTCTTTCCCAAGTTTTGAATATCCGCGATCAGATCTTTATCTAATTCCTCCAATTGTGTCGGAGGTCTGTAGACAACACCCACATGGACAGAGGTTCTATCATTTCTTTTTAAGGTGATCCATATCGCTTCTTCCTTTCCCCAGGTCGCCGTGATATCATTTCTCATATATAGAGCTACTCCTCCAACTTTACGACCATCTCTATCCTTCCTAAATAGATTATAGCCTGGTATGTTTGCATCCCATTCATGGGAATCAGTGAGCCACGTCTCCATGATTGCAACAACATCTAAGTCTGCCTCCAGCATCAGGGCTTGAAGGTCATGAACTTTATTGCTTAGACTGCAAGTATTTGTGGTCATCGCTTTCCATCTACATTTCCTGGTATTTGTTTCAACATTAGTGATTTGGGGGTGTCTTTTCTCTTTGTGTACCTTCATATCTTTTTGTTCCACCTTCATAGCTTTTTCTTCTGCCTCAGTTCTATTTTCAGGAACATCACAGTGCTGTAATGGAGCAAAGGAATTCTGTAGGGCAACACTTGTGAGGGCGGATGCTTCTGTGTCACATAACGAAGTCTGCCTGAGCCTACCGTGAACCATCTATTCTTAGGTGGTTTTATCGTTTGAGGCAGTGGTGAGAATTTGGTATGATTCTGTGCAGTATGATTTTGTGCAGACCTAGAAGCTGCTTTAAGTGCACCCAATTCCTGCTTTACTTTACTGAGCTCCTGTTTTAAACTATCGAGCTGAAGACAGATAGGACAAGCCTTAAGTCTCCAGATGATTGGCCTTGAAACTAAAGCACCACAATTATTACAGAGAATAAAAGTCATCCTGACTGTTTGAAATGGGTATGAACAGGTGTACTATGATGGGGTTAACAGTCTGCAAGATTGCCTGTGTGTGACTGAGGAGTAAAGTTAATGACTGGAAAACCATGGGGTGGGTGGGATTATAAGTCCCAGTGAGTCAGCCAAGTGCTGTATCAAAAAAGTTCTGTAGGTGTGACCAGAACTAATACAGCCTGATCAAAGAATTTCCAGTTGATTTAACTTTTGAATTCCACTAGAATATAACTAGGATTGGCAGAACCTTTCCACAAAGTTAGAATGTTACAGGACCAGAAGCAGCTAACAGCTGAGACCTCTCTTTCTTCTCCTCCCCCACACTCCCTACAGTGTTGTCCCACTGAAGTTCAAGAGTGGGGGGAGGGAGGAAACAGGGAACGCCTCAGAGATCTGCAGCAGCTCTTTTAGAAACTGATTTACTAAGGCAGTTTTCCCATTCTAAGTCTACAGGCAAAGAAAGGTTTTTTGGTTGTTTTTTTTTTTTTTTTTAGTAAATCAATCCCTTAAGGTGCCATTGCACATCACTCTAAGAAGCCAGCAGTCTTCCTTCCCAAGCATGTTGTTAGTTGTATGACGGCACCCCCCTGATATGAGAAGTAAAGAAGCAGTTGCCTTGTTGCTTCACATATTAACATAGCCTGGGTCCCCACTAGTTTCTTTCCCCCGTGACCCTTCAACTCAGGCTGCACCCAGTCTATTTTGCTCTATCCTACTCCCCCCCCCCCCCCAACCCCAGTTTCTCTCTTATAGCCTCCACTGAATGCTTACCTAATCTTTTTATATTCCTCCACACCTAGCCTCTTTCTTGTGTATATGTACCACCTTCCATCCAGGAAACCATCCTCAAACCCCCAGGCACTTCCCAGACTCTGCCTTGCTACCTGTTCCCCCCCCCCCCCACCCCCCCCTCACCTGAAAAATCATTTTGGCATTGGATCAAAACAGAACTTGCAGGAGAGCAAGAAGCAATCAAAATTGGAATTCTACCATATACTAGGAGCACACTGCAGCATTAATTTACCTTTCTCATGAAGAGTCGGTGCGTAAAGAGCACTTAGAAATATTAATTGTATCCAATCGATAGAGCTCCAAAACTCTTCTGAACTTAAGGGATCAAAAGGTCTCATCACCGTGTCTTTGAGTCATCAGCAGGTGATGGAAATTTTTTCTTCTACCTTCCCAATAAGAGCTATCCCACTCCGCAGGCAACCCTTTTTCTCTTACAAGTGACAAAACATAAGTGTTCCCAGGGACTTACCATTATGTGCTCTCTGTAATTTGGTTCTCTAAGTTTGAGCCATATGATGAAGGAACATCCATCTGGTCTTGTGATGTAAGTCTTGTGAGCCCAGAACGTGGCTCAAACTTAGAGTCAAATTTTGCAGTGGAAGTGCAAGAGAACACTTGCAACATCTGCAACAGTGATGGCCAGTAGAAGAAAAAAAAATTAAAGGTATGAAATCCAAGCACGATGGCAACTTGGCACCTACGATTTGTTAAGCCCAGGCTTAGGCTATGGCCATTATTGTGAACAGATAGAAATTTATGTACAACTCATGTTTTGAGCAGTGTTCCAAACTGCAAACACTTTTTTTTTTTTTTTTAAATTAATACAGTACTGATACTGATTTCTAGGAATGGGTGTCCGGTAGAGGTAGTGAGTAAATGTGAGCAAAGCCCTTTAGCTTGCCTTGGCCCTCTGACTCATCTTTTGTGATTTCCAATAGATATGTCTTCTATTGAATACTAATAATTAGAAGATGAAGCGTTTGGGACAAACAGCTGTGAATTCCAGAGAGCATTGCCTTACAGTAAACATGGAAGGTCAGTAGCTAGTTAGTGGCTAGATTGTGCAGGCATTTACTAACTGAAGGAGCCAGGACAGTTTTAATACTAAAGTACATTGTAGAGCTGACATAATGTGGACATTGTAATTAAATATCTCGGGCCCCATTAAATGAGGATCCAACCCTTGACCACATCATTGAAGCATTCCAGCAGAATATTGTAACTGCAGTACATCAGATCTATAGGGTAATAGTTCAAAAAAGGGTGTTTTTTAATAAATTTATTTTTAAAATTTTTGTGTACTTTTTAATTTCATGCTCAAAGAGTGACTATGCCCTTACTAACTTGACCTTATCACATTGTTAAGTTGTTAAATCTGGCTATCTGTTTCATAATAATGCCCACTGCTGTAGCTGAAATAGCAGATAAAAGATTAGGTTATTGATAAAACTTATTTACATTTAGGTTTAAATTCAATTTTCTAAAAACCGACTTCTTAGTAGAGGATTCTCTTGTCAGAGCAATTGCCTTTCAGCTTGGTAGATTAGCTATATATATGCCTTAGAAGCAAGTTGTAACTGGTCTGACCATACAAACATTTGTCAAGAAGGCAGTGGCTGGACAAGATGCTTGTAAGCAGTTTATAAGTTTTAAATGTTTCATCCAGCTTGGAAATCTAGAGAACCACGGGAGTGGGGGAGAGTGAGAAAAGTTCAGAATAAACAGAGTTCTTGAGAATTTATTTTTCTCTTTTCTATTAGTTATATTAAAGCTCCTTAATTGAAAGAAATCAAAATATAATTTTAACTTAGAATTTATATTCAGCCTTTTTAGACAAATCAATCCAGAGCTGATCACAAAGTGGGGAAATTCTGTAAATGGCACCAAAAATTGGGCTCCAATAAAAATTAGCACTCAACACTGTTCTCTAAAGGGCACTCCAGAATGAGTGCTCTTTATAGAATAGCATTGAACGCCAAATTCCATGCTGAACTTTAGGTGTATACTGAAACCCAGTGTAAATCCTGGCATGCAAGTTGGGGCCATTGTTCCAGTTCCCCAGGCTAAACAAGGACAAGACAGAAGATACTTCGTCTACTTCATTGTCCCAAGAAAGGAAGGCACCTTACATCTAATCTTAGAACTCAAAGATCTAAACCGTTGATTCAGAGTATCCCGCTTTTCCATGGAGATGATAACAGCAGTCATAGCCTTGGTTCAGGCAGGAGAATTTCTCACTGCCCTCAATCTCAAAGAGGCGTACTTGCATATATGGCCGCTGCATGAGAAGTTTCCATGTTTTGTGGTGCTAAGCTGTCACTTCCAGTTCAGGGTTTTGCGCTTCAGTCTCGCCACAGCACCAAGAATTTTACCAGTGTTCTGGTGATGGTAGCAGTGACCTTCCATCGGCACCAGGGAATCAGAGTTCACAGTATCTCGACTGGCTCATTCATGTGTCATCCTATTCAGACAGCGTGATGCAAGAGACAGTTGTCCATCTGCAGTCGTTGGATTAGATGATCAGTTTTGAGAGGAGCAGACTAGCTCCATCGTAGATGCTGGAGTATGGGCATTCTATTTGACACAGCAAGGGAGAGGATCTTTCTCACAACACAGGAGGTTGAAGCTGGTTCAACAGATTTGTCCTTCTTAGTCATGGCAGGCCCAAATTCTGAGACTATTTCCAGGTTCTCGGGTCCATGACAGTAGCAATAGAAGTGGTTGCCACATACAAGGGCTCATATGCAGTCTTTACGGGAGGATCTTCTCAGCCGCTGGTCTCCGATTTCACAGAAGTACAGCTTTCATCTTCCTTGGACACTGGTTGTCAGATGAAGTACGCAGTGGTGGTTCTCGCTCAGGGAATTTGACCATTTGAGCTCCCTTTCTGATAACACAGTGGGAGGTGGTGACAGTGGACACCAGGAAATCAGGTTGGTGAGCTCATTACAAGTTCAGTCTGGCAAAGACACATGGACAGAACAGGAGTCTCAGTGGCCAATATATCACTTGGCGCTCAGGGCAGTGTGGAATGCCTATATGACTTCGCTCCCTTTCTGATGGGAGCTTCGATCTGAGTTTTCTCCCACAATTCAATGGCGGTGGCTTATATCAACAGGCAAGGTGGGACCTGCAGCCGTCTGATGGTTGTGGAGGTGGCCTCCCTCATGAATTGGTGAAACATTTTCTCTGCTTGTTGGCAACTCCCTTGCTGGGTCCTTGAATGTGGAGGTGGACTTTCTCAGCAGGCACTCCTTGGACCCTGGAGAATGGTAACTATCCAGCAAGGGTTTTCAGTTGATAGTGGGCTGATGGGGTTCTTCGTTTCTGGACTTGATGATGACTAAATGAATGCCAAAGTGTTCAAGTTCTTCAGCCATTGGAAAGAATTGGGCGCGATGGGGATCAGTGCTATACTGCAGACCTGGCCAGAGACACATCTGCTGTATGTCTTCTCTCCCTGATCCATGGTATGCCATATGTTAAAAAGGATCGTATTGCACCAGGGTTGAATAATTCTCATAGCTCCGGATTGTCCGCAGAGGGCGTGGCACACAGACCTGATCTGACTGCTGGACAGGGATCCTCTCTATCTTCTGCAGGCACACGTCCTACTGAAGCAAGGTCTGGTGCTCATGGAAGATGTATGCACCTTTGGTCTTATAGATTGGCCATGAACAGGCTTGGTTAAGACAAAAAGGTTATTTTGATTCAGTCATTACTATCTTGTTTCAGGCTCAGAAATGCTTTATATCCATGGCGTATGTGAGGGTGTGAAAGATGTTTGAGGGCTGGTGTTCTCAACGCAGTCTATCTCCTTTCTCTGCTCAGAATTATGCACATCGTAGCATTTCTCCAGGCAGATCTTCAAAATGGATGGTATTGGGTTCTCTAAAAGTTCAGGTTGCAGCTTTGGCCTGTTTCAGCGGCTGACTACAGAAGATGTCTCTTGTGGCTCACCCGAATATCCTTCAATTTGTTGCAGGGAGTGGGCCACTTGCACATCCCTTTTGTATGCCCTGTCAGGTGTGGAACCTTAATTTAGTCCTTCGGGCTCTGCAGTAGCCTCCTTTTAAGCCACTCTGGAAGGCCTCTTTGAAAGGTTTTATGCTAAGGACAGAGTTCTTGGTAGCTGTTGCATCTGCATGAAGGGTTTTGGAGTTTCAGGCTTTCTTGTCACAATCCCTTTTTCCGCTTTTTGGAGGTATGGATCTCCCTGCGCGTATGGTTCTTTCCTTCTTATGAAAGTGGCATCGCATTTCATCTCATCCAATCTGTGGATCTCCATCCTTTCGCAGAGAGGACAAAGAGGCTCAGTATTCTTCCTTGAAACTTCTCGATGGTACGTGCACTCCTCATTAGATATCTGGAAGTCATGAATGAGTTTTGCAAATCAAACAGTCTGTGCTTTTTGGTAACAGAAGCTTGGCCTGATGGCTTCCAAGCCCACATTTGCTAGATGACTGAAGAAGGCTATTGTGTCACTTATTTGCTTACGGGGAAGCAGGCTTTTCAGGTCTTGTGGGCTTTTGTCTACAGGGCATACAGTGACATCCTGGATGGAGACTACTTTACTATCTCCGGCGGATATTTGCAAGGCAACAACGTGGTTCATACCAAGCACTACAAGGTTGACGTTGTGGTGCACTGAGGAGCCAGTTTTGTGGCTCATTTCTCAGGGTGGTGGCGCCTGGATCCACCTACTCTAGAGATTCATTTTATATATGAAAATTCAATCAGAACGTATGCAGTAATGCTAGAGTAAAACGTACCTAATACCAAAACCAAAAACTCTAGCAGAAGAGTAAATAGTGCTTAATTGGTAAAGTGGAGAAAAAGCCCTCAGAAACCACAGGTAAACTACCTGAGGTTTAGTGCGTGGTTATGGATTATTCGCTTTGATCTATAACACACGCTACGGTTCTATCATTGGGCAAAAAACTCCACATAACACGGGCTACAAAATTTTATGCCTCAAAAATGCAAATAAACAAAGTGAATCACTCCTCACACATTTAGATGGATTATTCACTCAAAAGGTCACTTTCTAATGGCAACCTTAATCACATCAGTATAACAGAAAAGGACTTGCACTTAGCTTAGATCAAGCACTCTTCATTGTCCGTTCTACGGGGACCACCGTTTCACCTAGAAACACGGCTTCTTCAGGAACTGAGTGCTCTAAAGTTGTGCTGAAGTCTGGAACAGATAAAGTGTGTCATAGAATTGTAATTATAAGGAGAGAAATCTTCACAATATCAAAACCGCACAGAAAAAGTCACCCCACGATCAGGCATACTTGAAGTGGAAGCATTGAGCATTTCAATATAGCGCCTCAGCGTTCACGTACAAACAGCTGATAAAAATACTTGCGTGAACGTGATGTAATGGGTGTTAGTAAAAATTGTACCAATCAATGGAATTGTTTAGCCCATTCGGTTCCAAAGTGCCAAGTTCAAAAATCCACCTCGCCTCTCTCCTCAATAATTTAAGTTTGTGGTTCCCGCCTCTATGAGGAATCTCAATCTGATCTATGACAAAGTATCGCAAATCTTCAAATTTGTGATTGTGTGCAATACAGTGTTCCACAATTGGTTCCTTGACTGCAGATCTGCGGATATTGGATCTATGTTCTAAAATCCTAACCTTCAAGGGCAGCTTAAAGAATACACAACATGGTCAGAAGAGCAGTTAGTGAAATGTGACAACTTGTGCAGTCTTTTGGTTCTAGGATTAACAAATTGTTTGATCTGCTTGGTGATATTGCATATTTGACAATGGCCACATTTGAAATGTCCAAAGACTTTTTTATGTTTACTGATAGTAGAATGTCTTACATCTGCCGGCCTGGCAATTACTTTGATGTTATTTGTCCTAGCAAAAGCAATGCGCAAATAGACATTTTCAAACGTACATGTAGATTTCGTAATCTCCCATCTATTCTTGATTATATTCGCAAGATGGGGACTGTGTTCATTATATTGCATGACCATGGTGAGTGTGTTATCCTCTGTTTGACGTTTCAAGGTGTTGGACAAAAGTAGATTCTTGTCATTGTATTTCGCCCTCCGAAACGCCTTCTTAAGAACCGACATGGAGTAACCCCTGTCTAATAGATTTGACATTAAGTTATTGGCTTGAATTTTAAATGTGGGCAAATCAGTACAGATGCGTCTCAATCTGAGCATCTGAGAAAAAGGAAGACTATTTTTAAGGTGTGTGGGGTGGCAACTAGAGTTATGCAGGAAAGTATTTCTGTCCGTAATTTTTTTGAAAACTTTTGTAACAAATTTATTTGAAACAATGCTGACCTCTACACCTAAATAATGGATGCATTCAAAAGAGTGTTGCTCAGTAAATTGAATATCTTGGTTGCAAATGTTTAGCCAACTCATAAATTTCTGAAGGTCTATTTTTTTTTTGTTACATTTGTACCCCGCGCTTTCCCACTCATGGCAGGCTCAATGCGGCTTACATGGGGCAATGGAGGGTTAAGTGACTTGCCCAGAGTCACAAGGAGCTGCCTGTGCCTGAAGTGGGAATCGAACCCAAAGCATGAAAATGTCATCAATATATCTCCACCATTGTAGGATGACTTCATGAAATGGGGACTGGCTGATCCATTCCAATTCAAAATTAGACATGTAGAGATTCGCAATTGACGGGGCAAATGTTGCCCCCATTGCTACCCCACTCGTTTGTAAGTACAGTTTGTCAAGAAACATAAAATAGTTCTCTTTCATAGCTATTCTAGCAAGTGTCAGAAGAAATTCTGTGGTATCTGGTGTGGTCTAACGCTATTGTCAAGTGTCTGTTTGAATGGTCTGTAAAGCTTCATCTTGAGGTATGGAGGTATATAATGAACACAGTCCAAAGTGACCATTAAAACCTTCTTATGGTCAAGATCTACATCCTGGCGTTTGCGGAGAAAGTGAGTAGTGTCCCTAATGTACGAGGGGTACTTTGGCACCTCTATTCTCAAAAAAGTATCAATAAAAGTTGATAATGGTTCCAGAACTGAGTTTTTTTTATATGCACCTCAGGTTCTGGATTAGTAGGAATCTACATAATGGAAGGAGAAATTAGGTCTTGCCTGATCATTTTTTTTCCATTACTCCTTCTTACTATTCCACAGGCCTGCCCAAGGTTTCTGAGATATTTAGTTGGTATGAAGTAATAGGCCAAATAACAACTGTCACCTTGCATGGTGCTTCCTGCATATCTCCTTTTCTCTACAAATTGTCCAGAGATGAGAGGTCCACACATGTTTGCTTGTCTGTTAGGTTAGGGGAGTTGTTTAAGGTTATTATGTTTGTTCTGAGTATTATCTTTACTGCTTGTCTACATAATATTGAAGAACTGGACTGGATACCAAGAGAGTTATGTTTCGGCTCAGTTTTCAGTTTCTATCTCCACTTGCTGGCTGATGGACACAACTGTCCCACAGGTTCTAGAATAGTGGGAAGGACTAATAGAAAGAAAATTATCAGATATGCCTACTTCTCTCCATTTGTGCATGGATCTGGGACCGCACCCAATTTGGGTGACCATTATAGAATCCAGGAGCTAGTAAACAAAAAGTTATAAAATGAAACAGGGCCTTTGTTATTCCACTATAAAATCTTGGCTATCTGCTAATAAATTAAAGTTGAAAGCTAAAACACTGGTCCATTTTCTTTATGGTTTATGTCTCTGCTTCTCCACAATTTCCTGTTGTTTTTTTTTTTTTACTTTTGATGAGATTAGAATCCTTGGGCCCTGTTACTAAGGTGCACTACCGTTTTAGCACACTAAACGCTAATAGGAAATATATGGGATATGTCTAGCATTAGCTCGTGCTAAAAATGCTAGCACACCTACAGCGCAGCTTAGTAAACAGGACCCCTTGAGTTGAGGGAGATGAAATGTTTAGGAGTTTTATTTATTTATTTATTTACCATATTTATATCCGGCTTTATCTATGAAACCACATCACATAGAAGTTGTAAGACGTATTTTTAAATTAAAATCTTCTCTGGTGTGAAAAAGCTCAGACTTGCATTGTGGTTCTTATTACATTTAGATGATTTCCAAATTGAGCTATATTTTGAAATAGAATTAATGTACCCTTTTTGAACAGTTCACAGTTCAGTCTGTCACAGACTGTGTAACCATCTTGATTTAGATACATTTAGAATTTTCTCTTCCATTTAAAATACAAGCTTGATCAAATCATGAGAGAGTAATTTTATAATAGGTTGCATTATAGACCAGGAAGCCTGACTTTGGGGCCAGGCAAAATTGTAGAGACCATTATATAGAACAAAATTTCTGAGCACATACTGTACATATGCATGGATTTAGCCAAGGTAAATCTTGCCTCGCCAATCTGCTACATTTATTTGAAGGGGTGAATAAATTTGTGGATAAGGTGAGCCAGTTGATTGATATTATGTATTTGGATTTTCAGAAGGCATTTGACAAAATATCTTGTAAACAACTCCTAAGAAAATTAAAAAGTCTTGGGAAAGGCAGTAGTGTCTTATTGTGGATTAAGAACTGGTTAAAAGATAGAAAACAGAGTAAGATTAAATGATCAATATTCTCAATGGAAAAGGGTGAATAGTGGGGTTTCCCAAAAATCTGTGCTAGGACTGCTGCTTTTGTAACGTATTTATAAATGATCTAGAAATGAGAATTAGTGAAGTGAACAAGTTTGCTGACAACTCACAGTTATCAAAATTGTTTAAATCACAAGATGATTGTACAAAATTGCATCTCAAGTTCTCTGATGACAAGCAGGACAATGGTATCCTTACATCTGGATGATGTCATTTTGACAGAGCCCAGTGTAGGACACTGCCCAGCGCTCTGTAACTTTTTTGGCAGTGGCTCTTCCATGTATGCACAAGTGCCTTCCCATCCCTCGTGTGAGTGTGGGACCCTTGGTTGATTTTTTTTTCTGTGGAGCTAAAAGGTCACATTTTGTTTCCTCATTGCTTCTCCATTGCGTTTTTTGTGCCTTTCTGAGCGGGCCTTTTGAACCTAACTTAGTTTAGTTTTTCCCTCCCTTTTATTTTATTACTGTTTCTGGCATTTTTAAGTTTTCTTTATTTTTCACAGCTCCAGAGGCCCTCATAGGCTGGAACACGGAGCCCAATTTGAAGTTAGCCCCTCTTTGGCCTCACCATTCAGCCTTTTGATTTGGCCGCGGTGTTTTTTGACATGCCCCAGAAGACCCCCAGTGGCTTCAAGACATATGTACCCAATGTGATCAGGTGATATCGTGCACCAATTCACACAGTGGTGTGTGGGGTCCTTGGTGCCTGACCACTGTCTTCTTGCTTACAAATACAAAAAAGACACAAGAAGATCCGCCAGAGGGAACGTTTTGGATCCTCTAAGTCCAGTCCTTCGACGTCAGCATCGAAGGCATCAAAAGTATCAACCCTGATGACTGCCGGGGCTTTATCCGACACTGAGGGTGCACCGGCATCGAGGAGGTCTCCAACACCCTCGACAGTGGGCACTGGTAGCAAGCCCTGGGACCAATCTGCATTGGACCTGACACTGAGAACATGAGTGGATTCAACATCGTCCTTGTCGGCACCGAAGGACACTGATTGCCAAGCGTCGGGTGTGAAGACCTAAAAGTGTTGGCATCGCTCCCCTTCAATACGTGGTATCAGGAGCTCCAGGGCATTGGCTTCGCCAGCACCCAAGAAGTGTCGCCACCGAGAGGACTGCTCCCCTCTGTAATTCTGGTGCCGTCGTCACAGCACCTGTGCAGCCAGGGCCCCCGCTTCCAGGCTGTCTGCATACTGGTACTGGCCCCAGTCTTACCAGTGTCTGTCCTCAATACCAGTTCTGGGCCATGCTGAGAGAGGAGTTGACAGGATGACTGCAGCTTCCAGTGCTCAGGCAACGGTGCTTGCATCAACCACTCTGATCTCAAGGTCCATGACAACCCCTATGGAGCAGTCTCTGACCCCTATGCTTCAAAAGGCATCCATATCAGTGCCTCCCCATGCAAAGGACTGCTCCACATCGGGGGAGGAAGCTCCCTCTAGATTGAGACATGAGCAGGCACCTCTGTGCCTGACCTCGAGGCCTGGACTTACCTCCAACCAGCCGAAACAAAGGCAGTCTCATCAAGACCTTTTGCTGCATCTGACTCGGACCGGTAAGGGGAGTCTTAGGAAGAGTTAGACTACCTCTCAGAGGAGGGGGTCTTATAGCATACCTTCACATCTCTTCCACCTGATGTAGAGAAGGAAGTCTCCACCTGAGCCCACCCTCTTTATACCCGTTTCGTTAGGGACATGGTTTGAGACCATTCCCTTTAAGTTGGAAACAGAGAATGAACCTAGGGCTGAGTTATTTCAGGTTCTAGAGTTGATTCTTCACCCAGAGATGCTGTGACAAGTCTGCCACACAAGATTCTTCAGAATGCACAGATGAAGAACTGGGAAACACCTCTCTCTGTGCAGGTTGCACCAAAGAAGGTGGATTCCATGTATTGGATCCAGAAAGCTTCCGGATTTGAGAAGGCACAGTTTTCACACCATTCCTTGGTGGTCAAATTCGCTCTCAAAATAGCTAGGAGTTCCAAGTCTCATCTCTTGGTGCCCCCAGGCAGCGAGACTCAGACCCTAGATTCCTTGGGAGGAAAGTTTATCAGTCTTCGATGCTAACCTCCCACTTCCAGGACTACCAGCTCTACACAAGCATTTACTTCCAGTCTTTGGTCCACAATCTACTAGACTCTGCAGACACTCCTACAGGAGCAGGCTGCTGAGCTTCGCCAGCTAGCCAAGAAGCAGAAGTCGTGTCGGAAATTGGTCAGTGCACATAAGATAATTTGATATTGGGTGCAGGCTCTCCGCTTTAGAGGATGTGCAGACTCTTATGGCTGCATGTCTCTGACCTTGAACCTGTGGTTCAGGAATGCTAGCGAACGTATCTTGCCAGGAAGACGATATTTTCGGGGATAAGGTGGAAGAGGTTACCAACCTCATCAAAAAACGCACTGATACCATCCAGTCCCTTTCCCGGCGGCCTCCTTCTGCGTCCTCCTCTACTAGGAAGTTTGTTTTTTTTTGGGGGGGGGGGGGGGTCTCAAAGAAGCACCTATTACTCTCAGAGGCATAGGTTTACTACTTCTGCCCATATCCAGCAGCAGCCCAAGACCCAATGCCCTTGGGCTCACCAGCCCTGTCCACAGAGTCACAGCCTGCGCCCCAGCCAAAAGTGGGGGAAGCTTTTGACTGGCTTCAAAGGAACATAGCCACAGTCAAAAGTATCCGGTCTGGACGACCTATTGGTAGGGGAGAAACTGAAGTTTACCAAGAAAGTGTGCCCCTTGTACCCACCATTCGGTGGGTACTCCATATAGTCTCAGCGGGATATGCTCTCAATTGGCAATAAACAAGTCCAAATTGCCCACCATGAGTGTCTCTTTTCACTGCTCAGTATGAGCAGGTATTTGTAGAGGAACTCTGCTCTTCTCCAGGCTCATACGGTGAAGCCCATTCCACTAGGGCAGGAATGGCAGGGATTCTATTCCAGGTACTTCCCTGTCACCGAGAAAAACGGGAGTATTACGCCCCATCCTAGACCTAAAGACCCTGAACAATATTTGGTCAAAGAGAAGTTCAGGATGGTTTCCCTGGTTACTCTTCTCTCCATGATTCAGAAAGACAATTGGATATGCTCTATGGATTTAAAGGATGCATATACCCACATCCAGATACTTCCCAGTCACCGAAAGTACCTCAAATTTAGAGTAGGAAAGCATCGCCTTCAATACTGCATTCTGCCATTTTGGCATCATGTCTGTGCCCAGGGACTTCACCCAAATGCCTTGTAGTAGTCATGGCGTCACTATTCAGACTGAGAGTGCATGTGTTTCGCTACCGGATGATTGGCTGGTCAGAGCACATCGCAGGAGAATGCTCAAGAATCAATGCAAAGAATTATCTTGGTGTTGGAGCTGCTGGGACTTTGGGTATGTTGATTACAAACCTTATCTCAAACCTATTCAACAATTGGAGTATATAGGAGCTCTGCTAAAACACAGTGCAAGCTCGGGCCTTCCTTCCTTAGGATCGAGCAACTGCTCTAATTTCAATCGCTGGCCAGGTTCACAGCAGTCAGCAGGTATCAGCTTGGCATCAGTTGAGATTGCTAGACCACATGGCCTCAACAGTGCATGTAACCCCATTGGCACATCTCTATTTCAGGAGAGCCCATGGGACCCTAGCTTCTCAGTGGCATCAGGTCATGCCACAGCTCAAGCAATCGCTGCACTGGTGGCTAATTCGATCCAGTTTGGTCTGGGGACCACCATTCCAAATTCTGCCACCCCAAAAAAATCTTGACCATGAATGCATCCAATCTGGACTGGGGGGCTCATGTAGATGGACTTCACACTCAGGAGATTTGGTCTTCCCAAGAGCAGAGTCTTGCATCAATCTCCTGGAACTCTGGAGGGTGTGAAATGCTCTAAAGGCTTTCAGAGATCGCTGATAAATTGAAATATTCTAATTCAAAGGGCAATCAGGTTGCAGTGTGATACATAAACACTCCTTTAATACATAAACACTCCTTGTGTTAGGAAACAGTTCGGATGTAGCAGCGGGCTCCAACTTACAACATGGTGCTCAGAGCAATATATCTTGCTGGAAAAGACAATTGTCTGGTAGACAGGCTGAGCAGGCCATGCAACCAAACGAGTGGTCTCTCAACATGGGCATAGCCCGCAAGATTTTCCGAGCATGGAGCCTCCCTCAGTAGATCTCTTTGCCCCAAACAAAGTCCCTCAGTACCTGCTCCAGACCCAGATCACACAGCAGACTAGCATCAGATGCTTCTATCTACATTGGGGGGTGGGTCTGCTGTGTGTTTATCCTCCCATTCCTCTAGTAGGGAAGACTTTGTTGAAACTCCGACGAGATCAGGGAACCATGATCTTAATAGCACCTTACTGGCCGAGTGTAGAATTTTGCCTCCTTGCACATGCCTGAGGGTGTCTCCAGGATTTTACTGACTTCCAGGAAAGATTCCACTAAGAGGTGTTATTCTTTTAAATGGAGAAGGTTTGCCATTTAGTGTGAGGGGCAAGGCCCTAGAGCCGCTGATTTGTCCTACACAAAAACTGCTAGAGTATCTCCTACACCTCTCTGTTTGACAAAACCAACTCTGTATGGGTTCATCTCTCTGCAATTAGTGCTTATCATAGTTGTGTGGAGGACAAGCCCATCTCTATACATCCTCTAGTTGTTCGCTTATGGGAGGTTTGATATTGACAAAACTCCCCATCAGACCTCCCACAGTATCTTGGGATCTCAACATCGTCCTCACCCAGCTGATGAAAGCTCCTTTTGAACCACTAGACCTCCAGTCAGCTGAAGTACCTGACCTGGAAGGTCCTGTTTTGATGGCGGTCACTTTAGTTCGCAGATTAGTGAGCTTCAGGCCCTAGTAACTAATCTGCCTTATACTAAATTTCATCATAACAGGGTAGACCTTCCTACACATCCTAACTTCCTTCCTAAGATAGTGTTGGAGTTCCATCTTAACCAATCGTTCTGCCAACCTACCTTCCAAAACTAGCATGCTCATCCTGGCGAAAGTGCGTTGGTTGCATACCTTAGACTGTAAGCAAGCCTTAGCCTTTTATCTGGAGCAGACTAAAGCCCATAGACAGTCCACCCAGCTTTTGTTTCTTTGATGACAGCCATTGGTCAGTGCATTTTATCCAGTTGGCTAGCAGATTGCATCTCCTTCACTTATACCCAGGCTGAACTGTCTCTAGAGGGCCATGTCACGGCTCATAATGTCAGAGCTGTGGTTGCTTCAGTAATCCACTTGAGGTCAGCTTCTATGGACAAGATTTGCAGTCCACACATTCACATCTCATTGCTGCCTTAAGCAGCATACCCTACACGACAGTTGGTTTGGTCAGACTATCCTGCAGAATTTGTTGGTGTCCTAGAATCCAACTCCAACCCCACTAGACCCATTCTGTTCTGCTCCAGGCTGCACCTTCACAACAGGCCTGTTTTGGTTGTTAGACCAATTGGTTCTGGTTGGCCTTGCCATTGCAAGTCCCTATTGAATCGTTCTTTGTTGTTTTCAGTGAGCCTAGTAGCTAGGATTCCCAAATTTGAGATACTTATTCCTGCTGTCCACACCAGAAGGCAAAGTTAGTCACCTGTAGCAGGTATTCTCTGAGGACAGCAGGACTAGTATATGCTCACATACCTCCCACCTTCCCTTAGAGTTGCATTCTTTTCTGTATGCTTTTGGATGAGACTGGTGGGTGGGAAGGCACTCGCTCAGGCATGGTGTGGGCCTGTCAAAGGCTTCTTAAAGGCACAGTACACTGGGTAGCGGTCCGCACTGGGGGCTCTGTCGGAGACATCACCCAAATGTGAGAATACTTGTCCTGCTGCCCTTGGAGAACATCTGCTACAGATGAGTAACTTCACTAATGCATATGCCTGAGATAAGAAAAAAGACCAGAGATTTAAAGCCCAATTAGAAATGGGCTATGCATTAAGTCATCAGTCTAAGAACTTCTCTATTTAAAAAAAAAAAAGTGTTGGGTGCAAGCCTAATAATGAGTATCACATCACTATTCATTAGTACAACATAAATGTCGTAAGTGAATGCTACATACCTGTAGAAGGTATTCCTCCGAGGACAGCAGAGCTGATTGTTCTCACTGATGGTGACGTCCACGGCAGCCCCTCCAATCGGAACACTTTCTAGCAAAGTCCTTTGCTAGCCCTCGCGCGCCGATGCGCACCGCGCATGCCGCGGCCGTCTTCCCGCCCGAACCGGCTCGTGCCGGCCAGTCTCATATGTAGCAAGACAAAGAGAAGGGAAGACACAACTCCAAAGGGGAGGCGGGCGGGTTTGTGAGAACAATCAGCCTGCTGTCCTCGGAGAATACCTTCTACAGGTATGTAGCATTCGCTTTCCTCCGAGGACAAGCAGGCTGCTTGTTCTCACTGATGGGGTATCCCTAGCCCCACAGGCTCACTCAAAACAACACCATGGTCAATTGGGCCTCGCAACGGCGAGGACATAACTGAGATTGACCTAAAAAATTTACCAACTAACTGAGAGTGTAGCCTGAGACAGAACAAACATGGGCCTAGGGGGGTGGAGTTGGATTCTAAACCCCGAACAGATTCTGAAGCACTGACTGCCCGAACCGACTGTCGCGTCGGGTTATCCTGCTGCAGGCAGTAATGAGATGTGAATGTGTGGACAGATGACCACGTCGCAGCTTTGCAAATCTCTTCAATGTGGTCTGACTTCAAGTGGGCTACCGACGCTGCCCATGGCTCTAACATTATGAGCCGTGACATGACCCTCAAGAGCCAGCCCAGCCTGGGCGTAAGTGAAGGAAATGCAATCTGCTAGCCAATTGAATATGGTGCGTTTTCCCACAGCCACTTCCCTTCCTGTTGGGATCAAAGAAACAAACAATTGGGCGGCCTGTCTGTTGGGCTGTGTCCGCTCCAGATAGAAGGCCAATGCTCTCTTGCAGTCCAATGTGTGCAGCTGACGTTCAGCAGGGCAGGAATGAGGACCGGGGAAAGAATGTTGGCAAGACAATTGACTGGTTCAGATGGAACTCCGACACTACCTTCGGCAAGAACTTAGGGTGAGTGCGGAGGACTACTCTGTTATGATGAAATTTGGTGTAAGGGGCCTGGGCTACCAGGGCCTGAAGCTCACTGACTCTACGAGCTGAAGTAACTGCCACCAAGAAAATGACCTTCCAAGTCAAGTACTTCAGATGGCAGGAATTCAGTGGCTCAAAAGGAGGTTTCATCAGCTGGGTGAGAACGACATTGAGATCCCATGACACTGTAGGAGGCTTGACAGGGGGCTTTGACAAAAGCAAACCTCTCATGAAGCGAACAACTAAAGGCTGTCCCGAGATCGGCTTACCTTCCACACGGTAATGGTATGCACTGATTGCACTAAGGTGAACCCTTACAGAGTTGGTCTTGAGACCAGACTCAGACAAGTGCAGAAGGTATTCAAGCAAGGGTCTGTGTAGGACAAGAGCGAGGGATCTAGGGCCTTGCTGTCACACCAGACGGGCAAACCTCCTCCACGAAAGAAGAGTAACTCCTCTTAGTGGGAATCTTTCCTGGAAGCAAGCAAGATGCGGGAGACACCCTCTGACAGACCCAAAGAGGCAAAGTCTACGCTCTCAACATCCAGGCCGTGAGAGCCAGGGACCGGAGGTTGGGATGCAGAAGCGCCCCTTCGTCCTGTGTGATGAGTGTCGGAAAAACACTCCAATCTCCACGGTTCTTCGGAGGACAACTCCAGAAGAGAGAGGGAACCAGATCTGACGCGGCCAAAAAGGAGCAATCAGAATCATGGTGTGCCGCGGTCCTTGCTTGAGTTTCAACAAAGTCTTCCCCACCAGAGGTATGGGAGGATAAGCATACAGCAGACCCTCCCCCCAGTCCAGGAGGAAGGCATCCGATGCCAGTCTGCCGTGGGCCTGAAGCCTGGAACAGAACTTAGGAACTTTGTGGTTGGCTCGAGACGCGAAGAGATCTACCAAGGGGGTGCCCCACACCGGAAGATCTGTCGCGCTACACGGGAACTGAGCGACCCCTTCGTGAGGTTGCATAATCCTGCTCAACCTGTCGGCCAGACTGTTGTTTACGCCTGCCAGATATGTGGCTTGGAGCACCATGCCATGCCGGCGAGCCCAGAGCCACATGCTGACGGCTTCCTGACACAGGGGGCGAGATCCGGTTCCCCCCTGCTTGTTGATGTAATACATGGCAACCTGGTTGTCTGTCTGAATTTGGATAATTTGGTGGGACAGCCGATCTCTGAAAGCCTTCAGAGCGTTCCAGACCGCTCGTAACTCCAGAAGATTGATCTGCAGATCGCGTTCCTGGAGGGACCAGCTTCCTTGGGTGTGAAGCCCATCGACATGAGCTCCCCACCCCAGGAGAGACGCATCCGTTGTCAGCACTTTTGTGGCTGAGGAATTTGGAAAGGACGTCCCAGAGTCAAATTGGACCAAATCGTCACCAATACAGGAGTTGAAAAAACCTCGTGGACAGGTGGATCACGTCTTCTAGATCCCCAGCAGCCTGAAACCACTGGGAAGCTAGGGTCCATTGAGCAGATCTCATGTGAAGGCGGGCCATGGGAGTCACATGAACTGTGGAGGCCATGTGGCCCAGCAATCTCAACATCTGCCGAGCTGTGATCTGCTGGGACGCTCGCACTCGCGAGGGACAACAAGTTGTTGGCTCTCGCCTCTGGGAGATAGGCGTGAGCCGTCCGAGAATCCAGCAGAGCTCCTATGAATTTGAGTTTCTGCACTGGGAGAAGGTGGGACTTTGGATAATTTATCACAAACCCCAGTAGCTCCAGGAGGCGAATAGCCATCTGCATGGACTGTGGAGCTCCTGCCTCGGATGTGTTCTTTACCAGCCAATCGTCGAGATATGGGAACACGTGTACCCCCAGTCTGCGAAGTGCCACTGCTACTACAGCCAAGCACTTCGTGAACACTCTGGGCGCAGAGGCGAGCCCAAAGGGTAGCACACAGTAGTGGAAGTGACGTGTGCCCACTGAAATCGCAGATACTGTCTGTGAGCTGGCAGTATCGGGATGTGCGTGTAGGCGTCCTTCAAGTCCAGAGAGCATAGCCAATCGTTTTCCTGAATCATGGGGAGAAGGGTGCCCAGGGAAAGCATCCTGAACTTTCTTTGGCCAGATATTTGTTCAGGGCCCTTAGGTCTAGGATGGGACGCATCCCCCCTGTTTTCTTTTCCACAAGGAAGTACCTGGAATAGAATCCCAGCCCTTCTTGCCCGGATGGCACGGGCTCGACCGCATTGGCGCTGAGAAGGGCGGAGAGTTCCTCTGCAAGTACCTGCTTGTGTTGGAAGCTGTAAGACCTGAGCTCCCGGTGGACAATTTGGAGGTTTTGAGGCCAAATTGAGGGTGTATCCTTGCCGGACTATTTGGAGAACCCACTGATTGGAGGTTATGAGAGGGCCACCTTTGGTGAAAGCTTTCAACCTCCCTCCGACTGGTAGGTCACACCAACACTGACACTTGGATGTCGGCTATGCTCTGCTGGAGCCAGTCAAAAAGCTCGTCCCTTGCTTTTGCTGGGGAGCCGAGTGGCCTTGCTGAGTCGCACGCTGCTGACGAGAGCGAGCGTGCTGGGGCTTAGCCTGGGCCGCAGGCTGTCGAGAAGGAGGATTGTACCTACGCTTGACAGAAGAGTAGGGAACAGTCTTCCTTCCCCCCAAAAATCTTCTACCTGTAGAGTAGAGGCTGGAGGCTGAGGCTGCCGGCGGGAGAACTTGTCGAAAGCGGTGTCCCGCTGGTGGAGCTGCTCTACCACCTGCTCGACTTTCTCTCCAAAAATATTATCCGCACGGCAAGGTGAGTCTGCAATCCGCTGCTGGATTCTATTCTCCAGGTCGGAGGCACGCAGCCATGAGAGTCTGCGCATCACCACACCTTGAGGCAGCAGCCCTGGACGCAACATCAAGTGTCATACACCCCTCTGGCCAGGAATTTTCTGCACGCCTTCAGCTGCCTGACCACCTCCTGAAATGGCTTGCTTGCTCAGGGGGAGCTTATCCACCAAGCCCGCCAACTGCCGCACATTGTTCCGCATGTGTATGCTCGTGTAGAGCTGGTAGGACTGAATTTTGGCCACGAGCATAGAAGAATGGTAGGCCTTCCTCCCAAAGGAGTCCAAGGTTCTAGAGTCCTTGCCCGGGGGGCGCCGAAGCATGCTCCCTAGAACTCTTGGCCTTCTTTAGGGCCAAATCCACAACTCCAGAGTCGTGAGGCAACTGAGTGCGCATCAGCTCTGGGTCCCCATGGATCCGGTACTGGGACTCGATCTTGGGAATGTGGGGATTAGTTAGAGGCTTGGTCCAGTTCGCCAGCAATGTCTTTTTGAGGACATGATGCATGGGGTACTGTGGACGCTTCCTTAGGTGGAGAAGGATATCCAGGAACTCAAACATTTCAGCCCTGGGCTCGTCCTCCACCAACCACCGGGAAGGTGATGGCCATAGACTCTCCGGACAAAGGAAGCGAAAGACAGACTCTCGGAGGAGAAAGCTGCCTTTCAGGAGAGGGAGTGGGATCAGAAGGAAGACCCTCAGACTCCTCGTCAGAGAATATCTGATGTCCTCTTCCTCTTCCCACGAGGCCTCACCATCGGTGTCAGACATAAGTTCACGGACCTGTGTTCTGCAGCCGAGCCCGACTCGACTCCGTGGAACCACGGCCACGTGGGAGCGTCGAGAGGTAAGACTCCCTCGCCCTCATCGGCGAAGCTTCCTCCGCCAACGTAGTCGGGGAGCCTTCCTGTGAGGGCGACCGCAGTCGTACCGCACGCGGCACCGTGTCGGAGACCTCACCCCAGGCAATGGGCCAGCCACGCCTCGCTCGACGGTACCGGTGGCGCAAGCACCCCCGGTACCGGAGGGGTAGGGCGCAACAGCTCTCCCAGGATCTCTGGGAGAACGGCCCGGAGACTCTCGTGCAGAGCGGCTGTAGAAAAAGACATGGAAGCCGATGCAGGTGTCGATGTCAGAATCTGTTCCGGGCGTGGAGGCTGTTCCGGGCTGTCCAAAGGGGAGCGCACCAACACCTCTTGAACAGAGGGCGAGCGGTCCTCTCGGTGCCGATGCCTACTGGGTGCCGACTCCCTCGGCGACCCAGAGCTCTCGGTGCCGACACAGGAAGTGGGCCGGTGACGATGCTTCTTCGACTTTTTGGGTACGAAGCATGTCACCGGAGCTTCCCGGCACCGACGAGGAGGACGTCGAATCCAGCCGTCGCTTCCTCGGGGCCGAGGCCGAAGGAGGTCGGTCTGGGGGGGGGGGGGGCTGTACCGCAGGAGCCCTCAGGGTAGGGGGAGACCCACCCGAAGGCTCACCGCCACCAGCAGGGGAATGGACAGCCCTCACCTGCACTCCAGACAAAGCACCACCGTCCGACGACATCAGCAGACGAGGAGGTCTCGGTACCACCGACGCCGATGCAGCCCTCCGATGTCTCGGCCCCGATGCAGAGGGCCGATGCCTCGATGCACTCGATGCAATCGGGGGCGAGGGTGAAGGTCCGGGCGCCGACGACGTCGAAGCAGTCGATACTCCCGGTGCCGATGCCGATGAAGAGCCCGAGAACAAAACGTTCCACTGGGCCAATCTCGCTACCTGAGTCCGCTTTTGCAAAAGAGAACACAGACTACAGGCCTGCGGGCGGTGCCCAGCCCCCAGACACTGAAGACACGACGCGTGCCTGTCAGTGAGCGAGATTATCCGGGCGCACTGGGTGCACTTCTTGAAGCCGCTGGAAGACTTCGATGTCATGGGCGGAAAAATCGCGCCGGCGAGATCAAAACTCGAAATGGCGAAAATGGCACCACAAAAAGAGGGAGAAGAAAAACTTCGAACTGAGGCCTAAATAGGGCATACCCCGACGACGAAAGAAAACTTACCGGGGCAAAACTAGAAATACAGGAAGGGAAACAGACCGAAAAGGTCTCCTTCCGACACCTTTTTTTTTTTTTTTTAAAGCGAAGTCGAAAAATGACGCGCGAGGTCAACTTTCGGGGCGCGAACGGCAAAACACGACCATACCGAGTGCGGACAAAAGAAGACTGGCCGGTTCGGGCAGGAAGACGGCCGCGCATGCGCTAGCAAAGGACTTTGCTAGAAAGTGTTCCGATTGGAGGGGCTGCCGTGGACGTCACCCATCAGTGAGAACAAGCAGCCTGCTTGTCCTCGGAGAATCTCAATTATCCTATATAATAAAACGCACTTCCAATGTTCTGAAGCTGAGAAAGTGAAGCCTTGAAGCATTCCTGCAACGTTCCGGAATTACGTGTTGTCAGTTGAGGAGATGGAGCCTTACAGAGCGCACGAATGCTTCAAGGCTTGAAGGCTTCACTTTCTCGGCTTCAGAACGTTGGAGGTGCGTTTTATTATATAGGATGTGCTCAGTGCTTTTATGTAGCACATGGGGGGAATTTAATATATGCTGATTAAAGTGGAGGAGTGGCTGGAGGGGGGGCAGGGGAGATAGGACAATCGCTGGATGGCTGGAGGGGGGGGCAGGGGAAAGAGGAGAATCACTGGGTGGCTGGAGGGGGGGGCAGGGGAGATAGGAGTATCGCTGGGTGGCTGGAGGGGGGCAAGGGAAAAAGAATTACTGGGTGGCTGGAGGGGGGGGCAGGAGAGAGAAGAGCATCGGTGGGTGGCTGGAGGGGGGCAAGGAAAAAAGTAGAATCGCTGGGTGGCTGGAGGGGGGACAGAGGAGACACACTCGCACCCAGCAGTCTCTCTCTCTGTCACACACACACACTCGCACATTCACTCTCTCTCTCTCACACACACAGTCCATCTCACACATACTTTCTCAAACATACACACTCCGAGGAAAACCTTGCTAGCGCCCGTTTCATTTGTGTCAGAAACGGGCCTGTTTTACTAGTCTCTTCATATTTCTTCAGTACTGCCCTTCTTTATTCTGTTTGTTTCTTTTACAGTGTTATGTGCATTGGTTCTTACATCTACTTAAAAAGTTCAGAAATTATGTACTGAATAGCAATTTTACCAGGTTTCGAGTAGCTTTATAAAATGATGGTACCAGTTTGTTCTTGGCACTGACCTGCTTCTTCCATTATAGCTCATGTGATAGTCTTCTGATAAAAGTTTAATGCCTCCTTCTGTAGGAAGCACAAGCATATGCTGAAGACACTGGCTTGTTGTTCATGGAAACATCAGCTAAAACTGCTATGAATGTGAATGACTTATTTTTAGCAATAGGTAAGTTTGCATATATCTCTTGATGCTTGTGAAATATCCTTAGTAAATTGATCCAGCAGCCATGCGTAGTTGTTGGGGGAAAGAAGGATGCTATTTCCTATTTTGCAGTACTAATATAAAAAGCAGAGTGAAGGAGTAGCTTAGTGGTTAGATCATCAGGCTGACTACCAAGGAGAGAGAGTTCAAATCCCACTGCTGCTGCTTGTGTTCTTGGGCAAGTCGCTTCATCCTCCATTGCCTCCATTGCTTCAGGTTACAGAGTAAAATTGCGAGCCCTATGGAATCAATAGGGAAGTCCTGCTGTACCTGAATGTAACTTACTTTGACCTACTATTGAAAGAGGTGTGAGCTAAATCCAAAAAAAAGTGAATGAGTCACTCCACTATTTTGTTCCTTACATTAGTTACCAATCAATTACTGTATCTGTTTCATGATTTGGCTTGACTTTTAAGGCTTATTATTTAGGTATTCCCTCTTACTTGTCCAGTTTGGTAATTCCTTTCACTCCTGCCTGATCGTTGCATTTTTTAGACAATCATCGTCTTTCTCTCCCTGCTTTTAAAAAGGCCCATTATGAATGTACTAGAGCAGCCATTCCTAATCCAGTTCCCGGGGCACACCTGGTCCCATCAGGTTTTCATGATATCCACAATGAATATGCATAGGGTTACCATATGTCCAGTTTTTCCCGGACATGTCCTCTTTTTGAGGACACTGTGAGGCATCCAGGCGGGGTTTTGCCAGCCTGCCTGTTTGTCTGGATTTGTGGACAGACAGGCGAGTGGGCAGGCCTCAGGGTATTGTCATGCCCTGGTAGTCTAGTGACCTCTTCAGGGCAGGAAAGAGACCCCTGTTCCTGCCTGGTGCTGCCGCACACCTGTTGCTTCCTGCCCGGCGCTGCCGCAGACCTGTTGCTCCCTGCCCGGCGCTGCCGTAGACCTGTTGCTCCCTGCCCGGCGCTGCTGCAGACCTGTTGCTCCCTGCCTGGCGCTGCCGCAGACCTGTTGCTCCCTGCCTGACGCTGCCACAGACCTCTTGCTCCCAGCGCTGCTTCAAAATGGATGCCAAGAGTTCACGCGGCGGGCATGTGAGACTTTCTTTGGGGGGGGGAGGGCAAGGTGACACTCCAGTACAGGTGTGTGGTGTAGTGGGAGAATGGCAGGGGGTGGAGCAGGGGTGTGACAGGGCGTGGCTGAATTATATTTTGTGTCCTCTTTTTTTTTTGTCACGGCAAATATGGTAACCCTAAATATGTATGAGATAGATTTGCATGCACTGCCTCTGTTGCATGCAGATCTAACTCATGAATATTCATTGCTGATATCCTGAAAACCTGTTCCCTGAGGACTGGGTTGGTAATAGCTTTACTAGAGCATCTGCTTTCTTTTACTTGGCTCCAAAAATGGAACGACTTACCCAGTTATATCAGAGCTGAACTCTCCTTCCCAAAATGTAAATCTCTTTAAAAAACTTTCTACTTTTAACTTGCTTATAGTCCGCTCACCTCATGATTCTTGAGGGTATGCCTGAGTATAGTGAGTAGTCTCTACTTCTGTCCCCCAATTCCCCCTTCTCCCCTACTTTGTTGGATGCTCGTGTTACCTTTCCTATCAATGTACTGGCATTCCTTTCCTTAAGTTTTTTTTATGTATTTTATTGATTGTAACCCGCTTTGGTCGTTCTTTGAAAAGGCGGTATACCAAGAAAACAAACATGTGGTCTAATAGCAAAATATATTCTGTCATTTAAAAGTTATGCTTTTGTAATCCCCTATTAGTATGGGGATTACCAAGAGATAGAATCCCTGTTGAGAGTCACTGGGGGAAGTGACTGGGAGGTCCCTGGGTGGGAGGAAGCCCATCCCAAGGGAAGTAGCTTTGAAATAAACTGCAGAAATAGAGTGCCCTTTTGGACATGAGTGACAGGAGAGGTGGAGTTAGTTGTTAATAGACCAATTAGTTTGCCCTTTAGGAGGGGTCTTTTGGTTGTCTGAAAATCCCCTGCCAATAGATCTGGAGGAGAGAGGGGAGTCTTGTTGGAAGGAGTGTAACCTTTGGCTGACAAGGACGGGGGCTACTACACAAAGTGGCAACCGGAGGATTAAGAGTGCTACAGGTGGGCAGAAAGGGTCCCAGCCTGGGAGCAGTGGGATTGGAGCCAGGGAGAGCTCAGTCCAGGGTAGATCTAGAGAGAGATCACTGCTTGAGAAGGGTCAGACAGTGAGGGGTCTGAGCCCACTGAAGATAATTTGACTGAGAGAGGAGAAACCAGCCTTTGGAATTAACACAGCCTCCCAGGATAGGCTTGGACAGGAGCAGTTGTCTATATTTATATAGCTCTGAATTATCTCTGTACATATACCCATGAAGAAAGTAGTATAGGTGTTCCCCATGGAATGAAAGAAGTTGAATATTAAGTTGTAATAGAGTGCTACAATCAGTTGTGTTGCAAGTAAATCAAGTTACCACCTGCTTGTTGCAGAAGTTACAATAAAGGTTGAGTTTATTATTAAGCCTTTGGAGTGCTTAGTGGTTCCTGGACTGAAGAACTGAGTGGAACCCAGAACTGGTAAAGTGTCTCCCAAACTCACGGATCACTATTCCAGTCCACTGACCCACCCCAGCTCGACAGCAAGTAGATTGGAATTGAGGTGTGTGTTAAGAGTGGCTCTCGTGAAAGCAAAGACTGTGAGATCTGAAGTGAGAGAGATAGTGAACTTCTTTTGTGGCCCGGGCCCGGAGCTAGAACTGGGTGAGACCCGGATTGCATTTGTAAATTAGTTTGTGTCCTGTTTTTGTCTGCAGAGGCATGCCTGCAGCCATTTCTGAAGAGCTTTACAAGTTACATTGTCCATACTTGTACTTGATTGGTCTCCGTTGCACATTTGGTATTCTGTAACCAAGAAGGGACCATTGTTCATCTTTTGTTCTATATTACGTGATTAATAATCCTTTTCCAAACATAGCAGCACCTTAAGGTATGGAGTGGTGCAAGAAGCCACTGAAAGAATTTAACGATGCACAGTGATGCTCGTTTCGAGGTGTCATGTCTAAGTTTCAGTGTGCTAAAGCGGCTTTGCACTATTATTCTATAATGGGTTAGGCACGCCTTAACGCTGTTATAGAATTGTCTGTTCCTTTTTCGCACCTGCGTTGTCACTACTGTATAGAATTGCTTCTTTCTATTCTGATTGCCTGCTTTGATGCATACACCGTTGGGCAATTTTGTACTTGCCTACTTAAGCATGGAAAATGATGTTGTACAAGTTCAAGTCATTTAGGGGCCCTTTTACTGAAGGGTTGTTGCGTGGCAACCCGGAACTACCGCTGGTGCCAGTGGTAGTTCCACCCCAGCGTGTGCCATTTCCAGTGCTGTAGAAAATCAGACCTGATTTTCTAGCATAGGATTTACCCGGCGGTAATCGGGCAGTGCCACGCACTGCCCAGTTACCAAGGGAGCCCTTATCGCCACCTCAATGGGTGGCAGTAAGTGTTCCCCCTCAAATGGCCTCGCAGCAACTGCAAACTTACTGCATCACCATTTCTTTTTTGGGCCTTTTTACTTGCTGTGGTAAAAGGGGCTTTTGCGTGTTGCAAAAACGGATGCTGCCGCTAGCACAGGGCCCCTTTTACCACAGCTTAGTAAAAGGACAATTTAGAAAATTATCCCTGGTGAAAAGTTTTTTTGTGGAGTATTTTGCAATACAGCAGCATTAATGTAAACCTTCCTTAGTAGTTGAAATGTAGAATTAGCCCTCCTTTTTGGATAATTTGTATGGGTGAATTTTGGATCTGTGTACATTTGGAACCTAGGGAGCTACGATCATGTGTAGGGAATCTCCTATTTGATTTATTGATTTTATATATTGCCTTTTACCAGAGTGTAAGGGTGGTTTACAGTCAACAGTTAAACATTAAATACAGTATACAGGGCTTTTTTTGAGGGGGTACTGAATACCCAGCACCTTTTCTATTCTTGGCTAAAATTGACCCATGGACCCAAAGTTTTAATGAAAGACCTCAGGCTCTATACACCAATTTGGCCTTGTCATAGATTCTGTGACTGGTTGCAGGGGGCCTGGCTGTTGTGGGGTGAGTCCCTCAGTGATCACCCCATCCCTGAAGGGCGGCCTAGCATTTGAGTACCGGCACCTTTTTTACTAGAAAAAACACACTGACAGTATAACCACTGAAGCTGGGAGCCATTTCTTCATATGGAAATAGAAATGGTACAGGTGTCTAAAACACTGGTTTCTCCAGTAGGCGTTGACTGACAGGCTGACATATTTTTATTTGCTTTTTGCAGCAAAGAAAATGCCAAAAACAGATACACAGAATCCAGCTCATGCAGCCAGAAGCAGAGGTCTTAATCTTCATGGAACAGACCAGCAGCCTCGGAGGGGGTGCTGTGGTAACTAGAAAGATGCTTTAAACAGTGGGGGGAAACTCATGGAACAGTGCATACTGTGGATAATGTTAAGGATAGAGCTTCCTGTTTATATAATTGGAAGTAATATACTTTGCTTTTGTTCTTTTTTACTACAAAAAATATGTTATAAAAACACTGTTAGCGGATACTTGACCATTTACTATAATTGGTTAGAATGGGGCATGTCCTGCATTCCTATGGTAAATAGGACCGTTTGACTGCAAGAGCACAGGTGCAGGCTTGGCTATAGGCTTTCCATGGCCTTTGTAGCAGTTTGCCAGCATGTGGGCCTGTGCTTGTAAAACTGGTCATATATCGGGCACTGATCTGTGATTGTGCCTACCCTTTTGCTAAGGTATTCCAGATCAGAAGTTCTCAGAACACGGTTTTAGTGGCCTCGAGCGCATCCACCAACTTTTGCTGGTGGTCACGTAGAAGTCTGTCCTAAAATATTCCTGTTAGCATTCACCAACACTTTCATCTGCACTGCAGTGACCACAAAAAAAAAAGAACTTGGCTGCACTTCAAAAGTGTTTCAGATCATGCAAAAATAATCTCTCATTTCATATAACAATACCATACCCTCAAAATATCCCTCCTTGCTCATTTAAGGAGGTGCACTTACTATGTATGTGATACAAACCAAATTCTGTTCTGGGTACCTCTTCTGGCTTGTAGAGGGCACCACTGGTTTGTTTGTGGCACTTTAATCTTCATAAAGTTTGTATTTATCGCAGTGAGAGATTTGTCTTAATGATATTTGTAAATTCCTTCCATCTTTGTTAAAGAAAAAAAACATACAAAATATGTTTAAAAAATTAATTTGTACAAGTACCTTCAGATAATGTTTTACTTGCATTAACATCTTTACATATAGATTTTTTTTTAATTTAGCATTAAGTGGAAATAAAAATGCAGTTATATTTATTTTAAAACATTGTATAATTCTGTCTACTGTTTTGAGCATAAAACTATTTGCTTGTACTGAGAACTTGCCTTGACAGTAGAGTAATATACAAGTAATGTAATGAAGTGTTACCTGTTGAAATGTGCACATATCTGTTTAGTAAGATTAGCCACAAGTTTGAAGAGCTCCCTGGTGAGGACATTTTGGTTAAAAAAACAAAAATGTCACCCTTGGCTTTCATGTGTATGATTCCTCCTTGGCTTGCTGGCATTAACTCTTCAGGAAACTGATCAAAATTACATAACTAAACATATCCTCAAAATACAAAATAGGAAACAAACTGAAAAATATCCAAATAACAAAAACCATCAGTTTGAATAAACCCACAAACAGACCTTCAAGGTTTCCAAGAGGACCAATCAAAAATCTTAATCAAAAATGAAACCTCAAAAAATTCCCAGTGATGAAATTCATTAAAAGTAATAGCATCACACAGTGATACTCAACTGATCATGGAGTAGGTTATTATTATCGTTTTTTGTTATTACTAATGGGGGGGGGTGAAAAAGGAACCAATGTTAAAAAAAAAAAAAAACCTCCCTATATCGGAGAAAAACATTTTTGATTAAGGTTTCTGATTGGTCGTCTTGGAAATCTTGAAGGTCTGTTTGTGGGTTTATTCAAACTGATGGTTTTTGTTCTCTGTGACTATGGCAATATGAAGAGGTCAGAGCTGAGCAATAAAAGGTTTTGCAAACTAGTAAACTCAACTAACCAGTGTGATTGGTCCAATAGCACATGTGACTATGCATACATGCTATTCAGAGATGTCCTAACTGCAGTGCTCCTTTCAATGAAAAGCTTGGAGTTCAGCTTACTGCTGTAGCCTAGTAGTTACAACAGCCTCAGAACTGAGTTCAAGTCCCACTGCAGCAGCAAGTTGTATCTTCCCCTGATTTTTTTTTTAATTTTTTATTATGACTCAGATGACATGGGTACACACCAGCTCTCAGAATAGCCTTTTGGATCAAATTGTACCCTTTTGATACCCTTGCAGGTGACACATGCATTATGAGAGGCCATTGTGACAGCACTCCTTATCCTTCCCCTCCTTCCACTCTTCACAGGACAACATATGAAAAATTAACTGTGGTTTAATAAAATATATAACATGAAAACTGTTTTATTTTAATTTTTTGGATAATATTGTAAAGTATAAATTCACAACTTAAGTATGTATATAAAAAAGGTAGCAATCAAACAAGGGGAAGGGAAAAGCACAAAGGAAAGTATTTACATAAAAAGAGGGTTGGGGAATAGGGATGGAAAACTGGGGGCAAAGGAGAGGGAGGCCACCCCAATAGCTGTAGCAGCTATCTCAGGAGGTGGGGCAGACTAAGGGGTCCTTTTACTAAAGTGCACAGAAAAATGGCTTGCGGTAGTATAGGCACGGGTTTTGGGTGCTCTGCGATCCATTTTTCAACTCGCCTGTAAAAAAAAAAAAAGGCCTTTTTAAAATTTTTGCCGAAAATGTACGTGCGGCAAAATTAAAATTGCCACGCATCCATTTGGGTCTGTGATCTTACCACCAGCCATTAACCTAGCAGTAAAGACTTGTGCAGTAACCAGGCGGTAATGACCTACACATGTCAAATGCCACTTGGCACAGTCCGAAAAAAATTATGTATTGGACGGCGCCACAAATGAAATTACCGCAAGAGCCATGCGGTAGTCGGGTGATAATTCCATTTTGAAATGCGTTGGGTGCGCATAGACATGCAGCTTAGTAAAAGGGCCCCTGAGAGTCCTGGGAGGGCTGAGGTCTTAGGATCTGAACATGCTCTAGGGCAGAGAATAGGTGCCCTAGAGCATTCTCGATCCTGGCCACTGCAGCTTCCAGGGCCCTTAGTCATCAGTCTGTGGCCTCACGCGTGAACCCCATCTTCTCCAGTACAACTTCAGTGGCAGGTGCAGGCCAAGATGGGGGGCTGTACCTGCCTCTGGAAGTGCTAGAGCCTCAGCTTTCTGTGTAGGAGATCCTCCCTCCCTAGGGAATGCTGGCCCTGGTTGAGCTACAAAGGTGGGAAATATAAACATTGGTTACAGTCATACTTTATATCAGCTGCTCATTTGACCATTATGAGCAAGTGGAGAGGGAGGCATTGGTGTGTGCATTTGACACTACAGTATTATTCACCTGCCTCTGCCTCCAGCTGACGTCTCACCCCTGGAGGTAGTCCCTTTATGCTGCTGCAGGTACCAGCCGCGTTTCCTTAAGTCTTCTGTCTGTATGGAAATGAGTGGGGCAGGGGGAGAGGGAGGTTGAGTGGTGGTTCATGACAGATGTCTTGCAGTGCTACCTTGCTTTTCACAGTGGGGTTGACAGTGTTTCATTACTCCTCCTGTCTCCATCTCATTTCCAGGACATGACATATATGGAAATGGCAATCTTACACTCTTGACATGAACATGCTGCCCTTGTAATGGATCAGTAGAAACAGAGAAACATAATGGCAGCTTAGTAGTTAGAACAGTTCAAAACCCACTAATGGTACCTATCCCCTTGAGCTCTTTGCTTCACCCTCCATTGCCACAGGTTCAGAAGTGGCATTCAAACAGTGCTTTCTTGTAAAGAGGGCACAGCTGACGGATGCCATCAGGAGTCCTACTTAACCTCCCTAAGGATGGATGTTTATTGATTGTACAGGGTGGTCAGAGTCTGTCACAGCCTTCCTGTATGTATTATAGTTCCTCCTCCTGTGCCCTGGCAGACAAAATATTTCCTTTCCCTGGCCACTAAAAGTCTAGCTGTTATCTGACGATTTCTTTCTGATCATCTCGTTGTGTCTCCAGTTCTGCTTCTCTGAGCTGTGCTCCTTCACTTCCTGCAACACTTCACTATCAAAGATCATATTGGACATTGACAAACTCTTTTACCTCAACCCAACTTGATTGAATCTTATCTTCCCTATCCCAGTACAACATTTTGTACTTATCCCGTACCGGAATTGGCGAATGCCTTCATGGTAATATGTAAGCCACATTGAGCCTGCAAATATGTGGGATACAAATGTAACAAATAAATAAAAATAAATATCCACATTTTACATTCAACTTTTCCATTTTTCTTCCATCTCTTCCCATCCCCCTCCATCTCTTCTGGCACCTCTGCTTACCTCTTCCGCACTCCTGCACCTCTCGCGGTCCACCTTCTGTCACTCATGCTTCTTTTTATTATATAACTTTATTTATTTATTT
The DNA here is from genome assembly GCF_901765095.1 of Microcaecilia unicolor. Classification (NCBI taxonomy): domain Eukaryota; kingdom Metazoa; phylum Chordata; class Amphibia; order Gymnophiona; family Siphonopidae; genus Microcaecilia; species Microcaecilia unicolor. The sequence continues at coordinate 174,870,816 of NC_044037.1, read as the reverse complement.
AGGGGGTCTTTTACTAAAGCTTAGCTCGAGTAATCTGCAGCAGGGCCCATAGGAATAAAATGGGCCTTGCTACAGGTAACTCAAGCTAAGCTTTAGGAAAAGACACCCTATTGTTTTTTAATTATTTCTTTTTATTTATATCTTTTAAATTACTTATGTAAGTATTTATTCTTTTTATTTAATTAAAAATGCATATATAATAAAAATTATAAATAAATATTTAATTAAACAATTTAATGTATTTTTAATATAAAATTTAGATTTAAATTTGTATTCAATTTTTTAAATTTATATTTCTAAAAATTTTTATATTTTATCACTTATTTATAAATGTATTTGCTTATTTATACATTTTTAATTATTTCTTGTTATTGATTTTTATATTTTAATTAATCATTATTTTAACTTTCAATTTCCGTATTTATTTTTCTTCTTTTTGGGCCCTGTTTACTAAGCAGCATTATAAACATGTTAACATTTTTAATGTGCATTAACTATGCACGTGCCTACAATATCCCTATAAGCACCTACACAGCACGTGTGTTAATTGTAGGTGCATTAAAAATGCTAACGTGCTTTAGTAAATAGGGCTCTTTATGTAATTTTATATTTATTTAATTGACATTTATGATTACATTATTTTATTTCTTAATTTATATTTATAGAGTTTTCAAAAGTATTTTTATGTATTATTTTTAAATAAGTAACTAATCAAATAAAGAAATAAGGGACCCTTTTACAAAGGCGTGCTGAAAAATGCCCTTTGGTAGTGTAGATGCATGTTTTGAGTGTGCGCAGAATCATTTTTCAGCGCACCTGTAAAAAATGCCTTTTCAAAATTTTTGCCAAAAATGGATGTGGCAAAATGAAAATTGCTGCACGTCCATTTTGGATCTGAGACCTTACCGCCAGCCATTTACCTAGCAGTAAGGTCTCACGCGGTGACCGGACAGTAATGGTCTATACGTGTAAAATGCCGATTACCACCCGCACGCTAGAAAATAAAAATTTTTACACACTGATGCTTACCACCCAGTTAGCATGTGAGACCTTACCACTAAGTCAATGGGTGTCATAAGGTCTCAGGCCGAAAATGGATGCTCGCTGGTTTAAATTTTGCCGCATGCCCATTTTCGGCCACAAAAAAATACTTTTTTTCCAGGCACGCTGAAAAATGGACCCGTGCACATCCAAAACATACGCCTACACCAACACAGCCCACTTTTCAGTGCACCTTGGTAAAAGGGCCCCTAAATAAATTTAATAATAAAACTAAATCAAAGTAAAAATTATGTATTTATTTACTTTATCTATTTTTGGCTTTGTTTACTAAGAGGCATGTTTACTAAGGTGCGTGAAGAAAAATAGCGCGTATGTAGGTAGTGCATTTGATGCACGTTAATGCCAAGAACAACGCATACTGGCAATAGCGCATGGGGGTGCTAGTATGGTGGTGATGCGTTGATGGTGGCATTACTGACATTGGCGTGTTAAACCATGTGTGTGTCAGTAAAGCATGTCAAATATATCAACGTGTGTTAATGTAGAAAAGTATTCTTGGAGAGGAACTGGTGTGCTAGGAAAGCTGTGAGATAGGAGTGAATGCTCTATGGGTGGCATCCTGTCACCCAGGGTTCGTTTTACAAAGCTGTGGCAAAAGGGGCCCTGCACTGGTGTCAGCACCTGTTTTTGTCGTGCGCTGAGGCCCCCTGTTACTGCATCAGGTAAAAGGAAAGTTTTACTATTTTTTTTAATGTCTGTGCAGCAAGTGACTCAGTTGCCGTTTGGCCATTGTGAGGGGGAGGGGGCATATACTGCCACCCATTGAGGTGGTAGTAGGTAAGGTCTCCTGTGCTAAGCTGCTAATGTGTGTGTTTTCTATCTACATGTATACTGTAGTACTTTGAACCATCCCCTACTCTTCCTTTGCATGTTGGATGTAGACCTGAGTTGAGATAGTGATGGAGGTGGGGATGGATGCACTGCATTATACCTTTGACCCCCCCCTACATTGTGATCCAATAATTAGATATATTTATATCACTGTCTCTGGGATATATTTCTACACAGGATGGAAGAGACTTGAGTGCGAGAACTGATACTCAGGGATGCAGGGGTCACATGTATGAATATAAGTGCATGCAATGCTGACATAACTGACATAGCTCATTCATGGATATTTCTGGTACATAGTATGTCTGCAGCACAGGCCACATTGCATCACTCTACTGTTGCCTACTACACTGGAGATCTGTGAGCTGACCTGTTCTGCACTCTCATATGGTTCCACAGTAGCTGGCTATTGGCCTTCTCCCGTACATACCTCCCTCCACCCCATTTGTGCAATCACTCTAGTGCCATACTCATCACAACCCGATAGTCATATTTGAGCCTCTTTGTAAAGTGGACATGGAATATCATTTTCACACACCTACACAGGCTGACGCTGCATAGCCAGTCATATCAATAAAAACCCAAGGAAGGGTTGTGGGCTATTGGGGAGGTCTACATCTTGTTTATTGGGACACATTCAAATGCCACATTATTCCTGGCCTAACCTGCCAATGCCTCAAACTCCTGCCAAGCAGTAGGGGGCTACTCGTGATCTTTGCACAGTTGGTAAGTTATGTACATTCTTAACCATCTGGTGTGTGAGTGAAATGTACTAGCAATGTTATATTACATCAACAGGTCAAGGGTGTGAAAACCTGGATAGTCCACATGTAACCTGAGAAATAGTGTGGCTTTTGCAGTGGAAAATACCAACAGTTGTACACTGTAGGAACCGCCAGCCCACTTCAAGATAGATGTCTGCATTTGTATGGTGTTACAAGCTGAGACCTAACCTAGATTTAGCTGTCATGGGACTAGCCCAGCATAGGGAGCTGCTACCTCAGGAGGTCTATGATCCTTGAGTGTCTACCACTACAGCAATGCAATTAGCATTGGTATGCTGAGTATAGGATAACCTCTGGACTCACACTGTCCCCAGTGAGTTGCAGATAACCTCAACAAGTCTAGTACTGCATAGAGGACATCAGACTGGCATTGCACACAGTTGGCTGATGCCACACTGGACAAAATGTGTCCCTGAGGTGCAGAGAGGGCCACAGGATGCCAACTATCCCACCCAATGTGTGAGACTTGTCAGTCTTTTCCCTACATCATGTTCTGCACAACATGAGCCTACCATATGTTAAAAGGGCCTGAGTACAGAAGACACTGTTACATACCACAGTGCTTTTCCCTGCAGCACTTGCCATTCCTATATTCACATATATATTTGGGTGACAAAACTGAGGCAGAGCTCACAGTTGCCATCACCGTCTGACCGGGGTAGACCAGCCATCACTAAGCAGGGAGGGAAGCATACTGAAAGCACCTCTGCCCTTCCCACCTTATTGATATGTGGCAGTAAGGGCTTCTGCCACTAATGGCCACTCACAAATGTGCAAATAGCCACACTGGTAGACATATTTGCCACACATAGTCATTTGCATGCCATGCAACAGAGTAGTATGGAGCCAGACATTGATCCAAGTAACAGCCAGTCTGTAAGTTACCTTATGGACACAAAATATGTATATTGTTTCTGCCAATTGGTGTTCATAAGAAGGAAAGATAATGGCAATTTGTAACTTGAATGATGTCCTATGTGATTTCTGTGCAAGGACTATATTATCAGACTGGGGGTCTGTGGTACACAACTGATGCCCTAATGATCAGAAGCAAAGGCAAGCGGTAGAGGCCAATAGTGCCATAGTAACACCCACTTGTGCTTCTGCACAATGATCACAGCCAACAAGCAAGTGTAACAATACATTCACCAGCTCTGACTGCAATGAGCATTGCTTGCTATACAAGGTATTACTTAGTCCTCCCCAATGCTCAATGGGCAGAGTGCCAAATATTGGGACTGCTCCCACAGCAAACCCTACACCAGCTCAGAGCTGGCATTAGGGTTTACAGAGCATTGGGGAGGGATGGGGAGCCCTGCACAGCATAAATTTGCATGAATGCAAAACAAACCCCTATAACAATAGTGGCCCTGATGGCTAGTGCCCCCCAACCCCCCTGACACAGCAACAGGAGGTTTGGGGGACATCAAGCCTCTGCCCCCCCCCCCCCACAAGGGTCCATGGGAGGCTAGAGATTGGGTGGATCTCCAGCCACCCTCACTCCCCCAACATCCAAAAAAGAAGCTCTGGTGCTCCAGGTGAGCTGCCACCCCAATCCCCATCCTCCCTGGTGGTCTAGCTGAGCCCTCCTGTCCCAGTACCTTTTAGTTGAAGGAGAAAGTAGCACACCCCCGCCTCATTCAGCGCCTCTTTCAAAATTGTGCCACCCTGCCCTTCACAGTGCATCCTGGGATCCACAGGCTGCACTTTCCCTACCATATAGGGAAGGCTTTCCCAGCACATTCCAGGATGCATTGGGAGGGCATGGCAGTGTCATGATGAAGGGGGCATTGGATAAGGAGGGAGTGTGGTACTTTCTCCACTACAAAGGTACCAGGGCGGCGAGGAGGGCTCAGAACACCAGGGGGGATGGTGGTTGGGGTGGCAAGCCAACTGGGGCACCAGGGCTTATTATTTGGGTGTTGTGGGAGGGTTAGGGGGGCTTGATATTCCCCCGATCTCCAGCCTCCTGGACCCTCATGTTGGGGTGGGGGGCTGGTCGTCCACCAGACCTCCTGCCCCCATGTCACTGTCCTGGAGAGGGGGGGGGGTTTGAAGGTTGGGGGGCAGTAGGTCACCAGGCTGGACCTGTAAACCAAGTGTAGCAGGATTGCTCAGGCACAGTCCTCCTGCACATGTACACTTATGATCCTAAATGATAATGTGCATGCTACTACTTTTGCTCATAGAACCATTATAGCCCCTGCACTGTCCCAGCGTTTCATGCACTGCTTGTAACAACACGGGACATTTCATCATTGAGTCCTGAGAGTCTATACTTGATGTGACTTTTGGGACACCAGCAATCCAGCCTTTACCTCTTTCATGGTGCATTCTAATTGTGTGCATATCGAACATTCCATCACTATTATGCTTACATTGTATTTGCATCTCTGTTATTTGACTTCCCCTGCTGTTAAATGTGTATACATAGGATAAAGTGTCATAGCAGTCCTATTCTTTGGTTTCACTTTGCTCTATTAAATTCATGCAAGGGGAGCAGACTCAGTATTTTTTCACAGAGAGGGTGGTGGATATGTGGATGCCCTCCCGCGGGAGGTGGTGGAGATGAAAACAGTAATGGAATTCAAACATGCATGGGATAAACACGAAGGAATCCTATTTAGAAGGAATGGTTCTGTGGAATCTTAGTAGAGATTGTGTGGCGACGCCAGTAATTGGAAACAAAGTGGGAGCTGGGCAGACTTCTACGGTGTACGCCCTGATCGTGACTGAATAGAAAGGGATGGAATGGAGTGTACATTTTAAGGGGCTTCGATGTTAGCTTCAGAACTTAGGGCTAGATGCACTAAACCTTAACGACCCTCTAACGAAGGAAATTCCTAACCATTGCATGCGTTAAAGGCCTTTTTCCTAGGAAGCAAGCAGCTAACGAAAACGGAATGCAAAGGAGAAACTACCATTGAAATGTGGACAATTCAGAATGCACTAACCATACCAACGATTGCAATGAATCATTTACCGTCAGAAATTTTACGTGCGCTCAGACCTGTCGTTAAGGCCTGAGCTATCATCGCCCCGCTGCCCCCTGCACCATCAAAATCCAAGCCAGCATGTTTAAAAAGAAAAGTGAGATACAAACACGTGGCTCTCCGCTTTCCCCTGCATCATTACAAAACAAAACATACTGCTTCTCCCTGCAGCTTTGAAAATTAACACTCTGCTATCCCCTGAAGCCAATTTTCCCAGTACTGTAAACAAGCTGCAAAGAGGTCTTTTGTTACAAAAGGGGATTTACGAGGGTTGTTCTTTTTAGAGTTATCTTCAACTGCACTCTTCTGCTAGATCAGACAGCTAAAAGACTTGCAGGTCGGGATCCCCCCCTCGCACGCCCCAGTCTGACGTAAGCAACCTATGTAGGTTTAATAGGTTTGTGGCTGCTCTGCGCATGCTTAAGGAGCAAATTAACGACGGGGATTACGAGCGCTTGATACATTGTACTTTTCAATACCGCACCGAACATTTCTGAGCTGTTTTTTTTGTGCATTCTTCGTTGTTTCAAATTCATTAAGCACTTTTACGATTTAGATTTTTTTAAACGTTTGGTTGATGCATCTAGCCCTTAGTACAGGAGCAAGACTGAGCAGACTTCTAAGGTCTGTGCCCTGAGAAAGGCAAGGACAAATCAAACTCAGGTATACATAAAGTATCACATACCATGTTAATCTTGTTGGGCAGACTGGATGGACCGTACAGGTAAAGACCTTTATCTGCCGTCATTTACTATATTAAAGCTTTCCTCTTTCCTTGTATTAATGTTTGTACTTATTCATTTTCAAGCTGTGAACAGGACTGTATATTGGATGTTTATTGTACCTGCTGAACACCAACTTGGGTGAATTTCTGTGTAAGTGGGGGGGGGGGGGGAATAATCCCTTCCACCCCCCCCCCCAAGAAAACACACACACCATGGTCAAAAGTGACAATCCAATCACTATGTCCCTCACTAGTAAATGCACCCTTTAATGTAGTGCAATTATACAATGGAGCCACAATGACACTTGTAGGCCACAACCTACCTCACGCTTCATGGAGCCCTTCCAATTAAAATGGATCCACCACCTCCTGTGGTACATACCTTAAGATGACTCCTTTTGCCTTTATTCTAATATTATTCACTACTTTAAAAGCAAACAACACTCATACAGTGAGAGCCCCAAGGAGTTGGATTTGAACCTAGTATGCTAAGCTCAGAGACCAGTGCATTATCCATTAAGCCACAGTTGCAGTACCAAATTGCAGCACTGATGAATGTAGTGCAAACAGATACTGGAGGGTCATGGGCCATGCAATGCTGCAAAGGTACGTTAGATTCCCACTTTGTTCTTGTAATCGTGCTCAAGGTACTATTTTTCCATTTCAATTACTCCCCTCCCCCCCCCCCCCCCCCCCCCCCATATATGATGTGGACACCACTGCACGTTAATTCATGCTGAAGAGATATGAGGTTGTACTACAGTACACATATTGTTTTGGAAGAGACAGATTGTAGTTTTAGGTTTGTGCAGACCTCTGCAGTCCAGAACAGTGTTTGACCTTTTAATATAAGATATTCTGTCGACCGCATACAACTTATTCGACAAAGGTTGTAAAACTGGGTTTTGTATAAAGCTGCTGTACATGAGAGATGATTCATTCCAAGTACTCTACACCTTAAATATCTGATTTTCTATCCTTACAACAGCAAAGACAGTGAAAACACAGCCCAATCTACCTTGAGATTCCAAACCATGAAGTAGGGATGATAACGCAGATGCCCTATTAGGCTACTGCAAAGTATATGTGTGAGGTAGGCCATGGTTCACAGAAACATTATAAAGCTGTATCTTTACTACAAGGTGGCCTACATTACTTTTATTAGTGCTGAGCCTAGTCTAGATCACTGACTTAAGTGCATGCTGCTGGAAGTTGTGATTGTGGGTTTGAGGCTGCTGAATTTGGCCCTAGAAGAATCACACAGGGATTGTCTTGTAATCATAATATGGGTTAGTATAACATTTTAATGCTGGTACATAGCACCTCACCTACTCCCAAGGGCATGACTTACCAAGCTGGCTGTTTGTGTCCAAACCTGATGGACTGTGCAGAAACCTGTGGGCCGTGTGCTGTAACAATATGTGTGAAAGCTAGTGACCCTTCAATTGTACACTTTCACAATAATGAAGTGCCGTGACTAGGGTTACCATATGGCTCCAGAAAAAGGAGTATACCTGTTCAATGGCTATATCAAAAAATCAACTCTTCAACGGTCCCACTGTCATACAAATGCAGAACGATATAAAGGTTAAGGGATCCAACTTCCTACTCATATATTTCTTTCAAACAATAGCTTCAACGTTACACTGTCAGAGCTGGCGCTAGATTAGATCGTAGGGGAGGTTCTTGAGACAGCTCCTATTAGAGCGAAACATGCATGTCGGGCAGTAGAGCCCCTGGATCTGATTCTTGAGATAAGTTTCATTATTAAGTATAAGAATGAAAAGAAAAGTTTATTTATAATATATTAGTTGGGTGTACCGATGACGAAGTTTGCGTCGTTGATACTGCCATATGAATTTTAGTGTTGGCAGTAGACGCTACTGAGGTACCCTAAGAAATGAATGCTGATTGAAGAAGAGGGAATGTGTAACGTTGAAGCTATTGTTTGAAAGAAATATATGAGTAGGAAGTTGGATCCCATAACCTTTATATCGTTCCAGAAAAAGGAGGACAGATTGAGCCAGTCTGGGTTTTACTTCCATTGCTTTCAATGCCATGACAGTGGTTCAAGTGAGGGTAACGGCTCAGATCACCATGTTGTGGGGACAAAGGGAATGGTGTGAGAATTACTTGCTTGCATTTTTATACAATTCATGGCCGTGATTTGAGAAATGTTGTGGCTTACTGGATATATATATGTACCTGGTGGGCCTACTTGACTGGTGGCAGCCTAGGTTAGACCGTTACACGTTTCAGATGTCAGGAACCACAAAGGTGCAGGCGTTCTGCTGCTAGTGTGGGGATACCACATGAAAGAGTTCCAACAATATACAAACGCCATACAGTACACCCATAGAAGCCAACTTTTCAAAATGATTGGGGGTGCTGAAATGTTTTTGGTTTTTTTTACAAGTGGTGCATTCCCCCCCCCCCCCCCACCCTCTCCATTCATATCCAGCAGTTCTCCTCTCTCCCTTGCCCTCTCCTCCATTCATATCAGCAATTCTCCTCTCTCTCCTCCTCTCCCCTCTCATTCATGTCCAGTGACTTCTCCTTTCTCCCCTGCCCTCCATCCATGTCCAACAAGTCTCATCTCTCCCCTGTCCTCTCTTCCATGTCCAGCAATTTCTCCTCTCTCCCCTCCCCTCCATGTCCAGTAACTTGCCTCAAACACCACCTAACCCTTTTTAGCCCCCCTTTCCTCCGAGTTCCAGTCCCATCCCCAGCCTGACCCCTTCTCCCACAACAGTCCCACCCTCATTTCCTGTTTCTGTGAGGGCGGGACCAGAGCTGAGAGAGAAGGGAAGGCTGAAGCCGAGCCTGCTCACCTTTCACTGCTGCCGGGACCCGAGGTAAGATGAGTTTAAATTCTGGGCAGCAGGATGGTGAGGACAGAGGACTGTTGAGGGAGAAGAGGGCGGGCAGGTCGCGCTGGCTGGGGTTGGAACCGGAACTTCCAACAGTGGGTTAAAATATTGGGGGTGCTCGAGCACCCACAGAGTCGGCACCTATGAGTACACCCAGGCCCTGATGTGAGCTACCTTCTCCATTGGCACATCATTTCTATTCACCCTCTCTTCTGTAGCTGACATGAGCCCTATATGGTGGCCACTGCGTTTTACCCACTGGAGGGAAACATATTAGGAAAGGGCCACAGGAGCATTGGATGGGGTGGAACTGGCAAAACTGAAGTACTGACAGGTGCAGAAATGCGATGTGTGCTACACCAGCTGTAGTCACATGCCCTTTATCATATACACATAAGCATCGCCATGCTGGGACAGACCAAGGGTCCATCAAGCCCAGCACCTTGTCACCGACAGCAGCCAAAAGAACAAGCAATTTGTCCCTCCCATCCTAGAAATAGTGTATTATTCCCTCGTCTATTCAATAACATTCTATGGCCTTTTCCGCCAGGAAGCTATCCAATCCTTTTTTGAAGTCCGCTAAGTTAACCGCCTTAACCACTTTTTCCGGCTACAAATTCCAGAGTTTAACTACGCGTTGAGTGAAGAAAAATTTCCTCCGATTCATTTTAAATTTACGACACTGCAGCTTCATCGCATGCCCCCTTGTCCTAGTATTTTTGGAAAGCATAAACAGACACTCCACATCGACCCATTCCATTCCACTCATCATCCTATAGACCTCAATCATATCTCCCCTCAGCCGCCTTTTCTCCAAGCTGAAAAACCCCAGCCTCTTCAGCCTTTCCTCATAGAGAAGCCTTCCCATTCCCTGTATCATCTTTGTCGCCCTTCTCTGCACCTTTTCCAATTCCACTAAATCTTTTTTGAGGTGCGGCGACCAAAATTGAACACAATACTTGAGGTGCGGTCGCACCATGGAGCGATACAATGGCAGAATAATAACCTTATTTTTGTTTTCAATCCCTTTCCTAATGATACCCAACATTCTATTTGCTTTCCTAGCCGCTAAGCCACAGCAGCACATTGAGCAGAAGTTTTCAACGTATCATCAACGATGGCACCTAGATCCCTTTCTTGGTCCTCTTTCCCACATGCATCACTTTGCACTTGTTCACATTAAACGTTATCTGCCATTTAGACGCCCAGTCTCATAAGGTCCTCCTGTAGTTTTTCACAATCTTTCCGCAATTTGATGACTTTGAATAACTTTGTGTCATTGGCAAATTTGATTACCTCACTAGTTACCCCCATCTCTAAGTCATTTATGAATCTGTTAAAAAGCAGATGGCCCAGTACAGATCCCTGAGGGACCCCACTAACTACATTTCTCCGTTGCGAATATTGACCTTTAAATCCTACTCTTTGTTTCCTATCTTTCAACCAGTTTTTAATCCACAGTAAGACACTACCTCAGATCCCATGTCCCTCTAATTTCCTCTGTAGTCTTTCATGAGGGACTTTATCAAACGCCTTCTGAAATTCTAGATACACAATATCAACTGACTCACCTTTATCCACATGTTTGTTTACCCCTTCAAAGAAATGCAGCAGATTGGTGAGGCAAGACTTCCCTTCAGTAAATCCATGTTGACTTTGTCCCATTAGTCCATGCTATTTTGTGAGGAGGCGTGGCCAGTGCTCATCAGCCAGCATGCACCTATCATCACACAATGCCCAATAGCCAGTACAGTGGGACGTGACCCTTTACCGTCTAGTGTGTGGTAGGACAGAGGGACAAACACAGTATTAGCCACATAGTAATTTGTACATTATGCGCAGGCATTGCTGACAGCAGCAATACATTCATCATTTGATCAGTGGAGGAGTGGGCTAGTGGTTAGGGTGGTGGACTCTGGTCCTGGGGAACTGAGGAACTGAGTTCAATTCCCACTTCAGGCACAGGCAACTCCTTGTGACTCTGGGCAAGTCACTTAACCCTCCACTGCACCAGGTACAAATAAGTACCTGTATATAATATGTAAGCTGCATTGAGCCTGCCATGAGTGGGAAAGCGCAGGGAACAAATGTAACTAAAAAATAAATCACCAAAGGGGAAACTGCTGTAGGCATGTGGCAATCCCATACACCCAGAATATTGCAGAACACCTCTTTCTCCCAGCTTGTGGGCCCTTTTACAAAGCAGCAGTAAACCCAATGAAGCCTTACCACTTGCTACAACTTAAGTACCACCAGACTACCGCAGCAGCCTGCAGTTGCTACCCCCAGCGCGTGCGTGTTTTAAGATCAAATTACACAGTACATTGAGATATTTAAATAGTACATTTCAACAAGGAGGTTTTTTCAGCCAATGAAGACCTCACCCCGTAGATCAGAACGTAATAAATTATGGACCAGGGATACAGAGGCTTTTTCCTCCATCACATAGTGATAATTATTGCCACATTGTTTGCAACCACCGTTTGAATATTAAGTAATGCTTGTATTAAATATTGTGGTTGAGTCCCATTGGTAATCTGGAAATGCAACATGATATTCTACCAGACCACAGGATCTCAAACCTGTCCTAGGGGAGAACCAGGCAGTTGGGTTGTTGGGATTGGCTACATGAACAGCCATGAGTTTAATTTGTATGCCTAGGAGACATTACATAAACATTGAAGTGATTAGTTCTTAAGATGCTGACATCCAAACTAACTGGAGTTTCCCCAGGATAGGTTGAAGATGATCTGTACATTATATGTGAATATGTCAAAAGGATCTAGCAATTAAGTAGGACGCAGGTGAGAAATAGAGGGTTACAGGTGTACAAGAAGGGGATCCTATCTACTATATTCACAGTCTACAGGTTCACAAAGTAGATTCAAACACATTCCTTTCCTGGACCTAAAGGAGCATGTAGAACATGGTATCAGGTACTGTGTCTGAGCCTACCTGTCCCCACGCCCCAACTAACGTGCAACTGTCTGCTAGTCAAACAAGTGAAATATAAAATACAGTCCTCAATAAGTCACAAATGTCCCTGACTCTATGTCCTCTTTGTACAGTACTTAAAACCCTGTTAAGTGATGTTAGTGAGGTGACACAAAGGGTGCCTATCAGCCATAGTAGACAGATACCCAGGCCAGTATTCCCAATGGAATGAGCCCACCCTGCCATAATTGGTATGCTATATTAGCTTCCTCTGGTCACAAAGATCAGAGGCCTCATTATCAAGGTGTAGTGGAGTGTACCTGCTCACCTTCAACAAAGGGTAGTTGCTATACACTTTGACATTAAAGGAGAGTGGAATATGTGAACCACCACTAGTCCTTCACATGTATCGGCTTACCAGGTAAATATCCATATGCTGCATCATCTAAAACAACTATATAATGTGGTTTCAGGTTCTCTGTGGCCTTAAGCACCTTCTGAGGTCACTACCTCAACTTTGCCAAGGAGTTGGAAACACATTGCTGGCTTGGGGGGGGGGGGGGGGGGAGTGTTCTTTATAACCAGTTAGGCCTCTGGATCATTGGCCAAGAGCTATCTCTGAAAAAAAAAGCCATTTGCACCAGTAGAAATATAACTATTTCTAGGATTGATCTTATTCCCTATTGCTTCTTGCTGGCCTGGCACTGCAACAAATGGTGCTTAAATGAGTGAGTGATCAGGCATCATATCAGGTGCTTTCCTTTGTCAATGTGATTCATTTTGTTATAGAGAACTACCGTGTTCCCTATGAAGTTCACTATATTAGGACTGTAGTAGAGTGAAATTGAGGTTTCTCCTTTTGATGATGAATAAGAAAAAAAAGCATGTCAAAGCTACATTGCTGGGCATAATGTGCATTCATATCTAGTAAGAAACAATAATTATTTAATAACCATTAACCCTTTCCCTTGTCTTTTAAGGGGTCTATTTATTAAGATGCACTGTAAGGAATAATGTATGTTATGTGCAAAATAAGCTTTATTTCTAGCAGATAACACATGTTAACACAAAATAAATTTCAACAATGTGTGTTAAATAATAATGAGCTGCAGAGCATATAAATGCATATAAAGCAGTTCTTTATTACGCATAATGAATAATGCAGCTCAAGTTAAACTTTTACAAACTGCATTACTGATTTAAAGTTAACAACAACTCAAGAGAGATTGCTAACTTCCCTTCAGAAGCATCTGTTTCTAACATACGAGTCAATTTTCCTGGGTGTTCTCTCAAATGTTCTGGTAAAAAGAAACTAATAACTGTAAGCCATTAAAAGCGCACTCACCCCCCCCCCCCCCCCCGAACAACCCCTGTCTCCCAGTACCCAATTCCAATATCCAGGTTCTAGATTGAGGCATGAGCTGCCCTTCATGATAATCATTATCATTAATTTTGATATAATTTAGTGGATAAATCCCTTCAAAATGGTTTACAGCATAATAAAACAATAAATCAGAAAAATAAAGAAAAGCAAGACACAAAAGTTTACAGATTGTAGCACTGTTCATCCAATACCCTCTTAAGGAATAAATCCTTACGAACCAACTTTATTTGTTCCAATTTCAATAACATACCAAACATATTACAACTGTATTGTATTTCTTTTGTCATACAATAATATCACTTGATATATAAATTAATTCTCACATCTAAAATCCCCTCTCACCTTTCCTCTTCCCCCCCCCCCCCCCCCCCCCCACAACATCCCTCAAACCATCATTGTATCCTGGGAAGTTATATCATTTTTCCAACTGTCATAAATCTAGCTATGAGTTCATGAATGAACTCTTGTGTTAGTTGTCAATGTCTTTGGGAGCTCTACAAACTATATGAGTCCCATATTTTATGATAATGCAAAATCCTACCATATTTTCTAGCACTCAACTTAGACATTAAACATGTATAGTCTAACTTTAAGAGAACCGCCTCCACTGGTGGGGTGCATGGTTGTTTCCAACATTTTGCTAATGTAATCTTTGCAGCAGTAAAGAGGTGAGTTTCCAGCTTATGGGTCTCTTTCAAAATTCCACCCACTTTATGATGAAGCAAACTACCCTCTGGATTGTGGAGATATCATATCATGCCTGTAAGATGGTGTCCAACATAGTTGAAAAGGAGGCATGGCCATGGATGTGGAATGGGTGGGTTGTGGGTGTATTTAAAATCTATGCATGTTATAGAATATACCCACTCCATGCCTAATTTAGACACAGGATTTACACCAGGTTTTACTTAGCATAATTGGCCGCAACTAAATTTAGTCATGTGGACCAGCACTCAGCATATTCTATAAACCACATGGAAATTTAGGCTTATTCTATAAAGTATGCCTAAATATGCTTAAGCAAATTTAATTTTGCTGCCAAAATTTTAGGCATGATATATGGAATCTAGTCCTGCATGACAATGGCAGGGTATCAGGATTCAAGCTAAATATGGATGTCTAAAATTTTAAACATTAATATAGAAAGACTGCAGTCCAACAACTACTACACCTTTTTCCATTTTATTGGGCACAGAAATGCTATTTGGGCATTTAATTGTTTCACCTTCAAAATTACACAAGCTTAACTTCCTACCAAATTTGACTGACTGTACATTTGTCCTTTAGATTGTAAGCTCCTTTGAGCAGGGACTGTCCTTCTATGTTAAATTGTACAGCGCTGAGTAACCCTAGTAGCGCTTTAGAAATGTCAAGTAGTAGTAGTACTTCTGGAACTAGAGCACTGTGAAGGCTTAAATCTATCCTGCTTGGAACGGATTAATGCCCTAAAAATGATTGTGCTATCAAAATTGTTATATTTCTTCATGGTTATTCCTGTTGTTATTTATCTAAGGGCTGTTTTCACTTATTATATAGAAAAGCTTTTCTTTATATTTGGAAAAGAAAAGCCAACCAGGGTGAATAGAGTCATACTCCATCAGATAAAACAGGGTGAGGCGTGGGGGTCCCTGGCCCTGCACTTTGCCCTTTCTCATGTAGAAGCACAGCTCCAGATTATAGCTGAATGGCTGCAGGGATTCCAGAAACAATGGAGTCATAGAACAGAACATCATCAGGGAGATACCCCTGTGGGTGCTACCATAGTTGCCTATGCAAAAGCTGTGAAGGTTTTTACCCCACATACCCATTTATGTGAGAGACCTCCTTAGCCACACGGCTTGACAGCGAACTAAGTTTTTTACTTATTGAAGACATTTTCTATCTACTCCTATTATATATGCCCAGGGTTTCTACCTGGGACAAGAAGATATATTTGCCAGATGGACTACAGCTTTATTATGCACCTTGGGGCAAGTACGGGAGGAGGAGGGACTATTAATCTTGGATGATCTTAAGGAAGAATATGGGGTTGACACAGCATGAGGCTTTTCAATAACAACAATTAAGAGGGCCCAAGAGGATCTGCGATTAGGAGATACTGCTCTAGAAAAGGTGATCCGTATGGGCATGGGTAGAGGGGGAATAAGTAGAATATATATAGCTCTACTAGCCCAGTGTACGTCGGTGTCTTTTTATATTAATAGATAGGAAAAGGAATTAGCACATTAGTTTAAAGATCAGGTTAAGATGTTTAATTCTTTGCTTAAGGTATCAGTGACAATTAGCATGATTGAAAATGGCTACAAAATGTTTTACCAGTGGTACTACACCCCGGTTCATTTAGTCAAGATTTATAAAATTAATATAAACAGTTGTTGGCAGAACTGTGGAGAGTGAGGCACTTTTCTGCATATATTTTTATTTATTTGTTGCATTTGTATCCCACATTTTCCCACCCACTTGCAGGCTCAATGTGGCTTACATTATGCCGTAGTGGCGATCGCCATTTCCAGAGTGAGAAATACAAAGTGGTATTGCATTAGAGTTCATAAATGATAGAGTAAATTATAGAGTAAGTTAGACAGTAACTTATAGAGTAAGTTAAACAATCAAATATAGAAAGTTCATTCCAGCATGAGAAATAAAGTGGTAGTGCGTTAACATTCATTAGTGACAGAGTGGCTGAAGCAATCAAGTGTAGAGAGTTCGGTTTTGTCTAGTTTTGGTAGAGTTTCATTGTCAAGTATTTAGGATGGATCCTTGTGGTATGCCTTTTTGAAAAGGTTGGTTTTCAGTAGTTTTCGGAAGATTGTTAAGTCGTGCATTGTTTTTATGACATTTGGTAGTGTGTTCCATATTTGCGTGCTTATGTATGAGAAGCTAGATGCATATGTTGATTTATATTTAAGTCCTTTGCAACTGGGGTAGTGGAGATTCAGGAATGTGTGTGCTGACCTTTTTGTGTTCCTGGTTGGTAAGTCTATAAGGTCTGACATATAGACCGGGGTCTCACTGTGAATGATTTTATGGACCAGGGTGCAGATTTTGAATGCAATTTGTTCTTTTAGTGGGAACCAGTGTAGTTTTTCTCTTAGGGGTTTGGCGCTTTCATATTTCGTTTTTCCAAATATGACTCTGGCTGCTGTGTTTTGGGCAGTGTGGAGTTTCTTAATGATTTGCTCTTTGCATCCGGCATAGATGGTGTTGCAGTAATCTAGGTGGCTTAGTACCATTGATTGTACCAGGCTGCGGAATATTTCCCTTGGGAAGAAAGGTTTAACTCTTTTGAGTTTCCACATTGAGTGGAACATTTTCTTTGTTATATTTTTCACATGGCTTTCTAGTGTGAGATTTCGGTCAATTGTAACTCCGAGAATTTTCAGGCTGTCCGAAACAGGAAGGGTGTAATCTGGGGTGTATATAGTGGTGGGTTTGTTCGTGTTATATTGTGATGAGAGGATGAGACATTGTGTTTTTTTCTGCGTTTAGCTTTAGTTGGAATGCATCTGCCCATGAATTCATTATTTGGAGGCTGTGTTTGATTTCATTTGTGATTTCTGTTAGATCATGTTTGAACGAGATGTAGATCGTGACATTGTCTACGTAGATGTAAGGATTGAGGCCTTGGTTGGATAGTGATTTGGCTAGGGGTGTCATCATTAGGTTAAAAAGGGTTGGTGAGAGTGGTGATCCTTGGGGTACTCCGCATTCAGGTTTCCATGGTGATGATATATTCAAATTTGATATCACTTGGTATGTTCCTGCGCTTAGGAGGCCATTGATCCATCTAAATACGCTTCCTCCGATCCCGAAGTATTCTAGGATGTTCAATAGTATTTTGTGGCTAACCATGTCGAACGCGCTGGACATGTTCAATTGTAGGAGGAGTACACTATTGCCAGTTGCAATTGTTGGTTTGAATTTGGTTAGGAGAGTGATTAGTACTGTTTCGGTGATGTGGTTGGATCGAAATCCTGATTGTGATTCATGTAGTATTGAGAATTTGTTTAGGTAGTCGGTGAGTTGGTTGGTTACCATACTTTCCATTAGTTTGACTGCCAGAGGGATAGATGCTACCGGGCGGTAGTTGGTTATGTCATTTGCTTTTTTCTTTGAATCTTTAGGTATTGGAGTGAGAAGTATATTTCCTTAATCCTTAGGGAAGAATCCATGTTGTAACATGTAGTTTAGGTGTGACGTGAGGTCTGTTATGAAGCGTTGAGGGGCGGATTTTATTAGGTTGTTGGGACATATGTCCAGTTTGCAGTGGGATTTGGCAAACCTGTTGATTCCTTGGGTGACGGTTTCGTCGGTCAGTAGATCAAAGTTTGTCCAGATTCGGTCTGCTGGGTATTCATTGGGTATTAGGTCTAGGCAGTCAATGAATTTTTCGTGGTCGGTGGTATTAAGTGGTAACGTGAATCGTAGTTTTATAATTTTCTCATTGAAATATTTAGCAAGGTTGTCTGCTGATCGGGTGTCTGTGTTGGTTGTGGTAACCGGTGTAGTGTCTAGTAGTTTGTTCACGAGTTGGAAAGGTTTATGTGTGTCTTTGTAGTCTGGCCCTATTTTGGTTTTGTAGTATGACCTTTTGGTTTGTCTTATTGTATATTTGTATTTTCTTTGCATTTGTTTCCATGTGTTAAGTGTGTATTCATCTTTCATTTTTTTCCATGCTTGTTCAAGGCTCCTAGCTTGTGTTTTTAATTTTTTTCAGTTCTTCATTGAACCATGGTACCGAGATGTGTTGTTGTGAGGTTCTTGTTTGTAATGGTGCAATTTTGTCTAATGTGCTCCTGCATCTGTTGTCCCAATTTAGGAGGTAGTATTTAGAGTCTGTTTGTGCTATCCATTCATTCTTGTAGATCTGTTGCCAGAATGTAACAGGGTCAATTTGGCCTCTCGTGGTGAAGGTTGTGCATTCTTGCTTGTGGTATGAGCCTTTTTTTCACCATTGTAGGGCAAGGTTTAGTTTGTGGTGGTCTGACCATGGTATGTCTGTCCATTTTGTGTCTGTTAGTATTAGGTTTAAATCTGAGGACAGTTTGTGTGTCCTTTAACATGGGTTGCTTGCATATTAGGCCAGTTGAGGTACCATAGTTGGAGGAAATCCTTGCATTCATGTGCATTGGTTGTGTTAGGGTCTTCTAGGTATAGGTTTATGTCCCCTATTATAAGTAGAGTTAGATACACAGGTATTCGATATGAAATCCATGAAGTGTGGTTGGTATTATTGCCAGTTACCTGGTGGTCTATAAAACAAGACAACGTTTAGGTGGTCAAGCAAGGTAGTACAGTGGATTCTAACTGAGGCGATTTCAAGTTGTGGTGTTATAGACTCGGCTGTTGTTACGGTGAAGTGGGATCTATAGATTAGTGCAATGCCTCCTCCTCTTTTTTTTTTTTTTCTTGTCCAGTGAGTGATTTTGTAGCCTGGGGGACAAAGATCTAAAATTCTGGGGTCCTTCTGATCGTGGATCCAGGTTTTGCTGATGAATAGTAGATCGAGGTTGTCTGCCGTGATCCAATCTGTTATTATTGTTGTTTTGTTGACTACTGATCTGGCATTTATGTATCCCGCTTGAATTGTTTGGTAGGGGTCAGCTGGGTTTGAGGTTGTGTTGATTTTCGTTAGTTGTCTATTCTCCTGTAGTGTGGGTTTATTGTGTCCTTTCTTTCCTTTGTATTGATTTTGTCCGCGTATGGTAATTCTTCCATTGTTTTGGTGGTTGTTATTCTGGTGAGGTGTATTGTATCTGGGTAGTCTGTTGAGATTGTGTAATGTGGGAATGTTGTTGGTGTTCATGAGGGGGGTGGTTAGTGTGTGGTGAATTAGGGATAGTGAGTAAATTATTAGGAGCAGTTTGGTGGTGTTCATTTTGGTATTATTTCGCTTTGGGCTGTTAGATGATAGGGTATGATGGTTGTGATGTTGGTCCTTGTTCATAGGATGGCGTTTGTGTGGTTTGGAGTGGGTTTGTTATTTTGTGGTGATGTTGAGCAGGTTGACTGATTAAGATTAACTGATTTACTCACAGTTCGATGTGCGGTCCTAGAGCTGTATCAATGGTCAGGTGTAGTGATCTCCAGGGTAAGCAGATAGCTGAGCAGGTAGGGGCAGTTCAGGGTTAGGATGAGCAGATAGTCGGGCAGGTAGGGGCAGTTCAGGGCTAGGGTCGTCCTCGGCATCTGTCCCAACATTGGATCACATGCTTATTCATGCATTTAGTTGTTTAGGGTTGTGTTGGTGTTAGCTCAGGGTCGAGCACTGTCCCTCTCCCTTCCTTGAGTTTATGCACAGTCAGATGTACAGGAGTGATGCCAGGGTGTAGAGACTCTGTGGTTCTGGATGCTGTGTCTGTGGTTTGGGTGGGGGTTAAGGGAGACCCCAGGTTCTGTCAGATGTGTGGAGGAGTTTCCTCAGGGCAGGATCTCTTTGAATACTGAGAGCTGTGGCAGCGGAGGAGGTAGGGTTCTGCTTAAATATTTCCTGTAGCGACAATAGGAGCTGAGGAGAGGCAGTAGTTTTGGCTGTGCCTCGTGCTCCGGGCCTCGGCAGATGGCCTCAATCTCCTCCACCACATTGCTTCCGCTTCTTCACTCCCCCTGCATCTCCAGTCAACCCGGGTCACGGGTGCCGTCAGCCAAATCCTTGGTGGTCCTAACAGTCTCGTTCAGGTCGGACATGATCACTTGATCCCGTGCTGCTGGCCAGGGTCAGGTAGACAGGCGGTGAAGTGGTAGTGCCTGGCGCAGGGCCGGAATCGTGGGGCCGGATGGAGCACAGCATGGAGCGAGCTGGTCTTTTCACTTCATTCTGGATGGGCAGGCGGGTGTGGAGGAGGGCTGGTTGGGCGAATGCCGCTCCGGGGTAGTTAGGGAATGGAGGTGGTCGCTTATCAGGCTTCGGCTGCTTCTAGTGTCGCTGCAGGACCGCTCTTGTGCCGAAGCTGAGTTATGGTTAGGTCGCAATCGTGGTCACCGGCTCAGACTGGCTCGTTCACCTCCCTTACCGCAGTCGGACTGACAGGCGGGTTCAATTTCAGGTGGCCAGTCAGGCGGGAGGTAGAAATGGGCTGTGATTGCCATCAGGTAGGCCTTGCGTGGTCCTCTGAGGGGAGAGGTTCGCTTGCCTCTCCCTGCTCCAGAGGTACGGCGGTGTCACCCGATGATTCCACCCGTTTTTCACTGGTCAGAATGTTTATGATTGCCGCTTTGCTGCTCGCCCCCTGGCTTTGTTTCACCAGGTCCAGGTCCTGAGCCTGGGGCCTGGAGCTCATTCAGATGCGACTAGTCCGGTTGCCATTATATGGTGGAACTGCCCAGTAGTGCAATTTTTTTGAATAGACAGTTTTGGAATATGTGACTTAGAATTTACATGCACCATGTTACAGAATACGCTTAGCAAGTACTGCGTGTAAATTCTAATTAATACCAATTAGTACAAATTGGTTAACATGCAATTATCAGCACTGATTAGCTTGTTAACCAATTAGCTTCTGTGCATTTTTATGGAATATGCATTGATTTTCACACAGAAATCGTGGTGCGATATATAGAATCCAGGGACAGTGCCTCAACCACATAAGCAAGGGACATCTCTGGGTTTCTTAAAGTTAACAAGATAGCATCTGTGAACAATAAAATTTTATGAGTTTGTTCACCATATCTTATGTGTTGTATGTCCGGTGAAGGTCTTAATTGAGCTAAGGGCTTGATGGACAGGGCAAATAGTAGGGGAAATAAGGTACATCCCTGATGGGTGCTCTGAAGTAGTTCAAAAGCATCAGTGTAGTTACCATTAATTTTCAAGGATGCTAGGGGCATTTTGTATAGAGACTGAACCCGATGCAGAGAAGGGCCTGTAATGCCCAACTTACCTAAGACCGCAAGCATATAGGACCAGCTGACTCTATTGAAAACCTTTCTTTACATTAAGTAAAAGTATCAATGATGGGTTCCTTGTGCCCCTAGCCTGTTCCACTAAGTGAAGTTCTCTACAAATATTATCAAAAGTTTTTCTTCCCATAATAAAAAGCCAGTTGGATTAAAATGAACTAAATTAGAAAAAGCCTTTTGAAACCAAGCTGCTGAAACCTTTGTAAAGATTTCATAATCTGTGCCTAGCAGTGAGATGGGTTGATATGAATCACATAAAAGCAGGTCTTTCTCAGGCTTAGGTATAGTAGTGAACTTTGCAAGGCACCAGGAATGAGGCAACTCTGTATGTTCATCAATAGAATTATAAACCCAAACCTGCACTAGAACAGGGACCAATATTTTACACAGACACTTATAAAACTTATTACCAAAGCCATCCAATCCTGGCACCCTGCCATTTGGTAATTCTTTTATTAGAGCCCAAAGCACCTCTTCTAAGACAATTGAGGCCAACAGTAAATCATTCCCTGAGGGGGAGAGAGAAGGCAACTCAATTTTGGAGAGAAAATAAGATATTGCTATCTCAGTGGGTTTCATCTCAGGTGTGTACAATTTAGTTTAAAAAGTCACAAATTCTTGCTGAATAGCCAGGTTATCTACCTGACATTGACCTTTAGAATCTTGGATCGCAAAAATGGAGTTATGCAACTGTTGTCTATGTAGATTATAGGCTAATACTAGCTCTGTTATTAAATTCAAAATACTCTTGTTTAACAGAATTTAATGTCTCTAATATCATTAAACTGAAGCTCATGAAGTTGTAACTGAAGTTCTCTTTGAATCTGACTTCCTTTTTCCCTTTTTACTGGAGGCCTCTAGAGCAGATACCTTGGCCCTTAACTTTTGTTCTTTCATCCTTTTTGATTTATTCATTCAGGGCTGCAGGGAAATAATATGGCCTCTTATTACTATTTTTATTAGCAAACCTTTTTTTTATTGAAAATGTCAATAAACACTCAACTGAACAATCCGAATTCTAAATTTTGATTTTAAACTCAACCAATCCCACCTGTACATCCCCGTCCCTTCAAATCCCCTCCCTCATCTTGACCTTAATGGTCACATTATGGAAAACAGTAACAAGGCAATATCCAACATTGATCAAGACCCTCAAGCGCCGTACGATACCCAAATCCACAATCTCCTCCCTTTATCCCCAACCTCCCACTATCCCTATAACCCCAACTTAGAATCGAACTATTAAAAAAACCCCACAACTTTATCAACTATCCTTTCCAGAAAGCCAGAAGTCAAAAGTTGGATGATTCAATTGCCTAGGAGGTGGTCCAGCCCCTGATACCAGAAACAAGAAAAGGTCTGTACTCTTATAACTCTCTCCTCAGTCAAAACAGACTGATTTTAACAGAGATCGTCTTCTGGGTTTCTGCCATTAAAAAAAAAAAAAATGTACACATCCTACATTGGAGTCCCTGGTGTGAGTCTGGCCAACATTCCAATAAAATTTAGAGGGAGTTCATAACAAAATTCCGGGCTCTGGGAGATAATGAGAAAAGATATGGATCCCATATAGACAAAAATTTATTTTTCCATTTTAATGATGTGCCTACGTGAAGGTTTTCCAGGAACATATGGTGATGGAGCATATTGCACCAACCCCAGTAAGAAGGAGCCTCTGGTACTGTCCATACTTTCAAAATAGATTTTTTTTGCCTAATAAAGCCACTTTACGAATAATGAGATGGTGGCCCCCGCTCTTCAAACAAAAAAACTTCTTGGTGGTCCAATAGGAGACCCACCGTGGATAGCAGAATAGAAGAACCTAGCAGGCCCTCCAGAAAGTGAACTATCCATCACCAAAAATACAGGATAACCATGCATTCCCAGAAAGCATGAATGAAAGAAAGAATTATGTAAATTACTGCATTTATGGCACACAGGAGAATCAGTGCCACCCACATGAAACAATTGAGTTTGTGAAAAATATACCCTGTATACAATTCAAAACCGGCATTCCCATAGATCAGCCAAAAGAGTCAGCTGTGGAATTTGTGATATCCAGAGAGATATATCTAATGACTCCGGAGATCTGTGTAAATCTGTTGCCCATTTAGCTTGAATATGTGCTAAGGATTTTTGCAAGGGAACTTGTAATGGAAGTACTGAGACCAATAAACGGTTCCTGTCTTCTCAGCACAAGAAAGACTGCACGTTCAAAGCATGACCTTTAGCTAATGCTGTCTGTTACAGAGATATTATTTAGTGGTATAATTGATTGTATGCAAAGTAGTGTCCAATTTGTGTAAGGTCCCTCCTCTTAAATTTGGTAATGGCAAAAGTGATCTATCGGGTGAAAGCACGATAGAGATATCTGATGCCCAAATCCCCCCCCCCCCTTAAAGGCAGCATTATCAAAAACTATATGTTTACTTCTCATGTATTTCCACTATTCGTGATGTATTGTAAGCCACATTGAGCCTGCAAAGAGGTGGGAAAATATGGGATACAAATGCAATAAATAAATAAATAAATAATGTGCTCTCTCCAATCTTATGGTAGCAGGAGCCACTGATGTATCAGCATCAGAAAGTAGTGTACTCACAATTTGCTGCACTACTGATTCACAATTTATATAGTCTGTAGTTTCTGGAACCCCCCCATAAAGCGCAGGTTGTGTTGCCTGCTGCAATTCTCCAAATCTTCAACTTTGTTCAATAGAAACTGATCAGTAGTTTTACATTCCTGTAGAGAGAAATTCAGGGTAATGACAGATTCCATATGCTGCTCCAAACGAGCTTCTTTATTGAATAGTCTACGGCCCAGTTCCGCTATTTCTCCACGGAGATCTGCAGCCAATGTACTTAGTTCAGTCCGAACCTCTTTCAAATCAGTTTTAATTTCCTGAAGGAGAACTCAAAATTCCATAAGCAGACCTCCATCCATTGTATGATCTGGTGATAATTCCATTGTAGGAGGCTGCATCACTGGTAGGCCCTGCTGACCACCAGTCTCCTCCATCTTAACTTTATCGCAACTTGCAGCTCTAGCAGGATGGTATGCAAAATCTTGCAATATATGATGAGAGGAGAGTGAAATACTCATGTCTCCATGTTCTTCAAATGTTTCTCTATAAGATTAACAATCTCCGTATATGCAGAACTGCCCAAATGGAGGAGATTTATGTTGAAGTTGAATCATGCTATGCAAGGATAAAAGCTCTGCCAACCATCTTGGTCAGTGATGTCACTTCCTCCGTGGAAAAAAGGTTTTCAAACCTTTGCTGAAGGATAACACTAAGCAATTTGGAGTAAAAATAAATAGAGCCTAGCTCCCAATCCAGCCCCACCCCTGATCCCATATAGAAAAATGATAATTGTACTGCAACAGCACCTACCAGGGTTTGGTAGTGGGGGCAGAAATCATTCTTGATCACTCCTGCCCAGTGACCGTCTTAAAAAAATAAAGTCTTAAGACTCAAGCATAGCAAAATAAGGGAGCATTCCTTTCTTCCTCTAGAAGGAACCTGAACCCTAACCACTACCCTAATGCTAAACCTAAATCTAGCATTAACTGCAACCTAACCCAAAACTTTACTTAAATTTTAACCCTAATCATAAATTGAACTGCAAACGTAACCCTAACCATAATGCTAACCTTGAACTTATCTATAACTGCAACTTTAGCCCTAACCTTAACACTCAACCTAACTGCAACTCTAATCCTAAATGCAAACTTAACCCCAATAACAACTTTAACTCTAACTAAACAAAAAATTAACATTAACCCTATCTCTAACTGCAAACCACATCCTCATCCTAACCCTAACTAAAACCACAACATTAAACTTACAACATATCCTAACTGCAATCTTAATCCAACTTTAAATGCAGCACTAAACCTAATGGCAACTTTAAAGCTAACACTACTTAAGGACTACATATATAAATTACTATAGGAAATTACAGGACAATCCTCATATAATTAATTCCTTAACCTTCAACAACTAAAAACAAACAAACAAACAAACAAACAAACAAACAAACTTAAGTAACATTATCTGGCCAAACAGGTTTGTCCTGGAGGAAAGTATCTAAATGAGTAGTATCTGAAAAAAAAAAACCATATCTATTATTCTCAAGCGTGACAAAGCATTTGCAGGGAAATCTAAGGAAAAATGTAGCTCCAACTAGAGAATGACATGGAGATGGGGACCCACAGTAACCGTGGGGATGGGGACAGAGCCCGCGGGGATGGGGATAGATCCTGTGGGGACGGGGACAGATCCCACAGGGACGGGGCGGGGATGGGGACAAACTTTGTCCCCGTATCACTTTCTACTTTGAAGCCTGTTAATCAACTGGACTGTTATTTATGTTTGATTGATGCAGACAATAATATTTTTTCTATTTGTAATTTAAACACAACAGTTACACAGCATATTGTTCCTTTTTATACTTTAATAAAAGATTTAAATATAAAATCATAAGTGTTCGAGGCTTCTGCAGATGAGAACAGAGCTGACAGGGATGGGGACAAAACCTGTGGGGATGGGTTGGGGATAGAGACAGAACCCACGGGGATGGGGCGGGGCAAATTTTATCCCCGTGTCATTCTCTAGCTCCAACTGCTAAAATCTTCAGGGGTTTTCAACCCAGTCCTTGGGGCACACTTAGTCAGTCGGGGTTTTCAGGATATATTGATTTCAATGGGGATATCCTGAAAATCCCGACTAGCTGGAGGTAGTGATTACAAATTTATCCCATGCATATTCATTGTGGATATTCTGAAAGCCTGATTGGCTGGGTGTGTCCCGAGGACTGGGTTGAGAACCCCTGCCCTAATCCTAACTACAATCCAAATTCTAAACCTAAATCTATCCTTAACTGCAAACTTAACCTTAACAGTAACCTTAAATCTAATGCTAACCCTTATTGAAACACTAACTTATACCATAAACATAACCTTTATTTCAATGCAAGCCCTTACTATTAACCTTTGCTTGCAACCCTAACAGAGCCTTTACCATTTTCCCTATCATCAATGTAAGCAAATCTCTAACCCTAACTGCAACCATAACCCTATCCTCAGCCCTAACTTTAACACTAAGCCTAAACCAATCTTCAACCTAACCCTAATCGCAATCCTCAGGCAAACCACAAACCTAACCCCATATCTACGGGGGTAATTTTATAAAGTTATTTTCATGCAAATGTTACCTGTTATAAAATTTCAGTGGGTGCAAAAGTACATGCATTGGAGTGATGTATGCACTTTATATGTAGATGATAAAATATGCTGTCAAGCAGGTGTAAATGTCCGTATCTTGAATGTAGGCATGATTTCTGCTGCTTCTGTTAGTATTTTGTAAAGACATATAGAGGCATATTTTCAAAGCACTTAGACTAATGAAGTTACGTGTGGCACCCCCTTATAAAATTACTCTCCATATGCAGCACTAACTCAATCCCTAACCTTATTCCTAATCTTAACTTAAACCCTAGCCACAACTGCAACTCTAACTCTTCCTCCAACCCTGTGGTCATCAGAAAACCTAATTTTGAAGCTTGATTGTGGAAAGCTTTGAAAGGAGTTTAAACTAAATGCATTGTTCTAGCCATTTGAGGCATACTAATTGTGCAGAGGCTAATGGAAAGGAGCCCTAGCCAAGGAGCAAAGTTCTGTTCAGTGCCAAGACCCCTTACTTATAAGGAAACTGCAGATTAGCTGGATGATGTAACAGCAGGGGAGCCCACCCTGGAAAAGCATAAGAGCTAAGAATTCTGCTCAGAGTCTACTAGAAATGCCATTAGAACATCAGCAAAATGGAAGAGACAGTGGGATGCAATGAGGAGAGAAAGCCCAGTGGTCTGCTTGCCCCCCAAGAATTGAGAGTAATGATGAAATCTGCAAGGATGGTTTTAGGGCCATGCCAATCTCCTTGCCTGTTCCTTTTTTGCTTATACCTGCAGTAATTACATTGAATGCTGTATGGACAACAGTTCTAACTCTATATGTTTATTAGGATTTGCTATACCACCTTTCATAATAGGACATCAAAGAAGTTTGAAATAAAAAAATAGAGGAGAAGGGGTTGGTTGGGGGGGGAAGTTTGTATAAAACAAGTTATGATTATTGCGTTTCTGTAACAATGTGATATCTTTTTGTTGCAATAAAAATGATTTACCATAAAAAAAAAAAAATAGAGGAAACTGGAACTTCATAAAATTGACAGGATTACATTATAGTGTAGAGCAGAGAGAGAGAGAGAGAAGAAAGGAAGACAGACATAACAGGACCACTTACCATGATGGTTTAAGGGCCTTTTTACTAAGGTTTGGTAGACCTAATGCAGGCCTACCACATGCTAAAAGGGCACTACTGAAAATATTTTTTATTTTCCTGTGCGGGAGGCATGCCCTTGGGCCGAGAGTAGGCATGACTGCACTAATCAGGTAGCACGGGCACATTACTGTGTGAAACCAAATCAGCACGGGAGTAGCGCAGGAGCCCTTACCACCTCCTAAATAGGTAATAGTCATGTGCTAATGAGGAAATTAGTGTGTGGCCATTACAAGAAAATATGACAAGGTGGCCATTTCCATGCAAAGAAGTAGTGAGACCAGCAAAGCACCTCCAATAACATCAGGAAGACGGAGATACAGTAGAAAAACTCTCTCTTCCTGTTATTGGAGGTGCTTTGCTGGTCTCACTACTCCTTTGCGTGGACTCATTCATAATGGGCCACAGTCTCCTGTGGCTCTCCTTTTCTCAAGGTGGCCATTTTACCAGCACACTAAAAGTGGCTGCAGCACATAGAAAACTCACACGCTGACACTAGCGCTGGCCACTTTTTAATGTGGCTTGGTAAAAGGACCCCTTAGTATTATATTGCTAGGGTTTGTTTGTTTTTTTTTGTGAGATGGCTGATTCCATTGTATGGGAATGGTGCTTCAATATTGTGTTTTCAATCCCTAGGGGACAGGCAGGTTCCCTGGAGTCCTGCAGAACTTGCCTGTTCTGTTTGTATACAAATAAAATACAAAGAAGTAGATCTTCAAATCTGTGTCCCAAAGTTATTGAATGCGTAACTAATGGTTGCTCTAGTACCTTCTTTTTAAAGCACTCTTGTGTTCAATAATCCTGGTGTTGAATTTCCTCTATTTTACCTATGTATACTAAACCATACGGACATAGAACTGCATAGATCACATTCTTAGTTTTTGCAATTTGAAAACTCTAAAAGTTGTACTGTTTTGTTTGAAGAGGGAACATGGAAGACTTTAGTCTTCGTATTAACCTTGCAGACTGAACAGGAACCACAGGGATAATGTCCTGTACGTAAATGTCTTAATGATTCAATGTCCTTATGTAGTGTGGATGGAACTAACCTGTCCTTCAAGATTTCTTTCACGCTTACATGCTACAAGAAGTTCCTTACTGGCAAAGGAAGGAACCCCTTGTAACAAATGCCAATGTTTCCTTAAGATTTTTACTATCGAATTGGACATATGGTTGAAGGGTAACATACATACTTATCTTGTCATTGTTTCTTTTTTTAGCTGGTTGCAATAATGTGTCCCTAGACCACTCTGATTTGAAACCCTTTATTGATATACTTCAATGGGTAGCCTTTCTCTTGGAATCATCTCGTCATGTCAATAGACCTAAGTTGGTATGGGCGTGGATCAGAACACAATCTGCTTAGTCATAAATATTGACTGTATGGTAGATTTTTCTTTAATGACGAGCTATGGCAACTAGTATAATTCAAAAATTTGTTGACATCCGTTGGTTTGCGATAAATATCTGTTATAAATCAATCGCCTTTGATACCGATATCCAAAAAAGGTATAGTCTTCTTACTGTAATTCATTTGGAACTTGAGATTAGAATCCAAGGTGTTTAACCATAGGAAAGGCCTCCAGGTTACTCATCGTCCCCTTCCAAATTACAAAAATATCATCTATATATTGCTTCCAAAGATAGATATTATCTACATAAATATGGTCTAAAAGGTACTTCTCCTCAAAATTACCTACATATAAGTTAGCTATAGAGGGTGCAAACTTTGCCCCCATAGCGGTACCTTTGACTTGCTGATAAAAACTACCATTAAATGCAAAAAAATTCTTTGTTAATGCAATAGTTGCCAATTCTACTATAAAATCAGTGGGTATGCGATGATAAAAGTCTCTATTTGCAATGGTTCTCCTAATGATTTCTATAGATTCAAACTGAGGTATATTCATGTAAAGGCTATATGCATGCTGGATGGAGGAGGCAAGAGAAAGAAAGATACTGGTCAGAGGAGTGAAAATAAGAGAAAAGGTGCTGTACAGAAAGGTGGAAAGAGAAAGAGAAGGTGCTGGAAGAAAGGGGGCAGGGCACATTAGCAAAAACTGAGGAATAACAGGATGAAGAATGTGAGGGCTGGGGTGAGATGAAAAGCTGTAGGTAGATGTGGTAAAATATTGAAAACTGAATAGTATGAATAAATGAAATCTGAGCAGATAGACATGCAGAAAAAATAAATAAAGGAAAGCTGAAAGGAAAAGATTTAAGTCAAAGATGCATATAGGAGAGGAAGTGACAAAAACAGGAAGGAAGAGAAGTGGATGATGGACTGGAGATCTTATAAAGAAAGTTAAAGACAGAGGAAAGCAGAAACTGGAGACTGAAACACACGATTGGAAAAGACAAAACAAACATAGAAAGAATTTTATTAAGTCAGTGAATGGAAAATGTCAATTTTACAGTAAATTTACACGACTTTCTTTATATTTTACAGACCATATGGTGCTGTTTCTATTTCTCTAGTGTTGCATTGCATGCAAAATATGGCTTCTTGGAGTTTAAAATTTTGTCTATGTACTTATATTTTAACTTTGTGCTCACTTACTGTATCTGGCAAAGGTCTATTTCTGTTCAATGTTTAAGACCGATGCCAGGTACTCTGTTTACATGGAGTTTCTATTTCAGCATCTCTAATAATTCAGCTTGTTCAGTTTCCCAATAAACATATTGAAGTTGTAGGTCAAACTGCAATATTTACTGTGTTGCATTTTTCTAGGTAGGGTCCTTGTTCTGTTACTTCTGTAAGTTACTGGTTTTATGGTAAAGTAGATTAGTTCTGTATGTCCTGAGCGATTTTTGTACGGTTTGTATTACAGGTTCTTCATAATATGCTTGTGACTGGAAAGGGTCTATATTACACCAAAATCAACTTGTTTTGTATGGCAAGTTCCTGGGGAAATGCCTTTTCTGCTTTGCATCCATTCTTAGAGAAGGAGCTATGGGAGGTTTCTGTGGATGTAAAAAATATGTTTAACAGCTTCAGGACTGGTCTTAGCAATTGCGGGGCCCTGTGCAGACCAGTTCGGTGGGGCCCCCTGCCCCTTATCGACAAGATGTGTTTTAAAATTTTTTTATTTTAAATAAAGACAAATCAAGCAAAACTTGTACAGAAAAACTAATTCAAATAAGCACAATGCTATCATAGGAAACCTTTGGGTTTAAAAAGCGAAACCATGTGCATGTAAGGACTAGATAAATGAATTAAAACAAATGCCCTTTATATGTTATACTGGTAGCAATAATAAAACAGTGATGAAGCATTCACATAGCAAGCAGCCTGAGCCAACAGATTTATTTTCCACTTGATTTGTTAGCTCCATTATAATTTTCCCAACCTTCTTCTCGTCAATATAAACCATGGTAATCACCATGGTCTTTGATTGCTAAAGAGACAAGTCCACTTTCGCTTCTGGTATAAATCTAGAACTTCCACTTTTCCAGACAATATTATAAAATTCAGCAAACATTGTATACCTCAATTACTCAGTTAAGAAAACCTATTGTTCTCATCAGACAGCCTGAAAATCCTCGGTGTCACAATAGACCACTACCTAACACTAGAGAACCAAGTGGCATCCACAACGAAGAAAATGTTTCACGCAATGCGGAAACTCAAACGCGTGAACAATACTTCCCGAGGGAAACATTTTGCAAGCTGATACAATCAATGGTACTAAGCCATTTAGACTACAGCAATGGAATCTATGCAGGATGTAATGAACAAACCTTAAAGAGACTCCAGACCGCTCAGAATACGGCAGCCAGATTTATCTTCGGAAAA
The DNA here is from genome assembly GCF_901765095.1 of Microcaecilia unicolor. Lineage (NCBI taxonomy): Eukaryota > Metazoa > Chordata > Amphibia > Gymnophiona > Siphonopidae > Microcaecilia > Microcaecilia unicolor. The sequence goes on along the minus strand of NC_044037.1, from coordinate 174,839,199 downwards.
ACCCGATACGATAGCGCAAAACCCCTCCGCGAAAAACTACACTGGCCCCCAATTAAAGAACGCATTGCTTTCAAGATCTGCACAATGGTTCGCAAGATTATCTACAGTGAAGCCCCGGGATACATGACAGACTTGATCGACCTACCTACGAGATACACATCCGAATCATCACGAACGTACCTAAACCTGCACTACCCAAGCTGTAAAGGACTCAAATACGTATCAACCTACGCAACCAACTTTTCCTACATAAGCATCCAATTGTGGAACACATTACCAAAAGAGGTTGACAATCACTGAAGAAAACAAACCTCCGCAATGGTAAAACCAAGAGAAAGGCACAGCAAAGGTGACAAGGTGGATGATGTCGATAAAACTACTACTGGACTCGAAAAAAGTTCACAGCAAGAGTTTACTGATAAAGACTGGACTCGACACGAATCGTGTTTTGGCCGCTCTGGCCATATGGAGCCTGCATGGCTACAACTGGAACAGGACTTATTGCTCCTCTTACTATGAAAAATGTCATTGTGCCAAAGACTTCCAAAAACATTCAGGATCACACCATCTTACAATCCACTATCTTAGTCTTAACCCATGTTGATAGAAACAGTGCTGTTCCTATTGCCCATTCTCATTTTATGCCATTGTGGAATAAGCCTGCTATTAAACTAATTCTTGCAGATGTTGGACTGGATAACAAAGAATAAACTGCATAAAGGATATTATGCAAGAGAGAGAGTCCAGCTTTTATAATTATTTTTGGGCCATAGAAGCTGAAGTCACATGGTGTATAGAACTTTTGCGTTCCAAGACGTATGAAGAGAGACTTGCTGACCTGAACATGTATACCCTGGAGGAAAGGAGGAACAGGGGTGATATGATACAGACGTTCAAATATTTGAAAGGTATTAATCCGCAAACAAATCTTTTCCGGAGATGGGAAGGCGGTAGAACGAGAGGACATGAAATGAGGTTGAAGGGGGGCAGACTCAGGAAAGATGTCAGGAAGTATTTTTTCACAGAGAGGGTGGTGGATGCTTGGAATGCCCTCCCGCAGGAGGTGGTGGAGATGAAAACGGTAACGGAATTCAAACATGGATGGGGTATGCATAAAGGAATCCTGTGCAGAAGGAATGGATCCTCAGAAGCTTAGCCAAAATTGGGTGGCGGAGCAGGTAGGTGAAAGAGGGGTTGGTGGTTGGGAGGCCAGGCTAGCGGAGGGCAGACTTATACGGTCTGTCCAGAGCCAGTGATGGGAGGCAGGACTGGTGGTTGGGAGGCGGGAAGTACTGCTGGGCAGACTTGTACGGTCTGTGCCCTGAATAAGGCAGGTACAAATCAAGGTAAGGTATACACACATGAGTTTGTCTTGTTGGGCAGACTGGATGGACCATGCAGGTCTTTTTCTGCCGTCATCTACTATGTTACTATGTTATTACAGTCTTTTGCTGAATTACTTAAGAATTATGGTCTACCTTTCTTTGCTTGTTATAAATGGATACAGCTCAGATATGTTCTAAAGCATATACTCAGAATAAAGTGAGTGCCCAGGAGCCTATGCTTTTTTCATTATGTGCACAAATACAGGTACTGAAACATGAAGCATCCCATTGGTACAAGATTATTACAATGGAAAACAAAGAAAAAAACCTACAGGACTTGAAATCAGTATGGGCCACTGAACTAAACACTGATATAACAGAACAACAATGGAAATATTGATGTACCTGATCTGCCTCTATATCACAAGCTATGTTCTACATTGGACACAGATGCATTTGGACACCTATTAAAATTCACAGAATGTACTCGAACAACTCCAATAAATGTTGGTCATGCCAAACAAATACAGCCAAGGTTTTTGCGGCGGTGGTGGTTCAGCTGGCAGGGGTTGGGGATCCCTGCCAGCCAAGATGCAAATGTGCCCCCCACTTTGGGCTCTGGCTCCCTACCACCTCGAGGTCTGGCTACGGGCCTGGCATGGCCACCTGTCAAAATTAATTAAAGATCCACTAACGCTTGACAAATGCTAGTGAGGTATACTACTTCCTCCCCTTGAGATCTCTTCATTACTCTATTTTCTTCGTTTGGCTTCTCTTGGTGCAATTTCAATCTACCTACTTTTGATTCAAGAAATTGCTTTTTTCAATAAAGCGAAGATACTTATCTGTAGCAGGTATTCTCCAAGGACAGCAGGCTTCATATTTTCATGTGTGGGTAAGATGCTGCTCTGCATTGTCCGGTCCTAACATTGTTTAAAAAAAAAAAAAAAGAGCTTTAGTGAAGCACGAGCCGCGCTCCACAGTGCATGTGCAAGTGCCTTCCTGCCTACTGAGGAAACGCGGTCCTCTCAGTTTAATTTCAAAGCAAAGGAATAAAAATAAAATAATAGAGACAATTCCAAGGGGAGGTGGGCAGGATTGTGAGAATATGAAACCTGCTGTACTCAGAGAATACCTGCTACAGGTAAGTATCTTCATTTTCTCCAAGGACAAGCAGGCTTGCATATTCTCATGTGAGAGGAATCCTTAGCATCCAGGCTCACCCAAAACAATGGCGAGGACATAACACAGATTAACCTGAAACTATATACAATCTGAATGAGAGTGCAGCCTGGAACAATATAAAATGGGCCTAGGAGGGTGGAGTTGGATTCTAGATCCTGAATGCCCAAACTGACTGTCATGCTGGACATCCTGCTCAAGGTAGTAGTGAGATGTAAATGTGTGGACTGAAGAGAACGTTGCAGCCTTGCAAATTTCTTCAATGGCGGCTGACCTCAAGTGAGCCACCGTCGCAGCCATGGCTCTGACATTATGAGCCATGATGTGACCCTCCAAGGCCAGCCCAGCCTGGGCATAAGTGAAGGAAATGCAATCTGCCAGCCAAATTGCGATGGTGTGTTTCCCGATGGCGACCCCAATCCTGTTGGAATCAAAAGAAACAAAAAGCTGGGTGGACTGTCTTTGGGACCTTGTCCGCTCCATGTAGTAGGCCAATGCTCTCTTGCAGTCCAAGGTGTGAAAGCTGCTTTCGCCAGGATGGGCACGAGGTTGGGGAAAATATGTTGGCAAGACAATCGACTGATTCAGATGGAACTCTTACAAGACTTTCGGTAGGAACTTAGGGTGCATATGGAGGACTATTCTGTTGTGATGAAACTTAGTATAAGGTGCATCCACTACTAAGGCCTGAAGCTCACTGACCTTGAGAGCTGAAGTAACAGCCACCAAGAAAACGACCTTCCAGGTCAAATACATCAGATGGCAGGAATTCAGTGTCTCGAAACGAGGTTTCATCAGCTGGGTGAGAATGATGTTGAGATCCCATAACACTGGCAGAGGTTTGACAGGGGGCTTTGACAAAAGCAAACATCTAATAAAGCGAACTAAAGACTGTTCAGAGATGGGCTTACCTTCTACACATCAATAAGCACTAATTGCACTAAGGTGAACCCTTACTGAGTTGGTCTTGAGACCAGACTCTGACAAGTGTAGAAGGTATTCAAGCAGGGTCTGTGTCGGACAAGTAAGGGGGATCTAGGGCCCTGCTCTTACACCAGATGGCAAACCTCCTCCATTTAAAAGAGTAACACCTCTTAATGGAATCTTTCCTGGAAGCCAGCAAGACCCGGAAGACACCCTCCAAAAGACCCAAGGACGTGAATTCTAAGCTCTAAACATCCAAGCTATAAGAGCCAGAGACTGGAGGTTGGGATGTAGAAGTGATCTCTTGTTCTGAGTGATGAGGGTCGGAAAACACTCCAATCTCCATGGTTCTTCGGGGGATAATTCCAGAAGAAGAGGGAACCAATAAGGCGCCATCAGAATCATGGATCGGTGGTCTTGCTTGAGTTTCAACAGTCTTTCCTTCTAGAGGTATCGGAGAATAAGCATACAGGAGACCTGTCCCCCAATTGAGGAGGAAGGCATCCGGAGCTTGTCTGCCTTGGCCTGAAGCCTGGAACAGAACTGAGGGACCTTGTGATTGATCTAAGTGGCAAAAAGATCTACCGAGGGGGTGCCCCATGCTCGGAAGATCTTGCGGGCTATGCCCATGTGAAGAGACCACTCGTGTGGTTGCATTATCCTGCTCAGTCTGTCAGCTAGGGTGTTGTTTGCACCTACCAGATAAGTGGCTCGGAGAAACATGCCGTGAAGGTGAGCCCAATACCACATCCGGACAGCCTCCAGACACAGAGGGCGTGATCTGGTGCCCCCCTGCTTGTTGATGTAATACATTGCAACCTGATTGTTTGAATGAGAATGATTTGATGGGACAGCCGATCTCTGAAAGCCTTTACAGCATTCCAGACCGAAGCTCCAGGAGGTTGATTTGAAGATTGGTTTCCGGAAAGGACCAAGTTCCTTGACTGTGGAGCCCATCTACATGAGCTCCCCATCCCAGGGGAGATGCATTCATCGTCACCACTTTTGCGGCTGAGGAATTTGAAGTGGAAGTCCCAGAGTCAAATTGGATCAAACTGTCCACCATTGAAGAGCGCGAACAAGCTCTGGGGACACTTGGATGACATCTTCCAGACTTCCCGAGACTTAACACCACTGAGAAGCTTGTCCATTGAGCTGATCTCCTATCGAGATGTGTCATGGGTGTTAAACATTGTGGAAACCATGTGGCCCAGCAATCTCAACATTGGCCGAGCTGTGACCTGCCGAGAGGCTCAAACCTTGGAGGCCAGCAAGACAAGGTTGTCTGCTCTGGCCTCCAGGAGGAAGGCTCAAATCTTCTGCATGTCGAGCAGGGCTCCTATGAATTCCAATCTCTGGACAGGGTGGAGATGGGACTTGGGGTAATTTAAAACAAACCGTTGTAGCTCAAGCACCCGAAGAGTCATCCGCATGGACTCCCGAGCACTATCCTCTGAGGTGCTCTTCACCAGCCAATTGTCAAGATAAGGGAACACATGGACTCCCAGTCTGCTCAGCAATGCTGCGATTACCGTTAGACTCTTGGTGAAAACCCTGGGAGCTGATGCGAGGCTAAAAGGCAACACGCGGTACTGAAAGTGATGTGTTCCCAGCCGAAATTGAAGATACTTTTGGTGAGCAGGAAGTATCAGGATATGAGTGTATGTATCCTTTAAGTCGAGAGCATAGCCAATTGGTTTTCCTGAATCAGTGGGAGAAGGGTGCCCAGGGAAACCATCCTGAACTTTTCCCGGACTAGAAATTTGTTCAGGGCCCTTAGGTCTAGAATGGGATGCATCCCCTGTTTTCTTCTGCACAAGTACCTGGAATAGAATTCCTGCCGTTCTGTCCTGGTGGAATGAGTTTAATCGCATGGGCCTTCAGAAGGGTGGAGAGATCCTCTTCAAGTACCTGCTTGTGCTGAGAGCTGAACAAATGAGCTCTATGTGGGCAATAATGCCAATTGAGGGTGTATCTGATACGGACTAAAGAACCCACTGGTTGGAGGTTATGAGGCCACCTATGGTGAAAAAATGTTAACCTCCCCCACAACTGGCAAGTCACTTTTATTGCGACTATGCTCTGCTGGAGTCAGTTAAAAACTCATCCCTTGCTTTGACTGGGGAACAGCAGGAGCCTTAGGCGAACGCTGTTGACGAGAATGAGCATGCTGGGGCTGTGCCTGGGCAGGCTGATGAGCCGAAGGAGTGTACCTACGCCTAGAGTAGTAGTAGGGGGCAATCCTTGACTTGCCAAAATACCTCCTAGATGAGGAGGCGGATGCAGGTGTCCGGCGGGAGACAGAAGAGATAGTATTTGTGTGTTTCGTAATCTGGTCAGTGACCTCTTCAACCTCCTCTCCAAAAAGATTATCCCCCTGGCAAGGGACATCCACCAACCTCTGCTGAAATTCATAGCATATTAGATAATTGTTCAATTGCTCTTTTAGTTTCATTAGACTTGGCAGCATTCGATTTGGTCAATCATTCTCTCTTATTGCATAGATTGTCTTCTAGAGGTATTTCAGGTAAAGTTTTTCATTTCCCCATGATCCTTCTTTCTCAGTTACTAAATTGTCCTGTAATGTCCACTTTCCTATTATCTTGTGGTGTTCCTCAAGCATCCATTCTGTCACCTCCTTTGGTTAACAGCTTTCTGAGTCTTTTGGCAACTTTTAATCTTCTGGTATGTCTACATATGTTTATGCAGATGATATTCTTTTGACCTATTACACTAATGAAGCCTCGATTGATCGCCATTCTTTTTTTTTGTATAATCTGTTTATTGGAATCCAGAACAATTTACACAATGCAAAACAAAACCAAGTAATAAACAACATAGGCTGGATAAAATTTTATATATATACCTATTTTCATTACACCTTACCCCCCCTGCCATCCCTTCCTTCTACTCCCCCCTTGTACCCACCCTCTATCCCACCCAGACCTACCCGAACCCGTTAAACCTAACAATTCAAAATTTTACTTCTGGCTACTGGAGTGAGAGTATCCCAAAATGGAGACCAAGACTTGCAGAATATGTCGCCTCTCTTCGAAGCTAGATCTCTGATTCCTCTCTTGTCCAGTGAACAGCACTGAATCATGGCCATCCTCCAATGTGCCACACTTGGACCTTCAACCTCCAACCACTGTTGAAGTATGGTGCGCTTTGCCACTAAGGTAGCAAATTTCAAGAATGATTTGTACCCTGGTAGTGCCGGCCGCTGCATCTTGAAGATATCAAATAGTAGATCTGGGGATGGACTCCATTTGCAGGACCACATCCGTGAGACATGTAAACACAGTGACTTCCAAAAAAATTGAATTCGCGGGCAATTCCAGTACATGTGGCCCAAGTCGGCACCACCCCTCCCACACTTCGAGCAGTTGTCTGATTGATCTCCATTCTCTACAGGTTTGTCTTGATAGTGTAGCTAACTGGTTAAAAGATAATCAACTAATCCTCAAAGCGGAAAAAACCACAACATGCTGGATTATAGATCATAATCCTCCACCATCTCTAATTCCAACTATTTTTGGAAAGCAGACATTTCCAATTAAGTCATTTCATTACTTAGGTGTTGGAATAAAACTCTCATTTAACATTTTTTTTCAGCAAATATCTTTGGTTTTAAAATCAGGTTTTTGGGGGGGATGAGCTGAAGCTCAGAGAACAAGTACATGGAGAAGGAGAGTGAATGTATGATACAACATGGTGTGTTAGTGGAAGGATGAGCTGTGTAGGAGGAGGTAGGAAATATGAGGAACGGAACTAAGTTGTGGGGGGATGAGCATGAGTGCATGGGAAAGGGTTTTGCAGAATTTCCAAACATACTAGGCTTACTGAAAAAAATAAAAAGCTAGAAAGCACTAGACTACAGTTGAGAAGATCCCAGTTGGGAAGGAAAGATTAAAAAAAAAATATCTGGCGGGTAAACTGTATAGAAAGCATGCACTAATTTTATTAGCAAGGACTCATTGTCTGGCATTGCTAGATTTTTGATGCATATCAATATTTAGACTGTACCTGTTTTAAAATAACAGAAGATAATGAAAAATTACATGTAGTGCACTTAGGGGTCCTTTTAGCAAATGGTGGTAAAAGGGGCTCTGCAGTGGTGTCAGTGCATGGGTTTGCCACATGCTGAGACTCTCTTTTACTGCCACCAGAGTAAGATGATTTTTTTTCCAGAGGGACATGGCTGTGTGCTCATTAGCAAGTGGCCATTTCCTAGGGAAGCCCTTACTGCCTTCTATTTAGGAGGCGGTAGGGACTCCACTGGGCATACGTTCTAGAACATACAAAAGTATTTTCTAGTGCCATATGGCCAATTTGGCATGTGGTGGTACAGCTACCGCTGCTTCATAAATGGGCCCCCTAGCTCTTAACTAGAAAATGCCATAGGCATGAGGGAATTTACACAATTTGGCACTAAAAGAATGTTTTATACCCAAGATTCCAGAATCTTAGGAATAACATTAAATACATTACCATGATCCCAAAATATAAAGGTATACACATTTTTGGAGGTTTTACCAAATTTTCAAATGATAAAAACAAAAAACTTAAAAATGCATGTTTGCTAACATTCTGGTTAGAATTGTTGCAGTATATTTGCTTCTTTCTGTATTCCACTAGAATATTTTTACTGAATGTAATCCACTTTGATGGTCTAACCCTAAGCGCATAATCAAAATAAACGAAACAAAACCTTGAAACTGGTTGAAATACAGATAAGCCCTTGCAAATTTAGAAAAATGCTCTTTTTAATCAAATTTGCCAAGAAAGCATTCTTAAAATTCAGATTTTTTTCCTTTGTTAAATAACACCACACACTTTATTTTCTTATTTAAGCAATGTCTCACTGGTAGCAAGTCCAGAGAGAAAGTCTTTATTGACCAAAATATAATGCCACAACAGATAATGTTCTTAAACAGAGAAATGCCCGAGTCAAACTATAGCGTAATAAACTGCAATATGCACAGAAAAACATAGGCTGTTAAGGGTTAATTTCTCATTTATTGAAAAGTACACAAATATACAGTTTTCTTTTAATCAAGCATTTGTGAAGCTTGTCTGATTCGGACAAATGGACTCAACAAAAAACCTTAGATTGCCAGTCATTGTAAAAGTTTGCATTTCTACAAATGTGTTCAATTTCTCCATGTACATTTCCAACATATCATTGCTTGTATACCCTTTATGCCCAACACAACAAGAAATGCTGTTATACAGCATACCAGTTAGAAGTAATATGACAATACAAATAGAATGTCTTCTTTTGGAAAATAATAGTTTCATGAAAATGTTATAACACACATACACATTTAAAGCTCAAGTGCTTTACAGAGTGTTGAGATGTTTCTAAATGTAATAGGAGATCCTTGCTCCACTTGAACATAAGTAATAAGCTCTAAATAAATCATTACACAACATTTAATTTCATATGACACTTCCTTCTTTTTAATTCTCCAGGTTTTAAATCACTGTTTTTTGATGGATCATGTCAGAGTGCTGTAAGGTTCATGAACGCGTTCTTTGGGTTTGATGATCCAAATATAAATATTAAATAGGGTGGCAGGATATTATGTTTTCAATGTGCTGGTATTCCACAAAGCCTCTTAAAACAAAAATATTCTATGTCTCCCCCAAAACAAGGCTACCCTGACAGACCTGAAGATGTTTATGGCAGGACTACCAGAGGTATATGTAGAAATCATCCTTAACAGAAGTGTCCAAAACTTTGGTGCCCTTTTACTAAGCTGCGTGAAGCAGCAAATGTGGGTTTTACCGTAAAGATTAGCACAAATGCATGCTGTCTTCTGTGCTAAAAAGCAGAGCATGTAGTACAAATCCCGCAGTTACTGTCACCTCAAGAGGAGGCAGTAGGTGCAGCTACACTACTGGCAATCTGTTAATGCAGCCGCTGTAACTTAAGTGCCATGGTGCTGCTCCCCCTGTCCTTCCAATTGCCCGTGACACCTCTGATCCCATTCTCACAGTCACAACTCCTTTCCAATCCTGTCAAAAATTCTGCCCGAGAACATGCCCCATCTTTCTAGAGTCAGACTCTGCCTCCTGGGACAAATCCAGGGGTCTCTATGGTGGTCAAGTGGTACCTGGGCAGCTGCCACCCAGGAATGCACTAGGATCCCAAAATTTTGCTATTACCCCCAGTGGACATCTTGTGGTACTACTGCAGTACTGTGAGATATGGCCACTGGCGGTAATGGTGGCCATTTTGGATCTCAGTGCAGCTTGGGAGGCAGCAGAGCATCTCTACTGCTGCCGGAGTACCAATGGATCACCATGGAGATCCCAAGATAGGTCCTGGGGAGGGGTGAAACTCAGGGTCTGGGAGGGAGGGCAGGATCAGGAGTGATACGAGGAGGGGGAGGGGGTCACCACTATGGCAATGGCACTAACATTTTTCTTCTGGGACCACACCACATTACATGGTGCACCCACGCCAATCTGCCACTGCATGTAATCCAGTGCCATGTCAGGCAGTAAGCATCTGCTCTGGGAGGTAAATGAAGACAAGATATTGGACATACTCCAACATTTTCTGCAAAGGCTTTGCATTTACCACACTATTTTTGATGTTAACATGTGGAAAGTACAGAACTTACCACACTTTAGTAAAAGGGCCCCTTTAAATTTTAATACACATTAAAACCAGCAAATTGCAATATTTAAAAGATCCCATGTTTGGGTGTAGTTTGAGTGTCCAACAATATTGGTGCCAATTCAAACTATACATGAAACCAATATGTAGTTGTATATTCTGGCTTTATTTGATAGAAAAGACTACATTGGTCATTTTCAATATGTGACTTTCTAGCAAGTGAAGGAGACCACCTGGAGAACAATATGAGAATTTTATGTCAGGGATGTACATATCCAATCCCCAAGGTCTGCAAAACAGTATGGCTCTCAGGAAAGCCAAAACACAAAATGTACATGATTTCTGAACCAAATGTATGCAAATATATCTGAACATTTATTGTGGACATGCTGAAAAATCAGACCATTTTGCAACCATTGAGGGTTGGCACTTCATAACTAGAGTTCTGCTACAATGGAAAAGAAGAGAGCATATTTGGATATTTAAGGGTTAAGGAAATAATTTTCAGACCTCAGATATATTTGTTAAAAAAAAAAAAAGTGAAACATTTCTCAACACACAGTATTGCATAATTGTAACTTCTATACCAACTATATCAAATAAAGAGAAATACATGTTCCCTGACAAAAAAAAAAAAAGAATTAAATAAGCATATCTATGAAAATATACATATTATAAAAACAAAACAAAACCCATTTAGGGGCCCTTTAACAAGCACAGTAACTATTAGCACATAGCTATAGGAAAAGTTACTATTCTGGCATGACAATATGTGCTAATTCACACCATAAGTTATGGGGCAGGAAATGGGAGGTGTTACGGCAAGAAAATAAGCGTGGGCGGTGTATTGCAGTTAACACACGTATCTGTTTCATCTGACCTTTCAGTGTCTGGGAGAAGGGTTGTAGAGCAATTGCCCTTTTACCATGCTATTTTTTTTCAAGATACCTTTGTATGAATGTCCTGCTTTCCTATTTGATACTGCTCAGTTTCATTTTCTGTTATTTTTGTTTTACCTTGAGAACTGCTTTGATCTGTCTGCCAGTGAAGGTGGTATATCAAATCTGTAATAAATTAAACTCTTATAAACTAATATACTTACTGCATAGTATAGATTTTTTTTTCTGTCTACTAACTACCCCTCCCCCCCCCCCTACAATGCCACGCTAGTGGCTGCCGGTGCATTAATGCCGACGAAGTCCTTTTACATTGCCGTGTGGCTTTGTAAAAGGCGGGGGGATATATGAGAAGATACTGGAAATATCCTAAATAGTTACGCACATGCTTTTTACCTACTGCATGTTAAGTACAAAACTTTACTGTACTTAAGAGGGCCCCTTAATGGAAATACACAACAGCTTTAATATGGCTTAATAAAATCAACATGCAAATACAATATTGCACAATTTTTTTTTGTTATGCATAGGTAATTGACGCTTGAATATTTAAGAAATAAATGTGTAAACCAAAGACACTGTAGGTATCATATAAAACATGGATTGATATTTACCCAATTTGTTGTCAAAGCAACCACAGCTCAGAACAATGTCCGAGAAACCTGTCATATTTACTTGTTTGGCTGCTAATATTAATGATAACCATTGTTACAACTGTTAGCAAACTAGCTAAAAATACACATTCATTCTAATTTAACAAATGCAAAATATTTAAAATCTAATGTCATTTACTTATAATTTTACATAATTTCAAAACTATTTCTGACAGATTATAGAGTTCGCTAATGGATTTAGTGCTCACTAATCATTAGCGTGTGCTAAATGCTAAGACACCCATAGGAATATAATGGGCTGCATGGCACACCTTAGTAAAAGGAGCCTCTAGTATCCTATTGCTCCATCTTTTTTAATTTCCTTTGGGTAAAGTAAATGTACTAGAGGGCATGAATGAAAATCCTTGCTTAAAACCCCCCCTACCACAAAATATCATGCAAAACCAAGCAGTACTATTTTCACTAAAAGTTCGGGACCCACATGTGGTTCTTCAGGGACTTCAGTGTTATTCTTCTCTACCATACTTAAATATGTTATTGAATCCAAATGGAGACAAGTACATTTTTGGGGCTATGAGAACATGACAATGGTGATTGCTTGAGAACCAACATACGAGTAACATTACAGTACGGCTTCTGAGAGGTTGTCCCTTTTCAGTTAATAAGCAAGAAAGATTTTAGATTATTTCCAGTCAAGTACCAATATTTTTATTGGTATTTTTAAACAGTTTAATAACTCTTGCATTATTTTAGAAAAGACTATTTGCTAGCTAAACAAACCCTTTGTTCTCAATGCAACAAAGCAACAGACTTGCTTGAAAATTTGATCCTGCTGCTTACATACTCCTGCTTTGAAAAAAAGATTCTCTTAAAATTCGAGGTACGCCTTACCTTCCTTGTTCATTCCGTGTACAAGACAAGAGTTTTTGCTACTGGCATAGTAATATCCAATATTTAACAGCACACCATCACAAAAATTTGGACAGCACTCCCCACCTGGATAAATATACTTTTATTGGAGTCAAATAACAACCCTGAAAACAAACACCTGTGAGGAAATTACCTTTTGCAACCTTAGAAAGATGTGCCTAAGAATATTTAATGATGGATAATTAAAAACCTTTTGGTAAAAATATGCACAGCACATTCTGAACATTTTTATACACTTTTTCATACTGAGTGCATCCTATTCTTTTAATTTCTATTGATTGCACTTTTGTCAGTGTACCTGGTAATCTGCCTTGCACAAAAACATTCATTTCTATATATGCTTCATTAGTCATTGCACTTACAAAGCAAACCCCCATCTAACTCAATGGCCTCATTTGTTACAAAAGTCCCTTCTCTCATTCTTAATACATATCATTACAAATGGCTTGTCTTCTATACATCTAAAAATACAAGCACCAAACACCCTGGAAGTAGAAATAATTTCTACAATGGTCATACAAAAGCTGAAAGATGTGTATTAATGCTAACTGGTGCTATACCTTTAGCTCTTCAGAACTGAAAATAGCTACTGGCAGTGATGGATTTAACCTTTCAGCTGTACCTAGGTAGATGGACAGCTGGCTGCCTCCTTCCTACTGGGGAAGGGAAGATGTCCATTCAAAATCACAAGATGTGGCAGCCTCACAACAGTTCCCCTAATTGCTACATTAACCAGCCAGTGAGGCAGCCTGCCTAAAATAAGAATAGGCCACAAAAGCACCAATTCCAGCGACAGGAGTACACTTTTGGTAGTGGGGTAGCTGCCTCTAGGCAGTGGCTTATTCTGTCAGTTGGAAAATCTATCGCTGTTTACTGGGCCAAGTATAAAAGTTTAGCATTAAGTGGATCCTTAAGTTCTGCAAATATGCCACTGCATGTGAGGACCTAGCAGGTGAAGTCTGTTGACTGAAGAAATCTAGAAGCTGTATTATACTTCCATACAGGAATAAAGATCAGTCTTGTAGTTGACAAATCTGTGCTTTAAGGATCTAATACTTTATAAATTCTAACTTTGGTTTCTCTGTTCCTCAACTTCCTTCCCAGCACTGTCCTCATTATCTTCTTCTCCCTTTTCCTTCTTGAATTATATCCAATATTCCTGATTTCACTTTCACTTTTTACTACATGCCCACCCCTTCTACAACTTTCTTGTTACATTACAGTAACCCAATAACTTTTCCCAGGCTTTGTTCTTGCATTTGTTCAACTAGATGTCAGGTAACCTCTCACTATGATCTCTTTTAAGGTGCTGACTTTTGGTGAGGATGTGCAAACTGGTGGTGGCAGACCACCTATCAAAGCTGGAAGACTCTGGTTCCTCCTCAGTCCACCCATCAAGCTGCTTCCTGTTCCAAGAAAAACAGTAGAATCCTGCTTTTGTAGTTCAGTTTCCAATGTCTGACCCTTGTTGTGCTCTCCAGAATCAGGTGGTTTTACTACCCTGGCAATCCCCAGTCTCTTCAACCTTTCCACAAGATTCATCTTTAGCTTCCCTAAGTCAGGAGGGTTACGGACGGTTTTCATTCCATACATTTCCTGTAGAAATGTCTCAGCTGGTCGAGAGGCTAGAAAATTCTCAGAAAGAGTTGATCGTGACTCAAAAGGCAAAGGAGATGAGCAAGGAGAGAGGGAGGGCGAATTTGGTGGTGTGGAGGGAATGGTAAAGGTCCTTGATGCCCGCTGAAACAGTGGTTTCTCAAATGTGGGGTTGCTGTAGACCTTGGCCGAGATTCCCTGTTCCTGTAAGAGTTTGGTTAAATTAGTGGTGCTACTAGAAGTGGGAGTGAAATCTCTTCTGTCGGTGAAGGATTCTCCAAGGCTAAATCTGCAGGACATTGCAGGAGAGCTCACGACTGTACTGGTAATGCAGCCACTGTTATTTCCAAAGGACACTGGATTATACATGGAGCTGTAAATTAAAAACAGAAAAAAAAAAACAAAAAAGACTAATACATAAGTGAATCCTACTCATATCAGAGGGCAGTAATGGTGAGCCGATGACACAAAATAAACTTTTTAGCCATGATCTCTGAGGGATTTGGAGGGGTGATTCTGTAAAGACACATAGGAGCTTGTGTCTATATAAAACAGGTGCTACAAACATAACAGAAAAATCTACATAAACTCAAAACTTCAGTACAAGTCAGAATCAGTATTTAGAGGGTGTGTGTACTGTTTTAGTTGTCTTTTCACTTGTGGTGCAGCAGCACAGTTTTGATAATTGAAGTGACAACATTCACTCAATATGTTGTTTCTCAAACACTGAGTACCCCGTGAGTATGTGATGAAGCTGACCGAATTCATTATTTGGAATCTCCAGCTGCTTCATTGCTATTTGATCAAACCTGACACTGATTCTTTAATACCCTGTATACTGGTCAAACCACCTTCAACTAATTCAGAATGCTTCAGCCTGACTGATAGAAGGCTGCAAGCGGCATGACCATATCACACCCTTCCTGCAAAAACTACACTGGCTACCAGTAACTTACAGGGTTAAATTTAAAACTCTGATTTTCAAAGTCCCTCAGAATAAGTTAGACCTCTACATACATTTGAGACTTCTAAGGTCCTCTCAAGGAGCATCACTATCTGTACCTTCATCAAAAGAAATTGTACAATGTGGCACCTGCCAGTGAGCCTTTTCAGGAGTAGCCCCCACACTTGGGAACTTATTTCCAGAAGGACTACATTTAACTTGAGACTACCTCTACTTTAGGAAGCAGGTTGACAGCCCGGCTCTTCTCAGAAGCCATTAATACATAGGGTGACTGACTATACATCCATTCCACACCTGGACTAGCTTGCTGCACACCCTGTAACTTAGACCAGCTCCTCAGATCTTGTTTACCATACAAAGACTTTGCCTTGAGTTTAACCACCCATCTATTTATTCCAATAGACTATGCACAACCCATCTTGTCCCCATCTATACATCTGCACTTGGCATTAGCATCATATCTATGATATTTGAATGCTCTATTGCGTTGCTTATTATGAGTTTCATTGGTATTATGGTGTTATTGTATTATATCTATATTAAAATATTCTTCCATGCTGTCTATTATGGTATTATTTGAATTGTACTGATCATATTTTCAAGTTTACCTCATTTATTGTATTTATGTTTATATTTGTTCATTTTACTATTATGTTCAGAGATGGGTAGTAACAAAGTACTTGTGCTTTGTTACAGAACTGAAGTACAACTGGCAGTACTATTACTTGTAACGAGTTAGAAGTAAAAAATGTATTGCAAAAAAAATGAGTTACATTTAAGCTGTACTTTTGTACTTGGTAACAAAGCACAAACTTGGAAAGTAGTTTAAAAAAATATTTTCCACCCCTCTGCTTCTCCTCCTCTACAGGCTTTCCAAGTGATGTCAGATGCAGCTTGCAGCTGATTGGCCTTAAACTTACAAAACGAAAGTTCAGGCACAATCAGATGCAAGCTAGGGTCTGTCATCACCTGGAAACCCCAGTCCCCGCCCTCTACACCTGCCCAGAACAGCTGTTGATTGGCTATTTGTTGTCAGGCTCAGCTGCCTCCCCAATCTGAGCTGTGCCTTCACTGCATGCAGGGCCCGCTCCCTCTCCCCTCCTATTCACCATGGCCCCGCAGCACAGTCTTGCTCCCTCCCTCCCATTGCACCTCTACTGGGCTCGCACTAAAACTACCATGGAAACACACAGGCTTTCTGCAGTGCCGTTAGTGCGTCCTGCACCAAGCCTGCCTCCTCTGATATAAAATTCCAGGTCCGGTACAGGAAGCACTAGTGGCGCTGCAGAGAGAACATGGCAGTTTATTAGTGAGGGCCTGGCAGAGGTGCAAAGCCGGGGGGGGGGGGGGGGGGGGGGGGGGGGGGGGGAGAGAGATGGGACTATACTACTACTACTAATTGACATTTCTAAAGCGCTACTAGGGTTACGCAGCGCTGTACAATTTAAACATGGAAGGACAGTCCCTGCTCAAGGAGCTTACAATCTAAAAGACAGGTGTACAAGCTAGAAGACAGGTGTACAATCTAAAGACAATCTAAATAAAATGGGGGGAGAGAAAGAGGTATGGGCTGGACGGGAGAGAGAAATTGGGCAAGACTGAATAGGTGGGGAGGGAGAGAAAAACAAGGCAAGACTGGATGAGAGGGAGGGAGGGAGTGACAGAGAGATGGGGCGATACTGAATAAGGGGGGGGGGTGTGAGAGACAGAAAGCTATGGGTTGGGGACAGTGAGAGAAATTTGGCAAGACTGGATAGGTAGGGACATAGAAGTCAACTTTTCAAAATGATTGGGGGTGCTAAACCCAATAGAAATTATCCCTTCCTGGGCACAGTCAAATTGTTCAATATTGTGGGTGCTGAAGCACCCACAGAGTTGGAACACATCAATACTGGAGTTATAGTGGAAGAGGTGAAGACAGAAAGCAAATGGGCAGAAGAACATAAATACACATGGACAGGAGACCCTTGAAAAGAGTTAAAAGAAAAAAGAAAAGTAGCAACCAGAGACAGGGACCAACACAATTAGAAACATTAAATGGGTAGACAGCACAGATAAAAAAAATGGGAAAATTAGGTTCTTACCGTGATAATTTTCTTTCCTTTAGTCATAGCAGATGCAGCCATTACAGATGGGTTGTATCCATCAACCAGCAGAGGGAGATAGAGAGCACACTTTTTTCAGTGCCTCATACCAGCTTGCTCCACTGTCTCTCTTCAGTATTTGAAGCTTCCAAAGCAGTATGGCAAACCGCAATGGGAATAACATAAGCTTTCCTCACAGCGAATGATGGCCCTACAACAAAGGGCATTAACTCAGAATGGAGGGAATGAAACATCCTCCCGGAGGGCATAAACTCATCCTCCACTGAGACGTAACTGGAGGGAATAACTCATCCTCCAAAACATGAAACTGGAGGGAATTAAGTCATCCTCCTTTAATTGAACAAGAATCCCGAAGACTGTTTTCCGACTTTCTCCCAAGGACGGAATCTCCAGGAAACACGAACAGAACCTGAAATAGATTTACAGCAGATAGCATCAGACAGGGAGGGATCATGGCTGCATCTGCTATGACTAAAGGAAAGAAAATTATCACGGTAAGAACCTAATTTTCCCTTCCTTGTCATCAAGCAGATGCAGCCATTACAGATGGGATGTATCAAAGCAATCCCTAGATAGGGTGGGAACAAGCCACACCACACGCCAGCACTTGCGCTCCAAAATGTGCGTCCCTCCTGGCAGCCACATCCAGCCTGTAATGTCGGGCAAAAGATAGCTTAGAAGCCCATGTTGCTGCACTACAAATCTCTTGAAGAGAGAGTGCTCCAGTTTCAGCCCAAGAGGAGGAAATTCCTCTAGTGGAATGCACCTTAAAGGCATCAGGCGGAGGCCGGCCAGCAAGCAAATAAGCTGAAAAGATAGATTCTTTAAGCCAGCGGGCAATAGTGGCTTTAGACACTGGAGACCCTCTGCGAGGACCTGATAGCAAAACAAACAGATGATCAGAGGTCCTGAAAGAGTTAGTAACTCGCAGATACTGCAGCAGAGTCCTGCGCAAGTCCAACAGGTGCAATGCCCAAAAGATTCTGGAAACTCCTCCTTGACAAAGGAGGGCAAGAAAATAGGTTGGTTTAGGTTGAAAGCTGAAACCACCTTAGGCAAGAAGGAAGGCACGGTCCGAACCGTGACCCCGGACTCTGAAAACTGCAGAAAAGGGTCTCTACAGGACAGCGCCTGGAGCTCTGACACCCGTCTCGCCGAAGTAATGGCCACTAACAGGACGGCCTTCAGTGTCAAATCTTTCTCTGAAGCACGCCGAAAGCGGTTCAAAAGGGAGCACCCTGAAGGGCCTTCAGCACTAGCCCCAGGTTCCAAGCTGGACAAGGTGCACGCACGGGAGGACGGAGCCGAAGCACCCCTCTAAGAAAACCGTGCCACATCCGGATGAGCAGCTAAAGACACGCCTTCAACCTTGCCACGCAGGGAGGCCAATGCTTCCACTTGCACCCGCAGGGAATTATAGGCCAAGCCTTTTTGTACACCATCCTGCAAAAAGTCCAGAATCGGCGAGACAGGAGCCCGCAGGGGTGTGATCTCTGTGGAAGCACACCAGACTTCAAACTGGCACCAAATCCTGACATAAGCCACGGAAGTGGAACGCTTGCGGGCTTGCAGGAGAGTGGTAATTACTTTATTGGAATAGCCTCTGCCTCTCAATTGCGCCCTCTCAATCGCCAGGCCATAAGACCAAATCAGCCGGCGTCCTCCATGGTCACCGGACCCTGTGACAACAGGTTGGGAACCAGAGGTAACTGAAGGGGACCTCCACGAGCATCTGTCGGAGGTCCGCATACCAAGGCCTCCTGGGCCAATCCGGGGCGACGAGAACCACTTCTCCTGATGCAGCCGAATCCGCAGGAGCACTCGCCCTATCAAGGCCACGGAGGAACACATAGAGTAGGCCCGGAGGCCAGGATTGAGCCAAGGCATCCAACCCCGCCGCGCGAGGATCTCTTCGTCTGCTGAAGAAGCACGGGACTTTGGCATTGGACCTTGTCGCCATTAGATCCATCACGGCCTTGCCCCACTTGGCACATATCTGCAGGAACACTTCGTCTGCAAGTTCCCACTCCGCTGGATCGATCTGATGCCTGCTTAGATAATTGGCTTGCACGTTGCTCTGACCTGCAATGTGAGCTGCCGACAGAAACTGTAGATGCAGCTCGGCCCAGTGGCAAATTTTTCGGCCTGCGTGGCTAGAGCTCTGCACTGAGTGCCGCCTTGTCGATTTATGTAGGCCACTGCTGTCGTGTTGTCAGACATCACTCTGACAGCCAATCCTTCCAGGGTCACTTGAAAGGCCAGAAGCGCCTGAAACTTTCAAAGGTCCCTCGGGGTCAGCCCATTGAGCCGAAAGGTAAAATTATGTATCATACCTGATAATTTTCTTTCCATTAATCATAGCTGATCAATCCATAGACTGGTGGGTTGTGTCCATCTACCAGCAGGTGGAGATAGAGAGCAATCCTTTTGCCTCCCTATATGTGGTCATGTGCTGCCGGAAACTCCTCAGTATGTCGATATCAAAGCTCCATCCGCAGGACTCAGCACTTAGAGAATTACACCCACAAAGGGACACTCTGCCCAGCTCACCACCGCCGAAACGGGGGAGGGGAATTAACCCAGCTCATCCCCACACAAGTGGGGGAGGGGAATCCGTCCAGCTCATCCCCGCGGAAGCGGGGGAGGGACACCACACCCGCCGATGCAGGGGGATCTGGCTTATCCTGCAACCGCAACCGCGGGAGGAGCTGACTGACCCTAACACCGCCGAAGCGGGAGGGGTACAAAGCTGCCCTACAGCCGCACGAAGCGGGAGGGAGTGCCGGCAGAATTTAAATCTCAATCCAGCCCCGTAAAACGGAGGGGAGAGGAATGCAGCAGCTCACTGTAACACAAACTCGTCTCAACTCTTGAAGAATCCAAGTGAAAAAATAACTTGAACACGAAGTCTTCCTGAATAGGAACTGAAGACTAAACTTGAATCTGAAATGCAACCAGAATATAAACAGTACAGATATCTGGGAGGGACTATGGATTGATCAGCTATGATTAATGGAAAGAAAATTATCAGGTATGATACATAATTTTACCTTCCATATCATCATGCTGATCAATCCATAGACTGGTGGGTTGTGTCCATCTACCAGCAGGTGGAGATGGACACAACCCACCAGTCTATGGATTGATCAGCTTGATGATATGGAATAAGCTCTTGGATGGAGTCATGCAAAGGAAAGGCTCGAGCAGGCTTTTTGGTACTAGCCATCCTAGGATTCACAGAGGAGGCTGTGCCACTGGCAGGGTCCTCAATAGAGAGAGCCTGCAGGGCATCAGAAATAAGCGCTGGCAGCTCATCACGGTGGAAAATCTTCACCGCGGAGGGATCGTCCAGATCCTGAGTCACTTCTGCACCAGACTCTGGCTCCTCAGACCATGAAGGCCTGCCAGAGTCCTCCGAATCCTTGCAGCCCGACCACAGGGGGGAAAAAAGGAGGTGCAGCACTCTCTGAAGGGGAATGAGCCCTTCTGTGCTTCATATTCTGCCAATTATCAGTGAATAACGCCTCAGAGGGCATACCCAGGCTAGAATCCACCGGGGGGGGCATTAGAAGAGGCCCGTGCCGGGCTTTGTGGGAGAGCTCTTTTAAGCATGTATGCTTTATGCATTAATAAGACAAAATCAGGGGAGAAAAACCCACCATGGGCACCCGGATCTCTGCCGGGGTTAGTAGCTCCCATATCAGCCTCACTCCGAGGCCTCCCCCTGGGCTCAGGACTCTCCGTCTCAGCGGACGTCGCGCCATGTGGTAAATTAAAAATGGCGCCCGCTGCCAGCTCAGAGCGCGAAGAATCGTTGCTTGCCATGCTCGGGCCGGCTCTAACGTCTGTACAGCACGATTTACAGAGCCCCGCTGCTGATCTGCGCTTGCCACACTTGGAACAGCGCTTTACTGTCTCTGCAGCCATCGCCGAAAACGGCGGTAAAATTCAAAATGGCGGTTCGCGCCAAAATCGCCCCGATCGCGGGCCCACCCCAGAGGAGTCAGAAAACACTCTTACCTCACTGGACCGAGTATCACAGCTCCGGTCCCACAGAAAAAGGCAAGGAAAAACGTCTGTTCCAGTGTCTAAGCGCCAAAGCACGACGCGACTTTTTTTTTTTTTTTAAAACACTGTGAGAAAAGCAGAGGTAAATAGAACTCCGGAGGATCAGGTGAGTGGGAAAGGCAGGGAAAGGGCGAACCTATGTGCCTGCATCCACTGTTGGTGGGGAAGGACAGGGAAAGCTAAGCAATGTGTCCACATCCACGGAGGTATGGGTAGGCAGGGAAAGGGCGAACCTATGTGCCTTTAAAGTGAAGCTGCTATAGCCTCCAACACCCCTGCTAACAACTGGCAAAAGCACAGGAGCAACCTCCAGGCAGATTTTAGATGGCGCTCGAAGAAGCTGCAGCCACACTGCTAGGGGAGATAGAGAATACTGAAGAGAGGCAGTAGAGCAAGCTGGTATGAGGCACTGAAAAAAGTGTGCTCTCTATCTCCCTCTGCTGGTTGATGGACACAACCCATCTGTAATGGCTGCATCTGCTTGATGACAAGGAATCTTTTATTTTTAATCTAGGATGAAGTAATGCAGTAGCCGTGTTAGTTCACTTTAAAAGTTAATTAATTAAAAAAAGAAAAGACAACACCTTTATTATTGGACTACATACATTTTTTGACTAACTTTTGGAGATCAAAACCTACTTCTTCTGGTCAGGACAGTATACTGCTGTAATAGTATTTTTGTCCTGACTTAATGAAGGAGGTTTTCGCTTCCAAAAACTAGTAAAAAATGTAACTAGTCCAATAAACAAGTATCACCTTATTTTCTGTTTTATGTGTTAATTTTTAATTTAGCAATTGGAATATGTAAGTTTTTGAAATTTAAATCTTTTCTCTTCATATTTTGCACTGTACAAAGGGATGTGTCATTGTTTTGTTTCTTTGGGTTTTCCCTGTGTGCAGAGTATGGCTTCCTGGGAGTTCAGTTTAATTTTTCTCTACGTTTCTATTTTTAGTTTGTGGTTATTTATTCTATACTTCATGAGGGGCTACCTCTGTTCATATTTGAAAAAGGCCGGGTATTCTAGCAGCATCAAATGTCTATGTAGGAATAATTTGTACTAATTCAGCTTGTTTTGTTTTCCAATAGGTGTATTAAATGTTCTTCTGCCCATTGTTTTTTTTTTTTCTGGGAAAGACCTTATGTGACTTCTGGAAATTGGCTTGTAAACATACTAGATTATGTGGTCCAACTTTTAAGAATATTTGTTACTTTGTAGTAAAAAAAAAGTAGTTTTAAGAGCTGTACTTTATTAGTTTTTTTTTTACTTGAGTATTTTTTTTTTTTATAAGATTTTCTACTTTTACTTCACTACTTTTGAAGTCAGTACTTCACTTTTTACTTAAGTACTTTTAAAAAGTAAAACCTATTTCTGGTTTCGTTATTATCAAAATTGTAAGTTTCATGTTAAACTGGACCTGCTGTACACTGCCTTGGGTGAATTTGTTCATATAGGCAGTTAATAAATCCAAATAAATAAGCCAAAATTCATACAGCAGAGAACGAAGACACTGCAGACAAAGAAATCTGTGGGAAAGCTCAGTATAATGCTGAGATGTTTTCTGTGGGTATCTGCTGAAGGTGCTCATAGATTGCCCATAGAAAACGTATAAATTATTTTCAACGTTTTTTATTGATGACTTCACAACAGTATATTCATTACATATCCAGCTATACAAAGCAATGGCCGCATCAGATCTGATACATTGTCCATATGGTGAGATTTGTCATCATCTTTTCCATTTCCACTAGTATAAATTAAAAGGAAGAAACTCTTTTCTCTCTATTTGCTAAAGAACTTTGCAAGGCCAGATTAAATAATCTGTGCTGGAATGCAGCCAGGTTAATGAGATTAACCTTTTGAAAATATTGTTTCTAGGGATTAAGTAGTTTCTGTATGACAAGGTAGCCGTCTCCAGTGTTGTGAGCAAACAGTTCTTACCTGGGGGTAACCTGAGTGACATCAGACGGATGCAGGATCCTGCAGTTGGTAAAGGTGAATGTAGAGTTTGTAAAGGACAGACACTTCCCTGGGTGTGAAGCTGAAAAATAAAAGATTCAATTAAACTGGAACAGTCATCAGCAATCACACAAAAAACTATGAGTGAGTCTACCTTCTTCTCTTTCATTCTATGCAGCAGATTGTCTAGAAGCAAATAGCACAAAGCATAATCTCTGGATTGGATAGGAGACATGATGAAAAATATACTGGGGGTGACATTCAAAAGATCTGTCTAGTTAACTTAAACTGGATAAATATTTATTTTTGAATTTCTCACCCTGACCACAGGGTAGCTTTTGGCTAAAGCTAAAAGCTTTCCAGCAAAGAGGACAAAAATTAACCAAAGAGCATCACTTGGTAGCCCTATCTGTTTTTCCAGTTAAATCTGATTTAACAGCTGTGCTATAGCTAACTGGGGGGGGGGGGGGGGGGGGGGCTTTTACTAAGCTGTAGTAAAAGGGGCCCTGTGCTAGCGGCGGTGGCCATTTTTGCTGCATGCTGTGGCCCCTTTTACCACAGCAGGTAAAAAGTCCAAAGACAGAAATGGCCATGCAGTAAGTTCACATTTGTCGCATGACCATTTTGGAGGGAGCAGTTACCGCTACCCACTGAGGTGGCAATAAGGGCTACCATGCTAACCCGGCAGTGACCGCTGCCCAATTACTGAAAATGCCACATGCTCGTTGGGGGGGGGGGGGGGGGGGGGGGGGGGGTAGAAGAACCACAGGTGCCTGCATTGGGCCAGCAGTAGTTCGTGATTGCTGCGCAACAACCCTTTAGTAAAAGGGCCCCGAGATAACTTATTGAAAACCTAAGACTTTTTTTTTTTTTAATTTAAATATCTTTACCCAGATAAGTAATTAGATTATTTTTAACTAAATAAGCCCTGCTGAATATTGGCCCCACAAAGTCCAAATGATGAATTAAGAAACACCATGGAGCCCTTTCACTAAGCTGCGCTAAAAGTGGCCTGCACTATTTTTAGCACGTGGGTTTCCCATGCACAAGGCCACTTTTAGCACAGCTGTAAAATGGCCACAATTTCTTTTTCCCCATGAATGGCCACACACTAATTTCCCAATTAGCACGTGGCCCAACTAGCACAGTAGCTCTTACCACCACATATTTTGTAGGCAGTAGGTGCTCCT